>NC_136984.1:2721192-2781192 GCF_032717465.1 Coenobita brevimanus | reverse complement strand
TGTGTGGTGCGGGAGGGGGTAAACAGATGAGGAGGAAAGGGGGTGATGGGAAAGGGGGGTGTTGATGGGACACACACACACACACTCAGGGGATGAGGGGCAGGGGTCCCTATGTACGGGTTGGGGGTGGGGAAGGGGTACTGTTAACGCCGCGGTGTGAAGCTCTCTCGGAAATGAACTGAAAAATTACTTCATCATGATCGCGTGTGTGTGTTCTTACCTTACCTTATTGTATCTTTACAGGAGTGAGTCAAGCTCGTACTGTCCCGTGTCTTAAACCATATTTATCGTACATATCCTTAAATTTGTGAATTGTTTTGGCACACACTATTTCATTTGGTAGTGCATTCCATTGATCAATTGCTATGTTTGGGAAACTGAATTTCCTCCCGTCTTTATCACCTCTCTTCTTATGCAGTTTTTTTGCAGTGTCCTCTTGCTGATGCTTCTCCATATGTTAAGTAATCATTTATGTCTATTTTCTCCTTCCCTGATATGCACTTATATAGCATTATCATGTCACCTCTTTTCCTTCTCTCCTGTAGTGTTGGTAGATTCAGTTTATTTAGTCTTTCTTTGTAGCTTAGGTCCCTTAAGCTTGGTATCCATCTTGTAGCGTCCCTTTGAACTTTTTCATTCTTGTCTATGTGTTTTTTGAGATGAGGACTCCAGACTACTCATGCATATTCCAGGGTTGGTCTAATGAATGATGTTATTATCCTTCTTAGCATGTCTTCATTAATGTATGTGAATGCTATTCTCATATTTGCAAGCAGTGTATACATGTTCCGTACCTTCTCACTGATGTGGTCAGCCGGAGATAGTCTGTTATTGATAATCACACCTAGGTCCTTCTCTCTTTCTGATGTGTATAGGGTTTTATTTCCTAACTTATAATCCCAATCAGGTCTTTTTCCACTTTTACCAAACTTGATTACATGACACTTGTCCACATTGAATTCCATTTGCCATGTATTACTCTATCCATGAAGTTTATTTAATTCTTCTTGTAGTGTGTTAGGACTCCATATTATAATTGCAAATCATAATAGATAGATAGATAAATAGATAGATAGAGAGACAGATAGAAGCAGGGAGTCAGATGATGAGAAGGTATTGTGTCTGTGAGAATCGAGCAGTGCTAAACATGCTTACACACTCTTAACTCGAGGAATGCTTGATAGGCACACGACAGCGCCTAGTGACCATACACACACATAAACACATACTCACACACAGGCTTCTAGAACTTTCCACTCACAAGGAACACACGTGACACACCCCTGCTACACCAGAATTTAGGAAAGAGAGCTCAGATGGAGATTAGCCATAGAACAGAGAGGTCAGAAGGAGAAAGGGCTTAGCAACATGGGAGAGAGAGAGCGAGACAGGGAGGTAGCTACCCGGGACTCTATACTTCGCTCTGTGTGAGAGACTTGTTAATATTTCCAAGACAAATAAAAATAGTCCCATACTATTCTTCACCTCTCCTGTCACTACATGACAAATGGGAAGCTACTCCAAGATATAAAAACCGCTCGTCCATAAGTTTAATATATATATAACTCAACCACAAAGGAACCACAAAGTCTTTTATGACATTTAGTCATTTTATGACATTTGATGGCAGCCTATGCTGACCCAGAGGTCAAGCCACACAGCTAAACACCAAGTCCATATTCACAACTCATCTTACTCACCCGTCTTCACTCAAGTTACTCATCGCTACTCATTCACTCACCACAGCTACCAGTGTGGGAAGTTGAGGTCATCATGCGTGCTTGCTGAACAGACGCCACGTCAGTCAACACACCACCTGCACCACCAGTCACACCATTCCCACCACAGTAAAAATTAGTGAGTTACATAGTTACTTCATTTATACAATACACAGTGATAGACAATAAGCTTCTGCACAAACATATAAAACGTGCTGTATAGTTACAGTTTAAATACACATACTTCAGTTATCTGCATAACTCAAACACTAAATAATCACCAACAATAAATATTTTACACTGTATATATTCATTCATTTATTATAACATTTATTTACTACCAACGAGTGTTACCATTTATACCTACATAAAATACGTGTTTCATACATACAACTATACATTATTACATCTACAAAGTAATAAAGAAAATATACCATCACAGTTACTCAGTGAGCGATTAAAAGAACTGTATTTAACATTTATTAATTAAAGCTACCTAGTGGAAACAGACAAATTAAGTTACAAGGTAAACTAGAGAAAAAAAAAATGGCCAACACAAATGACGTTAGCAAGAGCGAACATCTTCAACACAATCGTGAAGACAAAGATTTCCACACAGTGCTGACACACATATTACCCACGATAGGTACAAGTGAACAACAAGTCAGTGTATATAGTTAATACTGTATATATGTATATATATATATTTTTTTATAAAATAACATAATATGGGACTATATAATATCATTTTCAATAATATCTGTGCAATATAAACTAAACTTTAAAAAAGTATCCCAAGGAAATTAGCCAGTAATTATGCAACCATGAACAACATAGAAAAAGCGTACACAAGCGAAGAAAAACAAACTATGGAAAATCAATACATAGAAAAAAAAAGAAAAGAAAAGAAAGAAAAAGTGAGAAAGAAAAAAGAGAAACAGAGTAAGATCACATAACAAACAAATGAAAATAAGTGTAAGTGTTACTACATATGCCAAAATACCACATAAACTACAAAAAAAAAAAAAAAAAGCAATTTGTTGTCTCCACAAGCAAGTGGCATGACACATCATCACTATCATCGACCGCAGCATATGTTAGGACTGCAATTATTACAATTATGTAACAATTATGTAACTCCATATTATAACTATGTAACGACAAACGATTGCATTATGTTACACTTGCTACAATTATGTAACTACAAACGATATGTAACAATTATGTAACGACAAACGATTGCATTATGTTACACTTTGCCAATTATGTAACAGTTGCATTAACAAGATGTAACTTTTATGTAACTAACTACAATTATGTACCTACAAACGATATGTAACAATTATGTAACGACAAACGATTGCATTATGTTACACTTTGCCAATTATGTAACAGTTGCATTAACAAGATGTAACTTTTATGTAACTTTAACTACAATTATGTACCTACAAACGATATGTAACAATTATGTAACGACAAACGATTGCATTATGTTACACTTTGCCAATTATGTAACAGTTGCATTAACAAGATGTAACTTTTATGTAACTTTAACTACAATTATGTAACTACAAACGATATGTAACAATTATGTAACGACAAACGATTGCATTATGTTACACTTTGCCAATTAACAGTTGCATTAACAAGATGTAAGTTTTATGTAACTTTAACTACAATTATAAGGCCAAGACACTTATGTAATAGTTGCATTAACAAAATGTAACTACAATTATAAGGCCAACACATGTATGCATTTCACTATAATAACCCAAGTACATACTGTATTACAGTTAAATAATTTACTATATTCAAATATGTATACAACTTGTTTAAAATGTAATATTACTGAAAAATCACTATTTACTATGAATATTATATGTATACAATATTCATACAATTATGTTACTTTTACAATATTATGTATTTCACTTAATTAGCTTATAAGTTCATTATAATGTATATATAATATGTATGAATATGTTATGACTATTAACTGTCGATGGTACGCCATTTTCGCGTGGCCGAGCAATGTGTTAGGACTCCATATTATAATTGCAAATCATAATAGATAGATAGATAAATAGATAGATAGAGAGACAGATAGAAGCAGGGAGTCAGATGATGAGAAGGTATTGTGTCTGCGAGAATCGAGCAGTGCTAAACATGCTTACACACTCTTAACTCGAGGAATGCTTGATAGGCACACGACAGCGCCTAGTGACCATACACACACATACACACATACAGGCTTCTAGAACTTTCCACTCACAAGGAACACACGTGACACACCCCTGCTACACCAGAATTTAGGAAAGAGAGCTCAGATGGAGATTAGCCATAGAACAGAGAGGTCAGGAGAAAGGGCTTAGCAACATGGGAGAGAGAGAGCGAGACAGGGAGGTAGCTACCCGGGACTCTATACTTCGCTCTGTGTGAGAGACTTGTTAATATTTCCAAGACAAATAAAAATAGTCCCATACTATTCTTCACCTCTCCTGTCACTACATGACAAATGGGAAGCTACTCCAAGATATAAAAACCGCTCGTCCATAAGTTTAATATATATATAACTCAACCACAAAGGAACCACAAAGTCTTTTATGACATTTAGTCATTTTATGACATTTGATGGCAGCCTATGCTGACCCAGAGGTCAAGCCACACAGCTAAACACCAAGTCCATATTCACAACTCATCTTACTCACCCGTCTTCACTCAAGTTACTCATCGCTACTCATTCACTCACCACAGCTACCAGTGTGGGAAGTTGAGGTCATCATGCGTGCTTGCTGAACAGACGCCACGTCAGTCAACACACCACCTGCACCACCAGTCACACCATTCCCACCACGGTAAAAATTAGTGAGTTACATAGTTACTTCATTTATACAATACACAGTGATAGACAATAAGCTTCTGCACAAACATATAAAACGTGCTGTATAGTTACAGTTTAAATACACATACTTCAGTTATCTGCATAACTCAAACACTAAATAATCACCAACAATAAATATTTTACACTGTATATATTCATTCATTTATTATAACATTTATTTACTACCAACGAGTGTTACCATTTATACCTACATAAAATACGTGTTTCATACATACAACTATACATTATTACATCTACAAAGTAATAAAGAAAATATACCATCACAGTTACTCAGTGAGCGATTAAAAGAACTGTATTTAACATTTATTAATTAAAGCTACCTAGTGGAAACAGACAAATTAAGTTACAAGGTAAACTAGAGAAAAAAAAAAAATGGCCAACACAAATGACGTTAGCAAGAGCGAACATCTTCAACACAATCGTGAAGACAAAGATTTCCACACAGTGCTGACACACATATTACCCACGATAGGTACAAGTGAACAACAAGTCAGTGTATATAGTTAATACTGTATATATGTATATATATATTTTTTTTTATAAAATAACATAATATGGGACTATATAATATCATTTTCAATAATATCTGTGCAATATAAACTAAACTTTAAAAAAGTATCCCAAGGAAATTAGCCAGTAATTATGCAACCATGAACAACATAGAAAAAGCGTACACAAGCGAAGAAAAACAAACTATGGAAAATCAATACATAGAAAAAAAAAGAAAAGAAAAGAAAGAAAGAAAAAGTGAGAAAGAAAAAAGAGAAATAGAGTAAGATCACATAACAAACAAATGAAAATAAGTGTAAGTGTTACTACATATGCCAAAATACCACATATACAAAAAAAAAAAAAAAAAAGCAATTTGTTGTCTCCACAAGCAAGTGGCATGACACATCATCACTATCATCGACCGCAGCATATGTTAGGACTGCAATTATTACAATTATGTAACAATTATGTAACTCCATATTATAACTATGTAACGACAAACGATTGCATTATGTTACACTTGCTACAATTATGTAACTACAAACGATATGTAACAATTATGTAACGACAAACGATTGCATTATGTTACACTTTGCCAATTATGTAACAGTTGCATTAACAAGATGTAACTTTTATGTAACTAACTACAATTATGTACCTACAAACGATATGTAACAATTATGTAACGACAAACGATTGCATTATGTTACACTTTGCCAATTATGTAACAGTTGCATTAACAAGATGTAACTTTTATGTAACTAACTACAATTATGTACCTACAAACGATATGTAACAATTATGTAACGACAAACGATTGCATTATGTTACACTTTGCCAATTATGTAACAGTTGCATTAACAAGATGTAACTTTTATGTAACTTTAACTACAATTATGTAACTACAAACGATATGTAACAATTATGTAACGACAAACGATTGCATTATGTTACACTTTGCCAATTAACAGTTGCATTAACAAGATGTAAGTTTTATGTAACTTTAACTACAATTATAAGGCCAAGACACTTATGTAATAGTTGCATTAACAAAATGTAACTACAATTATAAGGCCAACACATGTATGCATTTCACTATAATAACCCAAGTACATACTGTATTACAGTTAGATAATTTACTATATTCAAATATGTATACAACTTGTTTAAAATGTAATATTACTGAATAATCACTATTTACTATGAATATTATATGTATACAATATTCATACAATTATGTTACTTTTACAATATTATGTATTTCACTTAATTAGCTTATAAGTTCATTATAATGTATATATAATATGTATGAATATGTTATGACTATTAACTGTCGATGGTACGCCATTTTCGCGCGGCCGAGCAATGTGTTAGGACTCCATATTATAATTGCAAATCATAATAGATAGATAGATAAATAGATAGATAGCGAGACAGATAGAAGCAGGGAGTCAGATGATGAGAAGGTATTGTGTCTGCGAGAATCGAGCAGTGCTAAACATGCTTACACACTCTTAACTCGAGGAATGCTTGATAGGCACACGACAGCGCCTAGTGACCATACACACACATACACACATACTCACACACAGGCTTCTAGAACTTTCCACTCACAAGGAACACACGTGACACACCCCTGCTACATCAGAATTTAGGAAAGAGAGCTCAGATGGAGGTTAGCCATAGAACAGAGAGGTCAGAAGGAGAAAGGGCTTAGCAACATGGGAGAGAGAGAGCGAGTCAGGGAGGTAGCTACCCGGGACTCTATACTTCGCTCTGTGTGAGAGACTTGTTAATATTTCCAAGACAAATAAAAATAGTCCCATACTATTCTTTACCTCTCCTGTCACTACATGACAAATGGGAAGCTACTCCAAGATATAAAAACCGCTCGTCCATAAGTCTAATATATATATAACTCAACCACAAAGGAACCACAAAGTCTTTTATGACATTTAGTCATTTTATGACAGTAGCTCTTTACAAGAGTCTGTGTTAGTAATTCTCCTTTGTATTTTTGCATCATCTGCAAACATATTCAGATAGCTCTCATTTCCAGTGTTACTGTTTATATCATTTATATACACTAAAAACATGATTGGTGCCAGCACTGAACCCTGTGGTACTCCACTAGTCACTTCTTTCCATGATGAGTAGTTTCCTCTTAGTACTGTACTGTTCTCATTTCTCTTTTTATGAGAAAATTTTGCATCCAACAAAACAGTTTGCCTCGAATTCCTCCTTGATGGTACAGTTTCCATAAAAGCCTTTGGTGTGGTACTGTGTCAAAAGCTTTCTTGAAATCTAAATAGACATTGTCCACCCATCCTTCTCTTTCCTGTATTGTGTTTGTTACTCTGTCATAGTAGCTCAACAGATTAGTTACGTATGACTTTCCTCTTCTGAAACCAAACTGTCTTTCTGTTATCATACTGTGTTCTTCTAGATGATTTTCCCAAGCTTTTCTTATAAGCTTTTCTAATACCTTGCTTACAACACTGGTTAGTGATACTGGTCGGTAGTTGAGTGGATTTTGTCTATTTCCTTTCTTGAATAAGGGGACAATATTTGCTTTTTTCCAAATATCAGGTAGTTTACCTTGACTCAAGGATTTCTTGAAAATTAAAAATAATGGTTTACTTAACTCCTTTGCACATTCTCGTAGTACCCAACATGAAATTTCATCAGGACCACTTGCTTATCCTCTAATTTACTTAACTCCTCCTGTATTACTTTTTCTGCTATTTGTATATCTGGTAGTATGTGTGGACATGCATGTTCCACATAGTCCCTCTCAAAATTTTTTTCTACTGTAAAAACTAATCGGAAATTCTTATTTAGTGCTTCACAAATATCTTTCTCTTGTGTATAAGTGATTCTCTCGTCCGTAATGGATTGTATTATATCTTTTACTTTGGTTTTGCTTCTGATATAGCTGTAAAACAGCTTTGGTTGATCACTACTTTTATTTATTATATCCTTCTCAAACTGTTTTTGGGCTTCCCTCCTTATTCTTGTATAATCGTTTCTTGCCTGTTTGTAATTATTATACGCCCTTTCACTATTGTGTCTTCTGTATCTATTCCACAACAAATCTCTCCTTTCTTTTGATTTTTTACATTCTGTATTGAACCATTTCTGTATTTTCTTATCTGCTTCTTTGTGCTGTGGGATGTACTTCTGGACTACTATTTCATAAAATTCACAGAATTTTTTATATACAGCATTTAAATCTTGTCCTCTAAGCTCATTTTCCCAATCAACTTCTAAGAAATACTTATTTAGGTCTTGATAATTTCCTTTTTTATGGTTTAGGCTATTTTTGTAACTTTCATTGCTGTTAACTATGTCATATGCTATCCTGAAGTTGTAATTTAGTACTGCATGATCGCTTTTGCCAAGTGGAGGGTGATATATTAAACTGTCAATATCATTTTCTTGCCTAGTAAATATTAGATCTAGCATTGAAGGTACATCGAGTCCTCTTTTTCTGGTGGTTTCCCTCACATGTTGCATTAGGAAAAACTCTTGCACGAGATCCTGGAGCTTTTGGTCCCAACAGCTTTCTTTGCTTATTATATCTAGAGTATTCCAATTTATATTTGTATTAAAATCTCCAGTTAGTATAATTCTTTCCGATTTCTCTTCCATTTTATGTAGTAATGCTCTTAAACTCTGAACTGTACTCTCTGCCAGGTCCTCATATTCGTCTCTTTCCCATGTGTTTGATCTGGGTGTCATGTACAAATTGGCTACAATTACTGTCCCTTCAGATGTGTTGATCTCTACTGCAATCAGTTCTACTTGTGATGGTATATCTAGTTTTATTTCATTGACTTTTAGATTTTTCTTAGTTAATATTATAATTCCTCCTCCTTTTTTTAAATTTCTGTCTCTTCTCCATATATTGTATTCCTCTAAGTTTAGTATGTCACTGGATATCCTTGGTGTTAATTTTGCTTCAGTTAGGCATATTATTTGTGGTTCATTTTCTCTCACATAATCATTCATCTCTAGTAATTTAGATACCATTCCATCCACATTTGAGTACATCAACTTTATCATCTTGTTTATATACTTGTCATGACATGGTTTTACTATCTTCCTCCTTTTTATTCCATCCTGTTTGTGTACCACTTTCGTACCCGCAATCCTATTACTTTGTAAAAAAAAATTTCTTCTTCTCCTCTTCTGATCTTCCCTCATTTTTGTTTTTGCTTCCTCCCTTTTCTCTTCAGTAATTCTAGTTCCTCTTGTGTTAGGCATCTTTTTATCCATACATTTTTGAACTCCTCTTTTTCCATAAGATTCTTTGCATTTTTTAGCATCTCCTCCACAGTGTTTACACTCTGGAAAGTCACCTTTAGAGGTCTTGTCCTGCTTTTCTCGTATTTCCCTAACCTATTGTGTTCCTCTATATCTTTACTACAGATTTCCTCTGATACTTCTTTCAGTAAGCTCATTACATTTGCCATCTCCTTTTTGTCTCTTGTGATCTTGTCACTGCATGATGGTATTGTGATCCCTACCCTGACGTATGGAAGCGAGGCGTGGACCTTGCAAGAGGGGAACAAGTCAAGAGTGAGAGCAGTGGAAATGAGTTACTTGAGAGGAGCATGTGGAGTGACGTGGAGGGACAGGTTGACGAATGAAGAAGTGAAGGAACGTTGTGGGGTAGATGTGGATGTGGTTGAAAGGATTAGGAGAAATACACTGAGGTGGTTTGGACATGTGGAGAGGATGGAGAATGAAAGACTGACTAAGAGGGTGTATGTAGGTGAGGTGGAGGGATGGAGAGGGAGGGGTAGACCAAGGATGAGGTGGAGGGATGGAGTTGAGAGGTATATGAGGGAGGGGGGGTGAGTTGGGGGGAGGGGAGTCAAATGGTGGGTGACAGAGTGACTTGGAGGCGTTTTGTCTGCGGCCACCCTTTGCGGGATTAGGGCGTCGGGCTATAGATAGATAGATCTTGTTTTTTACTTCTTCCTCTTCTATACCAGTGATTACTATAGATCTGTTTATATCTACTGAATCTCTGACTAACTTTGGATTGTTTTGGATTATTCTTTTCACTTCCTGTTTAATGTTTTTTTCCTCCACCCTTGTTTCTAAGTCTTTCTTTACTTTCATCATTTCAGCATACGTGGTTTCCACATCATTTTTGTAGCTTTGCACAGCTTCATTCACCTGTGTTATCTTCTTCTCAATATCACTGCTTTGGTCTATCAGACTGCTTACTTGCCTAATTGTCTCTGTGTCATTTTTGAACTCTTCCATAACACTCTCGTGATTGACTACTGTACTTGCCATTTCACTCATTTTCTTCCTAAGTGTACTCACTTCCACTGTTAGTTCACTGAGGGTTGTGTCTTTCTTGTTGGCCTCCCTTCCTAGTTTTTCTATTTCTTCCTTTTGCAAGTGCATCTGCTTCTTTATTTCATCAATTTCATTTCTGAAAGCCATTTCTGGTTTGTGTGCACGTTCAACCAGTCTGTTGTGAGTCTCCACTTCAACCAGTTCTTGGTAGAATTCATCATTTTGCTTTCTACCTTTATCCCTTTTCTTTTCCAAATTTGCTTTACTAAAGTATGTATCCATTTTGCAATACTAAAAGTACAGAGTATGTACTTACATTCCCCGTGCAGCTGTAGTCTAAACAAACCTCAGCTGACTGAGCGAATTCTTTCGTCTTGGTTCTCTTTTCTGTTTGAACAAGTCTTGTTTAACCTTCTTCTTATTTTTTTTCTTTTAATAATGAAAAATCATTTAGTCTAACCTGGTACAGAGCTTGACTCATACAAAGATACTAATTTAGGTAATGCCACTGGCCGTGTTGGTTCGGTACGGAGCACCTATGTCGCACGTCTGCCTCCTTTGACTGCCTCTGTGTGTGTGTGTGTGTGTGTGTGTGTGTGTTCTGCTTAGAGGAAATTTAGAAAGAAACCATCCCTACGCTCATAATAACCAACCTACAGTACCCCAGCCCTTCCCCACGGCGTGTCATTATCCCAGTTCGTCTTGCTCACTCTTCTCACCCATCCTATCCATTTTCCAACCTTTTCCACGTCAAAGGTTCTGTGGACTGACACCTTCCTACCTCATTCAACATCCATTCAACACCCATTTTTAAAGGATGCACTTCCCCTCACCTCCATCACCACACACACACACACACACACTACCACAACACCACCTAAGCAGTATCATCACTACCACCCACGCACCATTACTTCCTCTCACCCCCCACCACCCAGACATCACCAGATATCAGCCTCTTGTCGCCACCTCAATCTAGACACTATCGCCACCACCTGCACATCACCACCACCACCCAGACATCACCATCACCACCCAGTCACCACCAAACAGACATCAACACCTTGACACCCTCAACACCATCACCACCACCCTCACACCACCCCCACCTGGAAGAAACCATCACCACCATCTAAACCCCATCATCACCACCAGGCAGAAATGACCATCACCACCACCCAACCACCACCATTACCTCTATCCAGAAATCAGCTTCACCATTCACTTAGGTATCTGAAGCTTATTTCTATGATTCACCACGGGCTTGATTCGGGAATATTCTTATGGTTAACATCAGTCTTACCAGCCTTGATAAAATAGAGTTCTTAAATGTGCATAGTTGTTTGTGCCAATGTATACCTTGTGATATAACATGCAAGTCTCTCCTATTTATTGTATGACACTTGTGCGAGAAATAAGACTTAATTGGGAAGAGGGATTCATTTTGGCACAACGATAAAATGATGTCACACTTACCTAACAATCTAGTGACTTCCGGCTGGGTGAGGTAGAGGTTGAAGTTGGCAGTGACGGCAGGTAGAAAGGACAGAGATCCCAGCACCATCACCGTCACCATCAACACGAGTCGCACACCACCCATCACCACCACCATCATCATCATCAAACGAGTCGCACACCACTTATCATCATCACACGAGTCGAACACCACCCATCATCACCATCATCGCCACACTCTACACACCACCCAAACACTTGAAGGGGCTTTCCTCACGTCACAGTACACATAAGTCAGGTAACACATTATCCTCACCTAAAGCCAAAATAGCCCCTACATAGAGTGCAATGGGTAGGTCTTGTCAGTGTTTTGCTTTACATGGACAGATTCCCAGTATTGTTCTGAAATGGTACCCTTTTGTTTCCTCTTTGTGTTTCTCTTGCTCTTTTGTTTATGTGTTTCTATTCTTGGTTTTTATTATGTTATTGTTTGTGTACCATATTATTGCCTTTATTCGTACCGTACTTATTATTATTATCGTTATTACTATTGTTATTATTATTATTATCATTATTATTATTGGACAAGGACTGACCAAAAGATGACGATCAAGGACCGGACAAAGGACATGGTAATCGCAACATGGAATGTAAGAGGTGCGAATGATGAGGTGAAAGAGAGAGAGATTGTCCAGGTGCTTGAGGGTGCGAAAGTTGATGTATGTGGAGTAACTGAAACTAAATGGTGAGGTGAGAGTGTGAGAGAATGGGAGTATGGATGGGGTATATGTGCAGGAGTAGGTGAGAATGAGAGGGTAAAAGGAGTGTGTATAACTGTGAGTAAAAGATGGAAGAAGAACATAAGAGAGTATGGATCAGTTGGGTCAAGGATTGTGTGGGTAAGATTGAAAGTTGGAATACAAATGTGGGCGATTGTGTGCATGTATGCGCCACCGCAAAATCGTGCAAGCAGAGTGAGAGAAGAGTTCTGGACAAATGTGGAAGTGTGCATGGAAAGGTTTGGAAGGAATGAGAGAGTGTTTTTGATAGGTGATATGAATGGTAAAGTAGGGAATGTGAAGGTGGATGGAATAGTTGGTGAGTGGGGTGTGCCTGCTGAGATAGATGAGAATGACAGTGCGTTAGTGGACATTTGTGCTAGGAGGGGGTTGGTGATAGCCAATACCCTCTTCAGGCACAAAATGATCCACAGGTATACATGGCGAGTGATGAGAAGGGTGGGTGGTGAACTAAATGAAAGGAAGGCAATGATTGATTATGTGTGTGTGGATGAAAGGATGCGAAGATGTGTAATGGATGCAAGAGCTTATAGAGGTTGGGGGAGTGGACTTTCTGACCACTAGGTGGTGGCCAGAATCAAGATCCAGATAAGATGGAGAAATAGAAGAAGGGAAGGACGGGAAGAAGGAGTATTTGCAAGGAGAGTGGAAAGGTTACAAGAGGATGAGAAAAAGGCAGAATATAAGAGAGAAGTGGAGGAACGATTGGGCAAATATGAATTGGAGCAGATGGGGGACGTGGAAGGTGTGTGCAGGATATTCACAGAAGAAATATGTGCAGCATGTGATGTGGTGTGTGGGATGTAGAGAAGACGGAAAGGGTGCAAGGAACAGCGTGGTGGAATGAGGAGGTGAGACAAGCTGTGGCAAAAGAGAAGAAAGCATACAATGAATGGATGAGAAATAGGGGAGTGGAAGAAGTCGAGAGGCGGAAGAGAGAGTTATATGTAGAAAGAGGGAGGTGAAAAGATTAGTAAGAGAGGGTAAGAAGAGAGTTGATGAGGAATTTGGAAGCAATCTCAGTGTAAAGTGGAGGGACTGTAAGAAAATGTTCTGGAAAGAGGTGAAGAGAGTAAGACAGGGTGGAAATGAAGTTAGCAGGGGAGTGAAAGATAAAAATGGTAGATTACTAGTGGAGAAGGGAGAAAATGTGAGTAGATGGAGAGAACACTTTAAGGAATTGTTGAACACAGAGGATGGAAGTAATGCGAGTATAAATGGCTGGGGAATGGCTGGGAGAAGGAGGGAGGTGAGAAGACAGGAAGAAATCAGTAGGATAGAAGTTGTGGAAGCAATGAAGAAAGTTAAATTAGGGAAAGTCCCGGGAATTGATGGAGTGTGTGGTGAAATGCTGAAGCATGGGGGAGAGATAGTAGTAAAATGGATCTGGAAGATATGCAGATTGGCCTGGGAGGAAGGTAGAGTCCCGGAGGATTGGAAGTCAGGTATAATTATTCCCTTGTACAAAGAAAAAAGGGAAAAAGAAGTGCATGGTAATCATAGGGGCATCTGTCTTCTTAGTATAATAGGAAAAGTGTATGGTAGGATACTTATTGACAGAGTTAGAGAAAGAACAGAGGAATTACTTGGAGAAGAAAAGGGAGGCTTTAGGAAGGGAAGAGGTTGTGTGGATCAGATATTCTTAAATCTTTAGTGGAAAAGTTTCTAGAGAAGGGAAAGAAGTTGTATGCGGCTTTCATGGATTTGGAGAAAGCATATGACAGAGTGGATACACAAGGATTGTGGAAAGTATTAAGAATATATGGAGTAGATGGGAAGTTGCTGAATGCTGTGAAGAGTATGTATGATGGTGCTAAGGCTGCAGTGCGTGTGGATGGTGAACTGAGTGAATTTTTCTCTTCGAAGGTTGGGTTGAAACAGGGATGTGTCATGTCTCCATGGTTGTTCAATCTGTACATGGATGGGGTAGTAAAAGAGGTACAAGGTAGGGTAGTGGATGTTGGAGTGGCCCTGGTGAGAGAGGATAGTGTTTGGAAACTCCCTGTACTGTTGTTTGCAGATGATACTGTGTTGCTGAGTGATGACGAAGGGGAGCTGCAAGGCTTGGTGGATGAGTTTGGGAGAGTGTGTAAGAAACGGAATCTAAAGGGTGAATGTAAGGAAGAGTAAAGTGATGGTCTTTGAGAGAGGTGAAGGCAATGAATGTACAGCGAGGTTGCATGGTGAGGAATTGGAAAATGTGAGTACGTTTAAGTACTTGGGTAGTGTGATGAGTAAGGATGGAGGTTTGGAGGGTGAAGTGCTTGAAAGGGTACAGCAGGGAAGAAAGGTTGCTGGTTCCTTGAAAACAGTGATAAGAAACAGGGAAGTGAGCATGGAGGTGAAAAAGTTACTACATGACAGTATTGTGATACCAACTCTAACGTATGGAAGTGAAGCTTGGATGTAGTTGGAAGGACACAAGTCAAGAGTGAGAGCAGTGGAAATGAGTTATTTGAGAGGAGCCTGTGGAGTCACATGGAGAGACAGGCTGACAAATGAGGATATAAAGGAGCCTTGTGGTGTGGATGTGGATGTGATAGGAAGCATTAGGAGGAATACACTTAGGTGGTTTGGCCATGTGGAGAGGATGGAGGGTGAAAGACTGACGAAGAGAGTGTATGTGAGCGAGGTGGAGGGGGGGAAGAGGGAGAGGGAGGCCAAAGATGAGATTGGGGGATGGGGTGGAGAGGTATATGAGAGAGGGGGGTGTGAGTTGGGAGCAGGGCAGTGAAATGGCGGGGGACAGGGCGACGTGGAGGCGATTTGCTTGTGGCCACCCCGAACAGGATTGAGGCGTCTGGCAATAGATAGATGGATATAGATTATTCTCTTACTTATCTTGTTACCTTATTTACTTTATTATTACGTTATTTTTATTTTTAATTGTTCCATTCTTTACATATATTTGGAAGAGTCTAATGCTTCAAAAGGGGATTCAGACATCCAGTTCCTGTGAAAATTCTCTTTGGAGTTTAGAGACAGCCAATATTCTGTATCTTCCAACTCTCGTGTGTGTGTGTGTGTGTGTGTGTGTGTGTGCACATTATATGCAGTGGCATAGCCAGGTCTTGACAAATGGGAGGGGGAGGGGGAGGAGGTGGGCCAAGTTCTCATTCGATGGATAGGAGGGGGGACATTGCTAGACAATGTGAATATATCAGACTGAAATTTCTAATGGGGGTCCAATGGGGGGCAAAGTTCTGACTGGTGAGGGGGCGTCCCAGCTTTACCCGCAGTTTTGCCACTAAACGTAAAATTATGACAAACCTAATATACGGTGGCGTGTGCGAGCGACTCTCAGGATATTATATACCTGTTAATCACGCTAACTTTTATATTATCGTGTGTCAACCAACATTTTACCTCCTTCGAAGCCCAGGCCACCTGTGTTAGGTGTCAGGGGTGAGGGAAGACAAGAACTCAACACTGAAGCATTTTCACAACACCTGATATGACCAGTGCAAGTAGCATGACAAGGAATAATCAGTAAGGATAAAGTATTGGTTTATCATAGTAAAAAAAAACATGTAATAATCAGAAGTCAATGTTGTTATGCATAATCACCAAGGGGGGGTCAATTTACTTTCCACTGTAATGGGGCTTTAGTCACTTTCCACAGTTTTAGGAATTTTGTAACTTCCCTTCGTCACTTTCCACAGTTTAAGCAATTTTATCACTTCCCTTCGTTACTTCCCACAGTTTAAGGAATTCTGTATCCTCCGTTCGTCACTTCCCACACAATAAGGAATTTTGTATCTTCCCTTCGTCACTTCCCACAGTTTAAGGAATGTTGTAACTCCCCACGTCTTTAGAGCTCCCCGAACTCCCCATATGTACTGCGTCACTTCCCACTATACCATGGGTGCTGTGACTTCCACAGTTGGAAGGATTTGGTCACTTTCTAGAACTACGGGGGTGTTTACATTTTCCACAAGGACTGTCCTCACTTCCCAGTTTCTGTTTCTTCATTTCACACATATTATAGCTCTCGGAAGGTAGAACAGAGTGTATATTTTTGTGTTCTGCTTCAATATTTACTGTACTAATTTTATCTGTACTCAAATCCATTCTGCACCGTAATCACCGATTTCTCTACATTCCTCGCTTAAACATCAAAAGGCTGTTTCAAGTAACGTATTCTTCACACAGCGTACATGTACACAAGTTTACTTCCCAATTTGATATAACACTTCTGAATGACTGCAAGAGCCTGATCATGAGAACCTTTCCAGCACGACACAGCGAGTGGCCCCGTGACGGTACTGCCACAGCGACACCCACACGTCCACACAGCCCGGCAGCCCGGACACGACTGAGGGGAATGAGGAAGTCAGGGCTTCCATAAGCTCCGCTCATCTTACCCTAGAGTCAAGTCAGTTTTACCCTAAATTCCTATGTTTTACCCTAAATAGTAGGAAACACTGACTTCGATTATATATATATATATATATATATATATATATATATATATATATATATATATATATATATATATATATGCATAGACACAATATATGTATCTAAGAAAAAGGCAAATTGGATGAAATATGTAAAGAACTCCATATTTTTTTTTTAAAGAAAACAAAAATACACTATTTAAGAAAAAGGCAAACTGGATGAAGTATGTAAAGAATTCCATATATTTGATTTAAAGAAAAAAAAAAACAAAGTAAGAAAACAAGTTTCTCTATGTTTTATCTCATTTCTATTAGATTTCTGGTTTAATCAGAACACTCATCTGAGCCAACCCGGCCTAACCGTATCGGAATTAAACGTGGCGCACAGTTTGAAACTTTAGAGTTTTGTGTTCATTTCTATATTAGGTTTGAGAAATATTCTTGATTTTCGACTGATTGGACAGATTTTTTTTGTGTGTGCATTTTGGCAAAAAATTACCCTAAAATTACCCTATGTTATATATTACCCTAAACGCTACCCTAGAAGGGGTCTGATTACCCTAATTTAGGGTATTTTACCCTAAAATGGAAGCCCTGGAGGAAGTGCTGACCCCGACGCGACGCCCCTCATCCTGGCCCATCAGGCACAGTATTATATGGGAGTGTAGTAAACCCACGACACCTCCAAGGCGACTCGCTGGCTTGGTCGTTTCGTGCTGATCTCACCCAAGGAGGACGCTCTGGAGTGTGGGTTCGAGCCCCACTGATTGCCACTGAGCTTGTAGGGTGGACGTTCTCAAGCTAACGCCAGTACGCAAAAAATAAACAGACCCACACAGCATCACTGCCTACCTCAACTTCCTTCTGTTTCACTGTATGTGCCTTGTCTCTGTCCTGCCCTCCTATGACTTCATCCTTTACAGAATGGGAGTAAAGCAAACCCACGTCCCACACAATCATACGCCAGTGTTTACGGCCCTAGAAACCAACCCTAATGCCCACCCACGCTGCCCCGCCACAACCACCCTGCCCTGCCCACCCGCTCAGCTCACCCTACCCTGCCCACCCACTCCACCCACCCTGCCTTGGTACTGTATAAAATGGAAGTGTACGAAGCTAAGGTCCTTTTCCACTCAAGTCTGTAGTTATTTTTTACGGCCCAAGTAACGCGTGTTATTGTAAGTTATATCCAACCCGTCCAGTTATCTAATGTCTGAAGCTTAGTAAATATAAAAATATCTTGGAATAACAGGAATAAATTATATAAGACGCTCTCAGTATAAAGGGGTTATGTTTGACAGTGCCGAGAGAGAGAGAGAGAGAGAGAGAGAGAGAGAGAGAGAGAGAGAGAGAGAAACTTACCAAGTATAATGGTCTTGAAAGGAAGATATTATACTCTCAATGTTCAGTCTACAAGATCCTGCCCAAATAACACACACACACACACACACACACACGTCTGTCATTTGGCATCTCCTGTAAGTCAGCTAATTATAATCAATTTATGGGTTAGTAAACTGGTGGAGGACACAGTACAGTAGTATCGTAATACAACATTCTGAGGTAACGCCACTACAGACACGACATCCACCTTCATCCATGTGTGTGTGTGTGTGTGTGTGTGTGTGTGTGGTGGTTGACGAAGACACCAGGAGCCTGGAGACTAAACATGAGCAGTGTCAGGATTGGATGGGTGATGGCGATGGTGGTAATGGTGATAGGATGGGTGATGGCGATGGTGGTAATGGTGACAGGATGGGTGGTAATGATGGGGGTGTTAGTGGTGGTGATGGCGGTGGCAGTGGTGGGCATGGTAATAGTAGTGGCGATGGTAATAGCGATAGTGATGGTGGTGATGGTAGTGGTGGTAGTGGTAGCGGTGATGGTGTTGGGAAGGATGGTGGTGTCAGTGATGTTGATGATGATGGTGGCAATGGAGGAAATGATGGTGGTAGTAATGGTGGTACCAGTAATGAGAATAGTTGTGACGGTGATAATGGTGGTGGTGGTGGTGATAGTGGCAGTGATGGTGATAATGGTGGTGGTGGTGATAGTGGCAGTGATGGTGATAATGGTGGTGGTGGTGATAGTGGCAGTGATGGTGATAATGGTGATGGTGGTGATAGTGGCAGTGATGGTGATAATGGTGGTGGTGATAGTGGCAGTGATGGTGATAATGGTGGTGGTGGTGGTGATAGTGGCAGTGATGGTGATAATGGTGGTGGTGGTGATAGTGGCAGTGATGGTGATAATGGTGGTGGTGGTGGTGATAGAGGCAGTGATGGTGATAATGGTGGTGATAGCAGCAGTGATGGTGATAATGGTGGTGGTGGTGATAGTGGCAGTGATGGTGATAATGGTGGTGGTGATAGTGGCAGTGATGGTGATAATGGTGGTGGTGGTGATAGTGGCAGTGATGGTGATAATGGTGGTGATGGTGATGGATAAATGTGTGTCCTGGGATGGTAAGGGTATTGACAAGTGAGGCTGGACTCCTGTAACCCAACACCTGAGGGTCGGGTTGGCACCTGTAGGGGAACCAGGAGCCATATTTACAAATCGTCTGGAGCTTGGAATGAATAAGTCTGCTTGTTTATAATTACCTTCACTCATACAGTTACCAAACACATACAAACCAGAGTGAATATACTTGAGTTTACAGTGTGCATAAGACTGTTTGTTTACACTTATACTGACTCACAGAACTTTCATATATTTGACAACCGAACATCAAGTCTGTGTATAAAAATTCTTGTTTGTCTATACTTTTGCATTCACTCCTACAGTTACCATACACTGCACAAATTGAAGTGAATGAATATATATAAAAGAAAGTAAACCAAACCATTTCTGATAACAACAAACTCTGTCAAGACTTGCAGTGAAAATTGCGTAAGATCCTTGATAAATACGAACTCAGCCTCTGTGAAAGATGGTCTGATAGTGTTCGTGGGTGTGTTGGGTTTCGGGGCAGGACAAGTGGTGGAGAGAAAGGTTTGGTGAGGCAATGGAGGGAGACGCTGAGCTCAGAGGTTTGGGGAGAAGGATTTGGTAGAATTATAGCGACTGTTAAAGATGTCAGTAAGGTAGTTTATTCGGAAATGAACACAAATCTATGTTATCTGAAGTGGCCATATATAAAATATGCAAGGACAGACGATAAAGTGGTTTTCGCACGGCATAGCAAGCAATAATATCAAAAACTATAACAGAATGAAAAAAGCACACGTATCAAATGAACCGTATTGTTTCCCTGCACCTCGCCGTGGGAAGGACCCTAGCCTGATTTCGATGGGGCGCTGTCTACCACAAGGGGGCGCCGGCACCCTACACGGTGTATGTACTGTACTGTGCCTATAGGACGGCCCCACAGATGCGGTTGCCTACCTGTAGTCGACGGGTTTGCTCCGCCAGACGGACCAGTGTTAAGCAACAGCTGTGTGCAGGTTCATATATTGGGATTAGGAAGCCTACTAGCTCATGTTCCTTAGCAGGCCCGTAGCCAGGGGGAGGTAGAGAGGGTTGGACGTCCCCCTAACCTGCCTAAAACTTTGACACGATCTGTATTCTATTATCAGTGCAATAAAGTAACTCTCAGCTGTTTATAAGTTTTGTGCTGCTCCTCAACGTCGCTCATGCATACATCTAGACCCCCATAGCAAGCTTCAAGACCTAGAGAAGGCCTTGGCAAGCATGCAGCGACCTTAGACCAGCCAGCTGTTACGCAAGTCCAAATTCAGCGGACCCCCCCCCCCTTACGAAAAGTCTGGCTACGGGCCTGTTTAGTAATATAGTGTATTAGTCGCATTATGCGTTCGTATAGTTCTTTAAAATACTTATACCGTTTTATAATTGATTAACTAACATTATTATGGTGTTAATCTATTGTTACAACTTAGCATTCAAGATGGAGAGATGACAATTATAGGCCACGTTGGCGTAAAAACAGTATAGCACCGATGAACACCAACACGATTGGTTTCCCAGTCGTTAGGGTGTTGGTCTGTAAGCTCAACAATGTAGTGTGTTCCCGCTGGTGTAGGAGACTTCTTTACGCCTCTTCCTTATAATTATATATATATATATATATATATATATATATATATATATATATATATATATATATATATATATTATGCCTTTAATGTTCACTTTGTTTTCATCACTAGCATATTAAAGGAGAGGGACGCCTTCACGTGGTGGTACCGATATAACCAGGCGGCTTAGCTGCCTGGTTATGCAAATGTCCCTCAGCAGCAACTTCTCTGTGCCCCTAGAAGGATGGTGGTGGACTGTGCAAGAAAGGCAACTCAAGTCTGCAGTCCAGTGGGTTCACGTTTGAGATAACCCTAAGATACTACTGCTATTACTACTACTATTACTACTATTATTATTATTATTATTATTATAACTTCTTCTTCTACTTTTTCTTTTGTTACTACTAAACTTGTTACTACAACTACTACTACTACTACAACTTGTTACTTCTACTACTGTACTACTACAACAACTTCTGTTACATCTATTACTAATAAAACTTCTGTTACAAATGCTACTACTAGTACCACTACCTCTATCTCTACCACCACTATAACTACTACCACTACCACCACCACCACCACAAATACTACCACTACCACCGCCACCGCAGGAACAGCAATTACTAATACTACTACTACTACTACCATTCCCACCACCCCCACCACTGCTCCGACTACTACTGTTACCACGACCACTGGCACCACCACCATCACAACTAATACTGCAGTTACTACTGAGACTAATATTTTTAGCCTACTGCTACTCCTACTACTACTACTACTACCACTACTAGTACATCACTACTACTACTACAACCACTACTACTACCAGCCCTTCACAACGACAAGGGCACATTTCCGTCTATTCTTGCCCCTCAGAACTACTCCACTCCATGCAGTAAACACGTCTTGTAGTACAGGCGTAAGTGAAGGCTTTAGCTGACACACAAGTTCCTTCTAAACTAAATAAATAAATAAAATGATCTGGAATTTCAAGACCAAGGCACGAAAGACAGGGTTGTCCATACATAGCACTCCTCTTCCACTGCACTGGGTGATTCTTGTGTTATTGATATCTTGCAACGTGTATTAGTATGTATCTTGCAACGTGTATTATCCTGCAACATGTATTATCCTGCAACATATATTAATATGTATCTTGCAACATGTATTATCCTGCAACATGTATTATCCTGCAATATGTATTATCTTGCAACATGTATTATCCTGCAATATGTATTATCTTGCAACATGTATTATCCTGCAACATGTATTATCCTGCAACATGTATTATCCTGCAACATGTATTATCCTGCAACATGTATTAATATGTATCTTGCAACATGTATTATCCTGCAACATGTATTATCCTGCAACATGTATTATCCTGCAACATGTATTATCCTGCAACATGTATTATCCTGCAACATGTATTATCCTACAACATGTATTAATATGTATCTTGCAACATGTATTAATATGTATTATCCTGCAACATGTATTATCCTGCAACATGTATTATCCTGCAACATGTATTGATTCCTACTCACCCTGCCACACCCACGCCCACACCAGCAGTTTCTCCTGTGTTGTGGTGAAGGAAGTCAGTGTTCTCCATATCTATCCTGCATCATATATTCATTTCCTACTCCCAGTGCCACATCCGCGCCCACACCAGCCGACTGTGCCCTCCCCGCATCATATAAGATACTGTACGTGAGTCTAGAGAAGCGCTATGTAAGGTCCACCCTGTATAAGGCATAAAAGAGGATGTTAAAGGGAAATAGGCCACAGAAACTAGTAACGAAGAAGTGCAAGGGAATCTCTTAGGTTGATTTGATTATGAGACTGGGAGATACCAACTGGGGAAAGAGATACAGTAGTTGCATTTCTCTCTCTCTCTCTCTCTCTCTCTGTCTCGGGGATGGAGTCAGTAATTAACCTTCCGTGAGTCTACCCTGCCACACCCACATAAATTACTGTAATTAATCAAACTGAAAGCCAGGCATAACCCACGATACAAGATCTTTATTTGTAGCGCATAAGACATCCAGACAATTATCATTTTTACCCCAAACTACTACTTAAAATCTCCTTTGTTATGATTCGAATGGTTCCTGTTATTTGTTTTTGGTAAGTGAATGAGCTGTGTTAATGAGATTGATCTCAATATGAAGCACATTGTATTAGCTCCCATTTTCCTCACGTGATGTAATCTCAAAATACTTCATGTGTGTGTGTGTGTGTGTGTGTGTGTATGTGTGTGTGTTCTTACCTAATTGTTCTTACCTAATTGTATCTTTACAGGAATGAGTCCAGCTCGTACTGTCCCGTGTCTTAAACCATATTTATCGTACATATCCTTAAATTTGTGAATTGTTTTGGCACACACTATTTCATTCGGTAGTGCATTCCATTGATCAATTGCTCTGTTTGGGAAACTGAATTTCCTTACGTCTTCATCACCTCTCTTCTTATGCAATTTTTTGCAGCGTCCTCTTGCTGATGCTTCTCCATATGTTATGTAATCATTTATGTCTATTTTCTCCTTTCCTGATATGCATTTATATAGCATTATCATGTCACCTCTTTTCCTTCTCTCCTGTAGTGTTGGTAGATTCAGTTTATTTAGTCTTTCTTCGTAGCTTAGGTCCCTTAAGCTTGGTATCCATCTTGTAGCGGCCCTTTGAATTTTTTCAATCTTGTCTATGTGCTTTTTGAGATGAGGACTCCAGACTACTGACGCATATTCCAGGGTTGGTCTAATGAATGATGTTATTATCCTTCTTAGCATGTCTTCATTTATGTATGTGAATGCTATTCTCATATTTGCAAGCAGTGTATACATGTTCCGTACCTTCTCGCTGATGTGGTCAGCCGGAGATAGTCTGTTATTGATAATCACACCTAGGTCTTTCTCTCTTTCTGATGTGTATAGGGTTTTATTTCCTAACTTATAATCCCAATCAGGTCTTTTTCCACTTTTACCAAACTTGATTACATGACACTTGTCCACATTGAATTCCATTTGCCATGTACTACTCCATTCATGAAGTTTATTTAATTCTTCTTGTAGCTCTTTACAAGAGTCTGTGTTAGTAATTCTCCTTTGTATTTTTGCATCATCTGCAAACATATTCAGATAGCTCTCATTTCCAGTGTTACTGTTTATATCATTTATATACACTAAAAACATGATTGGTGCCAGCACTGAACCCTGTGGTACTCCACTAGCCACTTCTTTCCATGATGAGTAGTTTCCTCTTAGTACTGTTCTCATTTCTCTTTTTATGAGAAAGTCTTACAGCCAACAAAACAGTTTGCCTCGAATTCCTCCTTGATGATACAGTTTCCATAAAAGTCTTTGGTGTGGTACTGTGTCAAAAGCTTTCTTGAAATCTAAATAGATACTGTCCACCCATCCTTCCCTTTCCTGTATTGTGTTTGTTACTCTGTCATAGTAGCTCAACAGATTAGTAACACATGATTTTCCTTTTCTGAAACCAAACTGTCTTTCTGTTATCATACTGTGTTCTTCTAGATGATTTACCCAAGCTTTTCTTATAAGTTTTTCTAATACCTTGCTTACAACACTGGTCAGTGATACTGGTCGGTAGTTGAGTGGATTTTGTCTATTTCCTTTCTTGAATAAGGGGACAATATTTGCTTTCTTCCAAATATCGGGTAGTTTACCTTGACTCAAGGATTTCTTGAAAATTAAAAACAATGGTTTACTTAACTCCTTTGCACATTCTCGTAATACCCAACATGAAATTTCATCAGGACCACTTGCTTTTCCTCTGTCTAATCTACTTAACTCCTCCTGTACTACTTTTTCTGCAATTTGTATATCTGGTAGTATGTGTGGACATGCGTGTTCCACATAGTCCCTCTCAAAATTTTTTTCTTCTGTAAAAACTAATTGGAAATTCTTATTTAGTGCTTCACAAATATCTTTCTCTTGTGTATAAGTGATTCCCTCGTCCGTAATGGATTGTATTATATCATTTACTTTAGTTTTGCTTCTGATATAGCTGTAAAACAGCTTTGGTTGATCACTACTTTTATTTATTATATCCTCCTCAAACTGTGTGTGTGTGTGTGTGTGTGTGTGTCCTCAAACATGCCAAAGGTAACAACGTAATCAGGGGGCAGGCAGGGGCAACGGTACACACACACACACACACACACACACACACACACACGCACACACACACACACACACACACACACACACACACACACACACATAAATCATTCATTGTGGCTGTGACAGGGGTTCACTGAGACCTGAAACTGGGTAGGGGTGAGGGGGTAAGGGCACAGGGAGAGGGAGAGGAAGAATTATTAGTGTAGGGGAACCTCCAGTGACAATATCAACTAACTTCATGGGCAACGTTTTCAATTGCATGGGGAACGTTTTTAACTTCATGGACAACGTTTTTAACTTAATGGACAACGTTTTTATCTTCATGGACAACGTTTTTATCTTCATGGACAACGTTTTTATCTTCATGGACAACGTTTTTAACTTCATGGACAACGTTTTTATCTTCATGGACAACGTTTTTAACTTCATGGACAACGTTTTTATCTTCATGGATGACGTTTTTAACTTAATGGACAACGTTTTTAACTTCATGGACAACGTTTTTATCTTCATGGATGACGTTTTTATCTTCATGGACAACGTTTTTATCCTCAAGGGCAACGTTTTTATCTTCACTGAGGACTTTCACTTCATGGGCAACGTTTTCAATCGCATGGGAAACACTTTTGACATAGATTTTCCTTCCTTTATACTGAAAGGAAGAATATACATATACCTAAGCGACTGGATGGACTAAATCAATTGTCGTCTTTACCCCTGCACAGCTGATGATTTTTTTTTTACAAGGGTCGTTTTTGCGTCTGTGTGGAGTACAATTCTCATATGTAGAAGCCTTCCCACATCCAGCTCTTCTTAACAGAGTGGAATCAAAGATTATCCAATTCCTACTGACTTCCTTCAGCCTCCTTCTCTCTCTCTCTCTCTCTCTCTCTCTCTCTCTCTCTCTCTCTCTCTCTCTCTCTCTTGTATCTTTACTGCTATTTACGGTATATTAATGGCTATTGCTCCTCATATCTCTCTTCTTCCATTCTTCCTCCACCACCGTACACTGGTAGCACCCGACTGACAACACACTCTCACTCTTTTCTCTCCAGCTCTCTAATGAGGGGGTTAATCGATACTCCCAGTCCTCCATGTATACAGCAGGTCAACTTTGGATCTGCCTCCCTCGGTCTGTATTTCCTTTTGCCTATGACCTCCAATCTTGTAAAAGCAGTGTGTCCAGTCACTTCTAAATGAACGGATCTAGATTTTTTGTTTAGTTTTATAGATAGAAAAAAAAATATTGGTTTCTAGTCATGTTTATTTCCTCTTTGAGTGAAAAAAGCTTGTTGGAGGTATGGAAGTAAAGCAACAAGGCATAACAACCCCAACACTAACAGCGTAATGGTACCTACAGCATACAATTCTGTCTTCTATTTCACCCATTGCACCCTCTTAACCAAATCTTTGCTACTCTCCACTCCATTAACCCCTACATGCCAGTGACGTATAATTCGCCTATATTCTTGCTATCTCCAATCGATTGTATTGAGCTTCGGGGGATACCTTGTAGTACAGGAGACAGTGAAGGCAATATCCAGCCTTGCTTGCTCCCAAAGATATCAAGTTGTAAATAAAATTGTTTGGAGACAGAATGAATAACGCCACATTCATAATCAGATTTTGGGGATTGAAAAAAAAGGGAGGGGGGTGGAGGGTTAAGGAAGTGGCATGGGTGAGGGATACGGTGTGGGAGGGAAGAATGGAGGAGGGAGGGGATGCTACGGTGAAAGAGGCCTGGAGTAACAAAGGGAATGTGTGAGTTACGAGCGGACTGTAGAGGGCGTGGACGGTGCTTTCACCAGCACCATAGTTCCCTTACTTTAACTTAGCCCAGATGTTTGTCCCTTTGTAGCTTATTTCACGTAGCTCAGTGGTAGAAAAAAAGACAACACTGCGGCTGTACATCCTCTCCACAGCACTTCTTCGTGACTAGCATCATGTTCTACTGTTAAGTTCTTAGCTATTGCAGCTTATTTCACGTAGACAAGTGGTAGACAAAGGCAATAATACGGCTACACTTTCTCGTCACAGCACTTCTTCGTGACGAGCATTAATTCTAGTGTTAATTTCTTGTTATAACTCAGCATCCCAGTTGGAGAGATGGAAATTTTAGGCCAAGTTAGAGTGACAAGAGTATAGTAGCCGGAGATGTTGGGGTTCAACTCACACTGCTTTCACTCTCACGTTACCTACCTTACTGGCTTTACTAGAAGGCATGTAGTGGTAAAGGAGTTAATGAAGACTTTATTTACCATCCCAGTTTGAACGGTCATCTTTGGTTGAGTAAAGGAGGCTAATGGTGCTATAATAATAATAATAATAATAATAATAATAATAATAACAATAATGATAATGATAATAATAATAATAATAATAATAATAATGATAATAATGATAATAATAATAATAATGATAATAATGATAATAATGATAATAATAATAATAATAATAATAATAATAATAAATAAAATAGTAATAATAATAAATATAATAATAATATTAATAATAATAATAATAATGATAATAGTAATAATAATAATAATATAATAATAATAATAATAATAATAATAATGATAATGGTAATAATAATAACAATAATCTAATAATAATAATAATATTAATAATTATTATAATAATAATAATGATAATGGTAATAATAATAATAATAATAATAATAATAATATAATAATAATAATAATATAATAATAACAATAATAATAATAATAATAGATGATTATAATAATAATAATAATAATAATAATAATAATAAATATAATAATAATAATGATAATAGTAATAATAATAATAATAATAATAATAATAATAATAGTAATGATAATAATAATAATAATAATAATAATAATAATAATAAATATAATAATAATAATAATAATAATAATAATAATAATAATGATAA
Organism: Coenobita brevimanus; assembly: GCF_032717465.1. NCBI lineage: Eukaryota > Metazoa > Arthropoda > Malacostraca > Decapoda > Coenobitidae > Coenobita > Coenobita brevimanus. Next base: position 2,752,996 of record NC_136984.1, on the reverse strand, counting down.
TAATAATAATAAATAATAATAATAATAATAATAATAATAATAATAATAAAAAATAATAATAATGATTATAATAATAACAATAATAATAATAACAATAATAATAATAATAATGATGATCATAATGATAATAATAATAACAGTAATAATAATAATAATAATAATAATAATAATAATAAAGCCATCACCCAGCTAAAGGACTAGTTGCAGGGGTAATCCATTAATAACACAGGGTTCTTACGGCACCCATTGAGCTTTGACTCCCCTTAATCGCTGTGTATTGTACAAACATGATTTACTATGACCATTTAACTTACGCTTTGCATAATGGGGCCTTGAGCAGCTGCTGGGTAGGATGCTGATCACATCTGTTTATACTGTTGCTCAGAGTGTGTATCTAGGGCTGAGAGTCTTCGTGTGACAATGTGAGACGTGTTGGTGTAGTAGTAGTAGAAGTAGTTGTTCCCAAGGCAGTCTGGCCGAACAGCCCAGAGTCCTTAAGGAAGTTAGGTGTGCTGGTTAGGGTGTTGGTCACATCTGTTTATACTGTTGCTCAGTGTGTGTGACTAGGGCTGAGAGTCTTCGTGTGACAGTGTGAGACGTGTTGGTGTAGTAGTAGTAGTAGTAGTTGTTCCCTAGGCAGTCTGGCCGAACAGCCCCGAGTCCCTATGGAAGTGGTGGTGGTGTTACGTGTGCTGGAGTTGAGGCTTTTTTTTTTTTTTTTTTTTTTTTCTTTTTTTTTTTTTTTGCCTATCGACCATTGAGGCCGAAGCCTCTGGTCATTAAGGCAGATATATATATATGTATATATATTGACACATATATACATATATATACAAACATATATATATACATACATACATACATACACACATCCATGCATATGAACATACACACTTTCATGCACACGTACATATATATATAATAATTTTTATTTTATTATTTTTTTGTAGTTTTATTTTTATTATTTTTATTTATTTTTTTATATTTTTAACCTTATATTACTTATAAACAAAATACCTAATCTAAAGACCCTAAAACTAACCACCTAACAGACAAATCGCTAACCTATACTAAATCCTAAGAGACAAATAACTAGACCTACACTAATGTTCAAAAAGCCTCAACCAAGAGAACACCATCGACTGCAGATATGTAATGCTTTTCTACATTACATACCTGCACTCATCACCTGATGACTGTCAGTCGAGGCACAACCTAATATAGGGGACATCAATATATGAAAGGGAACCAGACGAGTCAGGAACATTTCCATATACGTCAGCTGTCGTCCCTAATTAGAATAACTTAAGCAAGATAATATAATGTATTTACATAATTTATACAAAAATTGAAGAACCTCGCCCAGCAGAGGAGTTGAGGCGGGTGACGGTGCCCCATAAATACTAGTGTTCGAATCAGTGAAGCAAAGACGCCCCTGACTCGTAAACAAAGGAGTCATAGTCAGTATTCTCGTCGGTTAAGGAAGCTCCCAAACACCTCTACCTAAGCGATTTATTTTGCTCATTACACCTTACTGTTCTCTTCTTTGTTATATAAATCCTTCAAACGTTGCCATACTCTGCATAAAGTATCAGAGAATATTAATCAGCCATACTCAAAAATAAATCGTTAAGGAAGAGGTGTTAGAGAGCCTCCTAACGAGAAAGCGGGCCTGAGAGATTCAAACCCAGATAAGTCAGTGTTTATCAGGCATTCGCGGCATGATAAGAGGCGAGACATACAGGCAGGACATCCAGGCGGGACATGCAGGCGGGACATACAGACGGGACATGCAGGCGGGACATACAGACGGGACATGCAGGCGGGACATACAGGCAGGACATCCAGGCGGGACATGCAGGCGGGACATACAGACGGGACATTCGGGAGGAACATACAGGCCGGACATGCACGCTGGACATGCAGGGGGGACATGCAGGTGGGACATAGAGGCGGGACATGCAGGCAGGACATACAGGCGGAGTCAAAGGCTTTTCATCTCATTAACTCTCCTCCTCTTACTGGCTCCCTTCAACCTCTGTCTCTTTGCTGCACTGTTGCATCTTTATCTCATTTCTATCGCTGCGTCAATGGTCACTGCTCCTCTGAACTGTCTGCTTGCATCCCCTCCACTTTTACGGCGGGCGCGTAGCACCCGTCTAGCAACAAACTCTCATTCCTTTTCTGTCCAACTCCCTAATGCAAGAGTTAGCTGTTACTTCCAGTCCTTCATTTATGCAACAGGTCAACTCTGGGACTGCCTCCCTCTGTCTGTATATCCTACTTCCTATGACCTCCAGTCTTTCAAACGCAATGTGTTCAGGCATCTCGAAATAAACGGATCTTGAATTTGGCTCCCTGTTGTATTGTTTTTGTTTTCTTGGAAGGAACGGTTTGCGGGCTCCTGGCCTTTGGTTCCTTCTTCCTTGCATTATAAAAAAAGGGGGGGTATATCATATTTCAAGAACGCCGAGTGTACACTAAATCACTGTCATGTTCCAAGATCCCAGGGCTAATGAACAGCTATCTCCCCAGGTCCGTGTGAAGAAAACTTACAACTGGCGAAATGCAATGAAAACCCTATATTTGTTAGGGCGTGTTTCAAATGTTTCCACTTTCCCGCTACGTATTGGTCAGACTTTGGGAAGATGCTTGTGTCTGTCTGTACATTTGCCGGAAAGGTAAGTATATAGCATGTACAACGTTTTTATCTTCATGGATGACTTAACTTCATGGACAACGTTTTTATCTTCACTGATGACTGTAACTTCATGAACAACGTTTTAAGGATATAGCACTGACCAGTAAATGAGACTGATTGCTTCCTGGGTTAGGCATTATGTGCAGGATAATCACAAAACAGCCAGTAAATTCATTAAACCCTCTCTCTCACACGTGCATAATGGACCCTTGTCTGTCTGTATAAGGGTTTGTCCAGCTACTTCTAGACGCATGGATCGATTTTTATTAAACTTCTCAGGAACACTCCCAAGGGCCACAGGTTTTGCATGAACTACATTATTATAGTTACACCTCAATAATTTGTTTTCTATAGAGTCAATGGAGTCAAGTCCATTTCCTTCAAGTCTTACCACATACCAGTTTATTCATATATTTTTAGGTTTCTTCGTTCCAAAAAATAAACAAACGGTGACGGACCCACGGCCCAGTTTTATTGGGCCGTGGGTGGACCAAACGAGAGTGGGTTGCTGGTGTGAGTCCAAATGTTGAATACTTAAATTAACTCGTAGATATACAGTATAATCAGTCGGTCATGAAATACAATACAGCTCCCATTATTTTTTAATTTTCAGTGGGAGTCGCACTTCACGAGTCGAAATTAACATACATTCTCCTCGCCAGTCTCGCTCTCCATCCTCTCCACATGGCCAAACCACCTCCTTGTGTTGAGGGGGGGGGGAGAGGGAGGGGGAGACCAAGGATGAGATGGACGGATGGAGTGGAGAGGTATGAGAGAGGGGTGTGTGAGCTGGGAGCAGAGCAATGAAATGGCAGGGGACAGGGTGACACGGAGGCGATTTGCTTGTGGCAACCCCTTATGGGATTAAGGCATCTGGCAATAGATAGATACAAATAAACATCTGCCAGCAAATTTAGTGAGTATATCGATATTCAATTAGTTGTTATAGACTCAAAATATTTCCTATCCAGAGTATAACGGGATGTGGAATGTTTGTTATATGAAGGCCGACAGGGAGAAGACACGACTGAAATAGTTCCATACATACTAAGCACAGTTCGTGTGTGTGTGAGAGAGAAAGAGTGAGAGAGTGAGAAAGTGTGAGAAACTTTGATAGTAACAGTGGTATGGCTGGATACACACAAGGAACAGAAAATAAAAAGGGAAGTATTGGTAGTAAAACAGTGATAAGGTAGGAAAGCCACAAGACACAAACGAAGACAAAGTACAACGGTAGGAGACAGTGGTACGGCAGGACAAACAAGGCAAAGACGGTGAGGCAAAGGGTTATGGTTATGTGGTGTATTTTTGGCTGTTTGGGTGGTGCTCAAACCCACTCCAGTCTCTCCCCAGCTTGTACCCTGTGTTAAACCGACCCAGCCACCTCTCTCATCACTCCTCCCTCCCTTCTCCTTCCCTCTCATTACCTTCATCGTCACTCCCGTCAGCGTCTCCCTCCTCCTCAGTCTTGTATGTCATCACTCTCTTTCTTTTCTCTCTCTTTAACAAAAGTTTTCCCTCGAACACTTATTATATCCACCAGTTTTTTCTCTTTACATAAAATCCTTTGACTTACTGGTCTGTTTAAACACTTGAATCTTATAAAACACACACACACACACACACACACACACACACACACACACACACACACACACATGTAAAGAAATGGATAGATACCGTAGACATTCTTTTTGCTACGAGGCGAGTTAATTCATCTTTACAGAACCTTCCCTGGCTGTACAAGGGTTAATGAAGGCTGAACCGAACCTTTAAATTCAAAGTCATGTCTTAAGCTTAAAAACCATAAATAAATAAGCGTGTTAGGAGACAGCAACTTTACAACAGGCCAATTTAAGGTGAAAGGAGTATAGCACATAATACTTGACTCTTCTGTATTCTCTTTATTTATACTGTCACAAAGTGCATAAATAACATAGTTGAGTATACTGATATCCCACACAGAGAAATATACTACACCCTGTTATTTTATCGAGGCGACGATGCACTTGACAGGCTGGTGATTAATGGTTGAATGCAACATGTCCGAATAACAGCGTTGCATTTCAGTTAATTACAATCAGTTATCAGTAATTACCGGAAATTATTTGAAATACAATGATGTTATTCGGACATATTGCATTCAGCCAGTCATCACCAACATGTCAAGTGCATCTTCGCCTCCATTAAAAAAAAAAAAAATGTGTAATAAGTAAGACGTGCCGCAAAGTCAACCATGCCAGTGATAATAGTGTTAAGTAATATTATATACTGTATACCACACCAGCAAACACTCACACAGCGACAAATAATAGTGTTAAGTAATATTATATACTGTATACCACACCAGCAAACACTCACACAGCGACAAATAATAGTGTTAAGTAATATCTTATACTGTATACCACACCAGCAAACACTCACACAGCGACAAATAATAGTGTTAAGTAATATTATATACTGTATACCACACCAGCAAACACTCACACAGCGACAAATAATAGTGTTAAGTAATATCTTATACTGTATACCACACCAGCAAACACTCACACAGCGACAAATAATAGTGTTAAGTAATATCTTATACTGTATACCACACCAGCAAACACTCACACAGCGACAAATAATAGTGTTAAGTAATATTATATACTGTATACCACACCAGCAAACACTCACACAGCGACAAATAATAGTGTTAAGTAATATCTTATACTGTATACCACACCAGCAAACACTCACACAGCGACAAATAATAGTGTTAAGTAATATTATATACTGTATACCACACCAGCAAACACTCACACAGCGACAAATAATAGTGTTAAGTAATATCTTATACTGTATACCACACCAGCAAACACTCACACAGCGACAAATAATAGTGTTAAGTAATATTATATACTGTATACCACACCAGCAAACACTCACACAGCGACAAATAATAGTGTTAAGTAATATCTTATACTGTATACCACACCAGCAAACACTCACACAGCGACAAATAATAGTGTTAAGTAATATCTTATACTGTATACCACACCAGCAAACACTCACACAGCGACAAATAATAGTGTTAAGTAATATCTTATACTGTATACCACACCAGCAAACACTCACACAGCGACAAATAATAGTGTTAAGTAATATTATATACTGTATACCACACCAGCAAACACTCACACAGCGACAAATAATAGTGTTAAGTAATATTATATACTGTATACCACACCAGCAAACACTGACACAGCGACAAATAATAGTGTTAAGTAATATCTTATACTGTATACCACACCAGCAAACACTCACACAGCGACAAATAATAGTGTTAAGTAATATCTTATACTGTATACCACACCAGCAAACACTCACACAGCGACAAATAATAGTGTTAAGTAATATCTTATACTGTATACCACACCAGCAAACACTCACACAGCGACAAATAATAGTGTTAAGTAATATCTTATACTGTATACCACACCAGCAAACACTCACACAGCGACAAATAATAGTGTTAAGTAATATTACATACTGTATACCACACCAGCTAACACTCACACAGCGACAAATAATAGTGTTAAGTAATATTATATACTGTATACCACACCAGCAAACACTCACACAGCGACAAATAATAGTGTTAAGTAATATTATATACTGTATACCACACCAGCAAACACTCACACAGCGACAAATAATAGTGTTAAGAAATATTATATACTGTATACCACACCAGCAAACACTCACACAGCGACAAATAATAGTGTTAAGTAATATTATATACTGTATACCACACCAGCAAACACTCACACAGCGACAAATAATAGTGTTAAGTAATATTATATACTGTATACCACACCAGCAAACACTCACACAGCGACAAATAATAGTGTTAAGTAATATTATATACTGTATACCACACCAGCAAACACTCACACAGCGACAAATAATAGTGTTAAGTAATATTATATACTGTATACCACACCAGCAAACACTCACACAGCGACAAATAATAGTGTTAAGTAATATTATATACTGTATACCACACCAGCAAACACTCACACAGCGACAAATAATAGTGTTAAGTAATATTATATACTGTATACCACACTATCAAACACTCACACAGCGACAAATAATAGTGTTAAGTAATATTATATACTGTATACCACACCAGCAAACACTCACACAGCGACAACTAATAGTGTTAAGTAATATTATATACTGTATACCACACCAGCAAACACTCACACAGCGACAAATAATAGTGTTAAGTAATATTATATACTGTATACCACACCAGCAAACACTCACACAGCGACAAATAATAGTGTTAAGTAATATTATATACTGTATACCACACTAACAAACACTCACACAGCGACAAATAATAGTGTTAAGTAATATTATATACTGTATACCACACCAGCAAACACTCACACAGCGACAACTAATAGTGTTAAGTAATATTATATACTGTATACCACACCAGCAAACACTCACACAGCGACAACCTTACCCAACGACAGTAAAACAAAAAGTCTATATTTATTTCTGCTTCTTTATTTTTTGCTGCTCCTTTATTTATTGCTCCTTTATTATTTTTATATTTATTTGCTGCTTTCCTATCAGACGAATTATTTGACGGTCTCACATAGTTATTTCTACGGTCTTCGTTGCTCTGGTACACAGTTTCAGGGAGCGCATACCTTCACCAACACCAGTAAAATGTATGAGTTATTGCTGCTTCAGGACTGGGATTTACCACATATCTAATAAACTTTGCCTTGAACCACAGCCCACCTATCCACCAGATTTTATTGCGCCCAGATAACACCTTCTTGAGACATTGTATCCAAAGAGACAGACAGACACGGGTGAATACACAACCTTCACCCAGTTTTGATGGCGGAGGTAATAATACAGACGTGCCACATACAGATATAAACTAGCAAGGCAGAGGGGGTACCGGGCCTCCTAAGCCTACCAGTACACGTCCCCCAATCTTTCGTCAGCTCTCTTAGGCTTCCCCATATGGTCCTTCTACCTTTCATCTCGGCTCGTTTCTCTCTTCCCCCTCACTTCCCTTTTCTTGTAGGTCGCCCATTTTCCTCTCTCCTATCTTTCATCTCTTCTCGTTTCCCTGCTCCTCCTCGCTTCCCATTTTCTTCTGTTCTGCCCATTGTCTTTCATCTTTCTTCCCTTCTCGTTTTTCTCTTTCCTCTGACTACCCCTTGTCTTCCAGGTCGCACAGCATCCTCTCTCCTATTATGCATCTCCTCTCGTTTATTTTCTTTCTCCTCTCACTCCCCCATTTTCTACGCAGTTACTTCTCTCCTATCTCCCATCTCTTCTAGACGTTCCTTCTCCTCTCACTCCCCATTTTCTCGCATTTCCCAGTTCCCTCTCTCCAATTTTCTTCCCTTCTCATTTTTTTTTTTCTCTTCACTCACTTTCCATGTTCTGCTCTGCCCAGCTTGCTTTCTCCTCCCTCCTGTTTTCACACTTACGACTAATATTAAGTATAAGCTGAGTAAAACACTGCTACTGTATCTGTATACTGTTGTCTTAACTAATACAGCTTCAATACTATGCCAAACCAAATTAAATAGTATTGATTTTAAGTTTCATTCCTTTGTCTTCACGTATACGTTTTACAGTACATATATCAACCACGCAGGAGTCAGTAGTAAGGTGGAGAAAACATTATCATGAATTTTGGTGAAGACTTAATTAATACGTTCCCAGGCACACTTTGATCCCTCCCTCCTTCTCACTCCCCATCCCCCCTTCTACAGACCACATTTCTCCTCCTCTTCATGTCTCCCCTCTCCGTTTCCTCCCCAGCCGTCTCTTTTCCCCCTCTGTCCCCTCCCCTCCTCATCCCTCCTGCGCTTCCTCTCCCTCTCTCCTCCCCTTTGCATCAGTTTGGGTTTTATTCACGCAATGTAAAGTCCCTAGTCCTCTTTAACCATTAATTTTAACAGAGGCTTGTATTCTATTAACAGAGGGTTATTATTCTCACGCTTATGTTTCTTATATCAACATGGATTTCCTAAGTGACAAGAATTTATCAACTTAACATACATGAACACACCAGAAAGGAATGCTAGGGAGTCATTTTACATGACAGAATACGGCCCAGTCTCCTCGCTCTTCATATCAATTACCCTTTCTGCACGTCGAACCAGATAAACTCTTGGTGGAGGACTGAATTTTATCTCCTGGTGGTGTTTTACGAGTGTCTGCCTAACCTTCTGTGTCTGCAACTTTCCAGACATATTTTCTCCTTCGAAATGTCTACGTGAATATACTATACTTGCAGTCCACAGCTTCATAGTTCGTTTCTTATTACTCTCTGGTTAATCAGGCCTCATCTATATACAATAATCTGGCGTTAGCTGGAACTGAATACGAAGGAAGGCTAATGTTATCAGTATTAACACTCTCAGGCTCTTATCACTCAGCTGAAAGAAATCGTCAGCGGTGGATGAAAGAGAATACAAGATGAGAACACGAAATGGTTAAAGGGTTGTTGCAGAGAAAGTATAATCGTATATTGCAATTACATTTCAACGGATCACTGCCTCGTTATGACAAAGACTGTGTATCGCAATGATCAATGGAGACGCTGTTAAGGTGCACCCACACTAGGGAAATCCTCTGTCAGGGATTACACCAATTATTATCCTTGCCACTCCATTCAGTACTGGGGTAGTCAGATGCTCCTCAAGGACTACCAGAGAATGACGTATTTTCTACACACACACACACACACACACACACACACACACACACACACATAAGCAGTCGGAGTAGAATTAAGCAAAACATTACACAAATGCGGCTGATAAACTGATTCAAACATCGACACAGCGTTATTATCCAAGAGCATCACGAACGAGAAAGAGACAGAGACAGAGAGAGAGAGAGAGAGAGAGAGAGAGAGAGAGAGAGAGAGAGAAACAAAACACAGGCACTGTTCTACTTTCCCCGGCCTTCAGTAGAACCTTTAGTCCAGTTTGCACAGAACCACAAACAAATCTACAACAACCAATATCAACACAAAGACCTGGTACCACACGAGTCAAAAAAGAGATATCGGGGTTAAAGTCGTTTGTACTCCCTAAAGGATATTAAAATCATCAATAATATTACCTGATGTCTTTATTAGGCCAGAGAATTGGACGCTCGTAAATATAAATTGGACAATCGTCAATACTCAAGCACAAAGAGATCTCGAGGTTGAAATCAGTGGTACTCTAACGATGTAAGGGATATTTAAGACGCCAGTTGTATTACCTGATGTCTATAATATGCCAGAGAATCGGACGCTCGTATATATAAATTGGATAATCGTAAGTACTCCAGCACAAATAACCAGGGGCGTCATTTGGGGGGGGGGACAGCCAGGGGGGCTCGCCCCCCCCAAGCTTTCTGAAGGAGCCTCCAAATCAACTACAATTAATGAAAAAAATATAAAGTTAACACTGTGAAATTAAAAATAATTTGTGTTTAACCTCAATACATTTGGAGTGAAACATATCTTGTGTGTGTGTGTGTGTGTGTGTGTGTGTGTGTGTGTGTGTGTGTGTGTGTGTGTGTGTGTGTGTGTGTGTGTGTGTAATAATTATAATAATTTACTAGGTATATTAACGGATGTCACTGTAAATATGTTCCTAGCCCGCTGTTCAGATAACTTCAGTATCGAGCTGCCTTTTTTATTGTATTCTGTCTATCATTAATAGCTTTTGTTCACCTTAGGAAGTACGTACCTGAAGGTAGGAGTTTTAAGAGTTCACTTAGATCAGTGGTTCCCAAAGTGGGCGTTGCTTTGCTGGTTGAAGAACTTGAATCTCTACAGGCATCATCATCCTATAAAGTGAATACACACACACACACACACACACACACACACACACACACACACACACACACACACACACACACACACACACACACACACACACACACACACACAGACACACACACACACACACGCAGATAGATAAATAAATAGATAGATAGATATAGATATAGATACAGATAGATATAAATATATATATATATATATATATATATAGATAGATGGATAGATAGGTTTCCACTTTATAGGATGATGATGCCTGTAGAGTTTCAGGTTCTTCAACGAGTAAAGCAATAACAATACTGACTTAGCCACTACATCATCCCCTAGTCATGACTCAGATGTGATTCCTGTTGATGAACCAGAAGTCACATTAGCACATACTGTTGCACTGAACCAAGATCAGAAAGATACGAAACTCCAGCAAATATCTAAGTCCCTCTATGATAAACCCAGTCAACCAAAACTGCCAAGCTACCCAAGCAATCAGAATAATAGGACATTCAGAAATCCCTATTCTGATATGTTTTCTTGGTTACAATACTCGGTCTTGCAAGCTGCGTGTTACTGCTTTCCATGTAGGCACTTTGCTGGAGCATCTGTTCGTAAGGGGGAAGGACTAGGTAGGAGACCGTTTATTGATGTTGGAACAAGGAAATGGAAAGATATTAGTACCCTTCTCAAACAGTATCAGGCAAGTGAAAGACACATTAATAGTATGAAAGCCTGGTCTAATTTCAAGGATATTCAGTCAGGGTCCACTCAGTCTGCGGCATCTGCTCTATCTTCAGCCCGGCAACAAGAAATTGAGGACAAGAGGGAACATGCAGTGTTACTTTTAAAAGTCACTGCATTACTGGGAAGGCAAGGCCTGTCTTTTCGTGGACATAATGAGGGTGGTGATACATTAAATTCAGGAAATTTTGTAGAAATTCTTCACCTAATTGTTGAATTAAATCTCCCTTTAAAACCAAAGTCAGATAGACGATATGGTCATTTCACAAACTCAGTACCCGAATGGATCGATATCAGTTGTTGGAAGCCATATCAAGGACACAATTTGTGCTGAAGTACCAGAGTTCAAGTACTTTTCCATTATGGTTGATGAGAGGAAAGACTTGTCAAAAAAGGAACAGATGACTATTCTTGTGCGGTACTTTAGTGAGGGTATTGTGAAGGAATGTGTCATTGGAACCTAGCACATGGAAAAGGTTGATGCTGCAAGTTTAGCTGATTTTATATATAAGGAGATAGAACAATCTGGCTTAATTTGGTCTAACTGTGTGGCTCAGTGTTATGATGGTGCTAGTGTAATGAGTGGATGCTTTAGCGGGGTGCAAGCAAGACTACGGGATAAAATTCCCCAAGCAGTATACATACATTGCCGGGCACACAGGCTGAATTTAGTACTGGTCGACTGTATAAAGAATACCAGTGGCCTCTCTTAATTTTTTCCAGTTATTAACACACTGTACACATTTGTTGCTGACAGTAACACAAGGAACCAACTTTTCATAGAGGCACAGAAAGCAGATCTTCAGGTTTTGACACTAGAAAGACCTACTATAACTAAATGGGCTTACTGTTATAGGTCAATATCAAAGGTTAAGCTTCGCATTGGAAGTTTGCTATCATTGCTTAATACAGTTTCAGAGGGTTCTGATTCAGAAGCTGCAGCAGAAGCAAATGGACTGTACAAAAAGTTAGTCTTTCAGGTTCGTAATGGATCTACATATTATTGAACAAGTCCTTAGGGTTACCAATAGTTTTTCAAATCAGCTTTAAGCAAAGGAAGCCGAACTATCTGAAGCTTGCTCTCCGATACAGTCAACTATTAAAGAGCTGCAGGTCTTGAGAACGGACGAGGCTTTCTCTGATGTGTTTGACAAAGCTTAAGATTTTGCTTCAACATATGAGACCGATACTAACTTGAACAATTTAGATCAGTTGGGCATATCTAAGAGAATTCAGAAGGTATCATCAGGATTAAAGCATCAGGATTAAAGAGCTTCTTAACTGATTCAGCTCTAGGGAGAAATGAGGTGAATACTTGTATTGCTCCAAAGACTGAAATTAGAAGAACCTATTTTGATATATTAGATTTCTCTCAGAGCTTGATATTCGCTTCACACAAAACATGCTCCTGATAGAAGCAATGAATGCACCTGATTTCAATTCCAGAGGCTTTCTAGAGTATGAGAAGCTTTCTATTATAGTACAGTCTTACAAAGATATATGCATACATGAAATTCTTCTAGTTTCCCAAATATCTGTCGCAAAAAGACCTTTTCTAAGTATGAGTGGCAAGCCAAAGAATCTGTTTGAATTATATGAACGCAAACCATTAGATGGTGCGTATTCAGAAATAGTGAAAATTGTCAAAATTCTTATCACCCTTCCAGTAATTAATGCAGGCAATGAACGATTTTTTTTTCAGTACATTACTTAGTCAAGACTTATCTGAGAACCCCAGTGAGAAATGGTCAGCTTAAGTGACTTGCTTACTTATGGCCTCAGAAAAGGTAATTGTTAAAAATTTTAATTTTAACATCCTGCTTGATGACTTTACAAAGCAGAGATCACGGAGATATCCACTGTTGCAATAGTTTATTCATTTTTCAATGCAGTAAATATACGCAGTTTACTTTTCAATTTCCTCTGATGAATTCTGAAATTAATAAACTCTTCTTCCTGAGTCTCTTCCAAATTTAAAAACTATGGATTTACTTTTCCCACCTCTTGGTGTAGAGCCGACTTTTTCACATTACTTTATATGGTTCATGGTATTTTTGTGGCTAGTAAGCTAAAAACTTTCCATTTTTAATTCAATTACAAGTTTACACTTTTCATATTCAATTTTATGTTCATTACCTTTTCATTAACCTATAAGAATGAAGTCAGTTTAAGCTTTCACCAATACAAATATTTTAATTGCTATTTGGTCTATTTTCCAAGGCCATTAGCATATAATGAAAAGATATGTACTTTAACATGCACTTTAAATTACATATTCAACATGACACAGAAATACTGCCAATGCTAGAATATCCATTAGTGTGTGTCAGGAAGTAATTGGTTTAACAAACAATTATACAGAGAATATATATTTGTTTACTGCTTTAATTCCCTAAATTTATCTTTGCATGTGGCTTCAAAATGCTCGTTCGCCACCCCATCCATGTGGGGAGGTGGGAGTAGGGGGGCCTCCTAAATAGCCTATGCCCCCCCCGAAGGAAAACTGAAATGACGCACCTGCATATAACCTGTGTTCTCTTTGGTTCAGGAAGCTCCCTAACACCGATTACTGAGTGAATTATTTTGCTTATTACGCCTAACTGTCCTATTCTGCATTACGTATATCTTTGCAGTATCGCCAAATTTTGCATCAATAACATAAAAAAGGGATATTAGCCTCTAATATCCAGAAATGAATAAATAAGGAAGAGGTGTTAGGGAGTTAGTTTAATAGACGTGCTGTACAAGCCTATTTCTGTAATATATTGTTTATCTGTTGATCTTTCAGGAGGTTATGTCCCTTGATTATTGAGAAAAACTTTTTGATGTAAAACGAAAAACACACACGACTATGATACGAGCAATACTATACTCCTTTTCCTTAACTTGGCCCAAACTTTCGTCCCTTTGTAGCTTATTTCACATTGTTCACTGATGGAAAAAGACAATACTATAAAGAAAAATATTCAGACCGCGTAGGAGAGTGTATGTGAGTGAGGTGGATGGGGGGAGTGAGGTGGAGGGGGAGAGGGAGGAGGCCAAGGATGAGGTGGAGGGATGGAGCTGAGAGGATGGAGAGTGAGACTGACGAGGAGAGTGTATGTGAGTGAGGTGGAGGGGGAAGGAGGGGAAGGCCAAGGATGAGGTGGAGGGATGGAGTTGAGAGGATGGAGAGTGAGACTGACGAGGAGAGTGTATGTGAGTGAGGTGGAGGGGGGGAGAGGGAGGGGGAGGCCAAGGATGTGATAAAGGGATGGAGTGGAGAGCTATATGAGAAAGGGGGGTTGTGAGCTGGGAGCAGGGCAGCGAAATGGCGGGGTACAGGGTGACATGGAGATGATTTGTTTGTGATCACCCGTTACGGGATTAAGGCGCTTGGCGATAGATAGATAGATAAATTCATAGATAGACAGATAGACGAGAAGAGCCTTAATCATTTGAAAGCTGGGAGGTGACTGGTTGTCCGCATGCATTCATTCTTAACGACTCATTTCAATTTTATTATAAGGATTACAATAACCCTTTGATGATAAGATTGCCCAAATAAAATAGTATATATAGTTCTTCGCATAGAATATTTTAAAAATGGTGTATTACAAAGTTAATCATATGGCCTTGATTAGTGAAATTTTGACTTCTCGATACAAATAAAAACACGTCCAGGTAAAGTTTTATGGGTACCTTGATTTTTGACCCCATCTTTTGGTAAAATTAAGGTAAATTATGCCATTACCTCACTACTGAGAAAGTTTGTCATTATCTATCCTAGTAAACATCGGAATTGCAATGAAATATGAGGGGGGAAAGGCCGCTCAAGGGATGTCCCACATGACTAGGCAAACGAGTATTCATATTTACTTCAGAGCTTTCTTTCTGTCTCATTAGTTTGCATTATGCTTTCTACTTTCGCATCATCTGTAAGTTTTCCGTCTCCTTAGCTTCGAGAGTCTTGTTTTATCTTACAACAGAGCCGTGACAAGGTATGGGCCGCGGGATATTTAGGAGTGACTGTGATATAAGGCTTCTTCACCAGTGTCAACCAGTCACGCGTCATTAGAATTCCGGTGTTTCCAGTAGGTTTGATTTTCGTAATGTCACAGAAAAATAGGCTCATATTTGAACAGCTCTAAACATGTTCCCACCTGCACAGTCTGCTACTCGGACCAAAGTTATTCTTACAACATTATTAGATATTTCTCTCCAAAGGAATTATCTGTCTATTGCCAGACGCCTTAATCCCGTAAGGGGTGGCCACAAAGAAATTGCCTCCATGGCGCCCTGTCCCCCTCCATGTCACTGCCCGCCACCCAGCTCACACACGCTCTCTCACATACCTTACCACTCCATCCCTCCAGCCCTCCATCTCCCTCGGCCTATCCCTCCCTCTCCCCCTCTCCACCTCACGCACATACATTCTCCTTGTCAGTCTCTCGCTCTTCACCCTCTCCTCATGGCCAAATAACCTAAGTGTATTTCTCGTAACGCTTTCTATCACATCCACATCCACACCACAATGCTCCCGCTCTTCTTCATTTGTCAGTCTGTCTCTCCATGTGACTTCACATGCTCCTCTCAAATAACACATTTCCACTTCTGTCCCTCCAACAAGATCCAAGCTTCACTTCCATACGTTAGAGATGGTACAATAATACTGTCATGCAGTAACTGTTTTCACTTACATGCTCACTTCCCTGTTTCTTATCACTGCTTAAAAAAAAAAAAAAAAAAAACAGCAACTTCTCTTCCTTTTGTACCCTTTCAAGCACTTCACCCTCTAAATTTTCATCCTTACTCATCACACTACCAAAGTACTTAAATGCACTCACATTTTAAATTTGCTCCTCATCCAACCCCACTGTACATTCACTAACTTCATTTCTTTCGAAGACCATACCTTTTACTCTTCCCTACATTGCAGCTCCCCTTCGTCTTCACTTAACAACACAGTATCATCTGCAAGCAACAGTACAGGGAGTTTCCAAACACTGCCCTCTCTCATTAGGGCCACTCCAACATCCACTGCCCTACCATGTATCTCTTTTACAACCACATCTGTATACAGACTGAACAACCATGGAGACATGACACATCCCTGTTTCAATCGAACCTTCAAACAGAAAAATTCACTCAGTTCACTATCCACACGCACTGCAACTTCAGCACCCTCATACAAATTTTTCACGGCATTCAACAACTTCCCATTAACTCAATATATTCTTAATACTTTCCACAATACTTGTCTGTCCACCCCGTCATATACTTTCTCCTAATTCATGAAGATCGCAGACAACTTCTTTCTCTTCTCTAGAAACTTTTCCACTAAAGACCTAGGAATAAATATCTGATCTACGCAATCTCTTTTCCTGAAACCTCCTTGTTCTTCTCCAACTAATTTCTCTTTTATTTCCCTAACTCTGTCAATAAGTATCCTACATGTACTTATTCCTATTACACTAAGAAGACAAATACCCCTATGATTCCCATACGCTTCTTTTTCCCCCTTTCCTTTGTATAGGGGATTAAACCTGGCTTCTACTCCTCCGGGACTCTACCTTCCTCCCAGGCCAATCTGCACATTTTCCACATCCATTCGACTACTCTCTCTCCTCCCATGCTTTAGCATTTCACCACACACTCCATCAATTCCTGGGGCTTTCCCCGTTTTGACTTTCTTCATTGCTTCCACAACTTCCATCCTACTGATTTCTCTCTTCTCACATCCCTCCGTCTCCAAGCCATTCACCAGCCACTTATACTCGCATTACTTTGATTCTATATGTTTTCTCCATCTGTTTACGTTTTGTCCCCTCTGTGTTAGCAATCCACTATTTTTTTGTCTTTCACTCCCCAACTAACTTCTTTGACACCCTGTCTAACTCTCTTTTGCCTCTTCCAAAACATTTTCTTACATCCCCTTTACTTTACACTTAAATTCCTTCCAAATTCGTCATCCACTCTCTTCATACTCTCTCTTACTAATCTTTCCACTTCTCCCTTACTCTCTACATATAACTCTCTCTTCTACCTCTCAATTTCATCCACACCCCTGTTCCTCAACCACTCACTGTATATTTTCTTCTTTTGTGCCACAGCCTGTCTGACCTCTTTATTCCACCATGCTGTTCCTTGCACCCCCTTTCGTCTTCACTTCACCCCATATACCAGGGGTGGGGAACCTTTTTCCAGTTAAGGGCCATTAGGATGTTTTTAAGATCATTCGCGGGCCATACAAAATTATCAACTTATAATGAACTGTAGCCAAGTACATTATATATATAAATATATATATATTTATATATCTTCATCATCATCATCATCAGCCGTTTGAGTATCCACTGCGGGACCGGCCTATCCCCACCGAAGCCGGGACGATACAGCCAATGCATCTCTACCAAGTGGCTTAGGCTGTCTGGTTGAGGTTGTATGTAGGGTGAGAAGTGCTTGTTAGTATAATTGTACTGTTGGAGTGGCTTTGGATGTGTGTGTAGTCTGTGAACCAAGTGTAATAGCCCCGCGCAAGCCGTCTGGGTGCAAGCACATTTTGCAGTAAGCAACACTGGTTCAACCGCAGTACACCTTACGTCCGCCAATGCAGTATGTGGCTGGTACACACACACATTATATATATATATATATATATATATATATATATATATATATATATATATATACATATATATTCGTTCATGGGTATATGAAATTGCATTTATGAATTGCCTCGCTGGCCTAATCAAATGGTCTTGCGGGCCTTACACAGCCTGGAGGCCGGACGTTCCCCACCACTGCCATATACTATCTCACATGCTGACCATATGTTTTCTGTGAATATCTTGCACACACCTTTCACGTCCCCCATCTCCTCCAATCCATATTTACCCAATCGCTCCTCCACATCTCTCTTATAATCTGCCTTTTTTTCCCCATCATCTTGTAACCTTTCCATCCTCCTTGTATGAACTACTTCCTCCTGCCCTTCCCCTCTTCTATTCCTCCATTTCATTTGACCCTTGGCCCTCACCAGCACCAAGTGGTGGTCAGCAAGTCCACTCCCCCAACCTCTATATCCTCTTGCATCCATTACACACCTTCTCATCCTATTATCCACACACACATAATCATTGCCTTCTGTTCATTCCATTCACCACCCACCCTTCTCATCACCCGCCACGTATACCTATGGATCATTTTTGTGCCTGAAGAGGGTACTGGCTATCAACACTCCCCTCCCGGCACAAATGTCTACTAGAGCACTGCCATTCTCATCCACCTCTGCAGAAACACCCCACTCACCAATTACTCCCTCCACCTTCACATTCCCAAATTTTCCATTCATATCTCCAATCAAAAACACTCTCTCATTCCTTTCAAACTTTTCCATGAGTGGTTCCACATTTGACCAGAATTCTTCTTTCACCCTGCTTGCACGATCTTGCGTTGGCGCATCCACACACATGATCGCCCATATTTCTAGTCCGACTTTCAGACTTACCCACACAATCCTTGAGTCAACTGATCCATACTCACTTATAGTCTCCTTCCATCTCTTGCACACAACAATACACACTCTTTTTTTTTTGCCCTCTCATTCCAAATAGTACTAAATACTATCCTCTACCTCACTTTTCTACTTTGTCCTGTTATTTGTTTTTTATTATCTTGCCCCGTCATTACTTAATAGTCAGGGCCACGATGATGGTGGAGGTGGTGGTGGTAAGCTCTCAAGATATCTATTGTCCCTGCTCTCCTGCAGAATTATTCCAGCTGCTGCTGTCCTACTGTGACTATGGTGAAGTGATGAAACTGTGGATGGGGCCTAACCCAATGGTTATTCTTGGTGGCCCAAGAGCGGCTGAGGTGAGTACATCTTACCAGCAGCAAAATAGATTTTTTTTTTTTTTGCCTTACGAGCCTTCATAACACTCTTTATAAAGCGATTTAGTTTGATGATAAAATGTTAAGTTTCTCTATTTATAACCTATTACCAATGTAAACTATAGGAATACTGAAAAGATTCAGACTGAATGCATGAGTGTCCTAGCAGCTTCAGACTCAGAAGTGCACATGCTGCACACATTTATTGTATTAGACAGATTCCCGCGTCACCTAGGAAACTCACATGTTTACAGTGCAGAAAAGAAAGAGCCAAAGAGTGATAACCTCGAAAACAAAAACGTTGCTATTTCCACGAAAACTTGAATGAAAGCCAACAAAAATCTCAGCCTTCCAGTTAGAGATTCAAGGACTCCTTGTTTTTCCCTCGAGTACACTTGGTCATCCAATCACATTGGCAACGTTGGAGGGAGTTCAGTGAGAAATGATTCGGCAACGTCGCACCCTCGTTTCGATCAGCTGTTAAAAAGTAAACACAGATATCATCTTGCGTGACAGTATTATTTACAAGAGGTTTCCCACTTCAGAGTCTTTTAAAAGTGACGGAACTAAACCGCTTGGCGTTAGTGTCAAAATAAAATAATACAAAAATAAATAAAATCAGTAAACGTCACTGACGCTTAATGTAAAAACACGGCTTGAAGTGTGTTGTTATTTGAGGTCCGTGTCATTACTCAATGACTGTTTATAACAGCATTATAAATAAATTGCCTCAACGTCGCCTAGCCTCAATTAACCAAACCTAATCTTAACAATTCTGATCTTATCTAATGTAACCAAACCTAACTTTACCTAACTCAACCTAGTATAAACTTATATATTGTAATTTTATCAAATATAACCAAACCTTACGTAATCTAGCCCTAACAAAACTTATATATACTAATCTTTTCTAATATAACTAAACCTAACCCTAACCTAACATTACCGGTAAATTTGTAGTTTCAAAGACAGAAATTTGAATATGGAATCATTCTTTTTATATTGGCATTTGGAGCAACTTTTCTAAGTACTTTCTCCCTCGCTAATGTTTCGTTTTGAGATATCCTCCCTTCCTCCCTCAGTAACACACCAGTTTTAACGGGAACAAATGAAACAATTCGGCTAATCAAACCAAAAAATCATCAGAACAGCAGTGTCTGACATTAAACCAATTTATATATACATTGTAAACAAAACTGCGGCCAAATTTAATGATAAGACTGGGGCCTACAGCATATGTAAGTTAATATAAACAAGACTATCCGTCATCTGTGAGCCAGGTAGACCGTATTAATACTTTTGGATGAAAACTTGACTATTATGTATCCATCCTGGATGACTCACAATGCTGGTTGAGTGACATGTGAACTCAAGTTGTGACTCTAAACAACTTTTATTAATAACTTTTCCTTCTATAATCAATACTTTCTGAGGTTTTAGTTCTTGACATAGAGACACACACACATATATTTCATACAAAAATAATGACCATCGACATCGTCTGCCTGGTTCAATAAACGAACAAACTACCTATTTGGTGTTGGTAATAAAATATTTGTGTATCACGCATTTCCTCTCCTCTCTCTGTGCCTTTCTTTTGTTTAATGCCTTCCACCCAGCTGAAGCGAAGTTACGACTCTGCCGAGTCTTCTCAAGGCCAGTGTTGCCACACTTTTAGATGGGAATTATCGTACCGGCTCTTCAAAATTGTCGTTTTTTCGTTAGAATTATCGTACACTATTAAATTCATTTTTCTATCTATCTTTCTATCTATTGCCAGACTCCTTAATCCGGTAAGGGGTGGCCACAAACAAATCGCCTCCGTGTCGCCCTGTCTCCTGCAATTTCACTGCCCTGCTCCCAGCTCACACCCCCCTCACTCATATACCTCTCCACTCCATCCCTCCATCTCATCCTTGGCCTCCCCCTCCCTCTCCCCCTCCACCTCACATACACTCCTCGCTCCACATGGCCAAACCATTCACTCACTAATCTGAAGCATTTTAAAATTGTCGCCAATACCTTAGTGTATTTACTGAAAACTTACCCATTACAATCATCTTCATCAGTCCCGTAATTTTTTTAGGTACTGATGTTTACTTTGGTGTATATTTTATCACTTTATTTTGTATCAGAATTTGGGTATACCATGAAAATCTCAGATAATAATATTATAATAATATAATCATATCACTCACTACAAAAATAATGTTACAAGAAATACCCTTTGTGCCAATCTAGAAAATCAGTGTGACTAGCAGCAGAATGCGGTCCATAGAACTCCTCGTGCAGATGATAACTCAGCACGACCATAAAAGAAATATTATCAGCGATCACCATTATATTAGCCCCTAAGATTACTCATGTCAAATTGTGGAACAACTGTGCGTGATTAGCTATGTACACCACAAAATTTACTGCCAACCCAAAATTATCGTACAAACCGTACGATAATAGAAAATTGAATCGTACATGTACCAGAGGCAATATTATCGTACAGGTACATAATTATCGTACGTGTGGCAACACTGCTCAAGGTACTAGCTCCAACGTTGTCAGTATAAGATGAAAAATTATACTCGGGAATAAAAATCGCTTCCATGTGAAAATGCAGGTGCAGTAAAAGTGACGAAGACATTAGTTGATTTCACCAGGTGCAGAAATAAAAGACTGAAATATTTACTTTTTCACTGGACAGCTAGACAGAAGAAGAAACAGATTGCGTTGCTACGCAAGTGCTGCATACCTGCTACAGTGAATGAAGGATGTGATCAGATACATCAAAAGAGTAGTAACCATTGATACAGCGATAGCAGAAGGAAAGAGGTGCAACACTGCAATAACACACACACACACACACAGAAAGAGAGAGAGAGAGAGAGAGAGAGAGAGAGAGAGAGAGAGAGAGAGAGAGAGAATCAGTAGCAGGAGGCGCGGGAATGTAGAAGCGGAAAGACATGTGGAAGTGTAAAGGATCCATGAAGATGAGTAAGGACCAGATGGAATGAATGTTTTGAAAGCCTAATGAATGGGAATAGAGAGAGCAGGGCCGCTGTAAATATGTTTGCTTTTGGGCGTGTGCAGAGAAGGAATGCAGTGATAGGAAACATGACACTCTCACAGGTGAAGAACGCCATGAAAAGGCTGAAAAATGGGAATGCAGCTGGGGTTGATGAGGTGTATGCAGACATGATTAAGTGTAGTGGAGACAGCAGAATGAAGTGCTTGTTGGAGATATGTAAGAAGGCATGGATGAGTGATACTGTGCCAGCAGAGTGGGAAAAGGCTGAGATTGTACCCCTGTACAATAATAAAGGTCCCCGAAGTGAGTGCACGAATTATCTATTTATATATCTAGGCTGCTTCCCCAAGGAAAGGGAGGTAGCCGAGACAGGACGACACACTCCCCATTTACTCATCCATTCAAACACATTCATTCGCATCTTAGCCCCAAAGGGGAGAATGGACAGATCCTCACCGCACCACACCGCACAAGGGTCAACTGCGCAATGCAATCAGTGACATCCGCAGCTGGGCCCGACAGCAGAGCTGGTTTACCCCTGCCACATCATAACAGACTCATCCCCTTACCCGCACCTGACCTGATATAGCTGATCAGACCAAATGCGGGAGAATATCCCCTCAGGGGTGCGTCATCACTTATTCATTCACAATTTCTCTCCATTTATTTCTGTCACGCACAGCGACTCTTCCTTGCTCAACAGACATCCCTCTCGCATCCAGCGCTCTCTTCACACTGTCCATCCATCCTATTCGTGGTCTTCCTCTCAGCCTTACACCTCTCACATCAGATCTAGTTATCTTTTTTCACCAATCACTCATTATCCATTCTCTCCATATGCCCAAACCATCGCAACACCCTCTGCTCAACTCCACCAGCCATCTCTCGAACAACTCCAGTTCTCCTTCGCACTTCATCATTCCGCACTCGATCCATACGCGTCACTCCACACATACTCCTCAGACACCTCATCTCCATTACATTCAAACTTTTCCTCTCTGCTACACCCATATTCCATGTTTCAGCCCCATATAATGCAGTCGGTACCACAACACCCTCATACAGCCTTCTCTTTATATCCATTCTAAGCGAACGACATCTAAACACTTTTTCATTCCTCCCAGCACCTTTCCTACTTCATTTATTCTAAACTTCACTTCTACATCTATTCTTCCATCCAGAGCACCATCTGACCCTAGATATCGTGGCATAAATTCATTGAGTGTTGTAGGGAAGGTATATAGAAGAATTATTATAGATAAAGCAAGACAGATATCAAAAGTCCTGGTGAGTGATGAACAGGGTGGCTTTAGGATTGACAGAGGATGTGTAGATCAAATATTTGCAGAGAGACAGATAATGGAGAAGGCTTGTGGGAAAGACTATTAGGTGTTTATGGCATTCATGGATCAGGAAAAAGCATACGACAAAGTCGACAGAAAAAGATTGTGTAAGGATTTGCTCATGTACAGTTGAGCAAGTAGAAAGTGCGATAAAATATTGGGGTATATGGAGGTATCTGGCAGTTTCCTGTAGTAAGTCCACGTATCTTTATGAATGAATCGCTCAGAACCCAGAGCCTGTGTAAGGTGGAACGTGATTGGCTGAACTTTTGAGTGGCAGTGAAGCAAATATTCTCATCATATTATACATAAATCAAGGTTAATAACTAATAAGTGGCACGAAACAATGTATAAAGAATACTACAGTAGTTAATGATCGAACGTGGAATATAAGAGAGTAATAAGCGACAGCAATCTGTAAAACCGTAACTGGCAACATAGCACAGAAGAGCAGCATGTCAGCTGGTAATTTCGTTTATTCATAATATTCGAAGCAGTGGAAACGAAGTCTAGTGAATCAGATTAATAGATGTTGACCTCTGACGAAGAGAACCGGTAATGCTTTCTTTAACGAATGTAATATTGGTATTACATTGCATCAGTTTCAAGGGTTATTATGCTCTGACACATATTATGTTAATATGCATAAGTAGTAAATTAATACTATACTATTTGTTGTCTTACTACCTTTTATATTTCACCAAATATATTGAAATAAGAAGAGGGAAGACTGTGCTAAGCCAGTAAGACCTTGTACCACAAGGAAGAAGGAAATAAAGAGGGACAGCAAGCACGAGGGAAAAAGAAACAAGGGACATGTGAAAAATATTTAGAGGTTCTCGTAAACAATCGGGGCTCCTCACTCAGGCACCAAGATGTAAGAAATATTTAATGTATACAGTTCGGTGCTCCTCTCTCAGGGCACCACAATAAAAGATATTTCTAGTATTTCCTAGTAAACAACTCGTTGGTCATTACTCTTTCCTAAGGATGTCCTTAAGTAAATTCAAACAAGTCTCATAGGGTTAGGTGAACCGTAACGTAACCTTAACTCACCTACAATAACTATTTCTCTTCTATCTCTTAGCTAATTCCCCCTTGAATCTGCCAATTCTTAAAGGTTGCCTAGCTAGTGAAGAGGAGTGTCGGACAACTGATGACAATGGGGCTGCTTTGTGTAATTGCTTGAGCAATCAAGCGTCCTTAAGAGTATGTATAAGGGTGATAAGGCTGCAGTGTTTGTGGACGGCGAAATGAGAGAATTTTTCTATTTGAATGTTGGATTAAACCGGGGATGTGTCATGTCTCCGTGGTTGTTCAGTCTGTGTGGATGGGGTTATAAAAGAGATACTATACAAGGTAGGGCAGTGGATGTTGGAGCGGCTTTAATGAGAGAGGGCGACGTTTGGAAACTTCCAGTGTTGTTGTTTGCAGATGATGCTGTATTGTTCAGTGAAGACGATGGGGAACTGTAAGGCTTGGTGAGTGAGTTTCGGAGAGTGTGTAAGAAACGGAATCTAAAAGTGAATGTAGGGAAGAGTAAAGTTATGGTCTTCGAGAGAAATCAAGTCACTGAATGTACAGTGAGGTTGGATGATGAGGAAATGGAAAATGTGAGTGCATTTAAGTACTTTCATTGTGTGATGAATAAGGATGGAAGATTGATGGATGATGTGCTTGAAAGGGTACAACAGTTGCTGGTTCTTGAAAACAGTTATAAGAAATATGGAAGTGAGCATGGAAGTAAAAAGTCGCTGCATGACAGTATTGTGATTCCAACCCTAAAGTATGGAAGTGAAGTTTGTGAAAAGAGTGGAAATGAGTTATTTGAGAGGAGTATGTGGAGTTACATGGAGAGACAGACTGGCAAATGAGGAAGTGAAGGAGCTTTATGGAGTGGATGTGAAAGAAATCGTTAGGACAAATACATTGAAGTCGTTTGGCCATGTGGAGAGGATGGAGAGTGAGAGACTAATGAGGAAAGTGCATGTGAGTGAAGTGGAGGGGTAGGCTGAGGATGAGGTGGAAGGATGGAGTGGAGAGGAATATGAAAGAGGAGGGTGTAAGTTGGGGAAGGGCAGCAAAATGGCGGGAGACAAGGGAACATGGAGGCGATTTGTTTCTGGTCACTACTTACAGAATTAAAGCGTCTGGCAGTGGATAGACAGATGGGTAATCCCAAGTTCATCTAGACTACGGGAAAATTAAAATGCTACAGTTTTGTCTACAAGATGAGGCATTACTAACCATGAGGAGGTCAAATTGGCAGCGACCTTCAATGTTGATGGATTTGTTCTCCCGGCGACCCATCTGTCGACTCTGCCACACTGAATCCTTCACGTCTGACCTGAGGAAGACAGCAAGATTAACCTTGTACGTAAATACTGCTGTTACTATCACTATTATTATTATACTTGAGAGATAACTTTGTCCATTAATACTGCTGTTACTATCACTACTATTATTATACTTATAGTGATAACCTTGTACATAAATACTGCTGTTACTATCACTACTATTATTATACTTATAGTGATAACTTTGTACATAAATACTGCTGTTACTATCACTATTATTATTATACTTATAGTGATAACTTTGTACATAAATATCACTGCTGTTACTATCACTAGTTATTATTATACTTGAGAGATAACTTTTGTCCATAAATACTGCTGTTACTATAGTCGCGGCGCACGACTCTGAGGTTAATCATTATCTTACCTTGGCAACCTACCATTCAAAATTGCCATCCGATTTCGTGTCATATTATACACGAATCATATTTATTAATGCAGGAATACATTATACACGAAATATTATTATACCACGAACATATACACGAATCACATGCGTCTCATATTATACACGAAATCAGACGCACTTTTGAATAAGGTAGGGTTCCCAGGGCACGACTATAACAACCCTCAGAGTCGAGCGCCGCGACTATATCACTACTATTATTATACTTATAGTGATAACTTTGTACATAAATACTGCTGATACTGTCACTACTATTATTATACTTATAGTGATAACTTTGTACACATAAATACTGCTGATACTGTCACTACTATTATTATACTTATAGTAATAATCTTTGTACATAAATACTGCTACGATACTGTCACTATTATCATACTTCAGAAAAGATAATCTTTGTCCATAAATACTGCTTTTGCTAACAATTATTATTATTATACTTGAGAGAGAGAGAGAGAGAGAGAGAGAGAGAGAGAGAGAGAGAGAGAGAGAGAGAGAGAGAGAGAGACAGAGAGACAGACAGACAGACAGACAGAGACAGACAGAGACAGAGAGATTAGAACGGCATGGACAGATTATTAACTATGTACATAACTGCAACTGTTATTATTAACTCTGATCACAATTACTGCCACAGTCATTTTTATTAAACAAGTGTGTGTGTGTGTGTGAGAGAGAGAGAGAGAGAGAGAGAGAGAGAGAGAGAGAGAGAGAGAGAGAGAGAGAGAGAGAGAGAGTAACTAAACATCCATTAACAGCAAAGAACACACACAAATTTGTCAAACCATCTAGATGTTGTTGATGCATCTGAAACAAGAGAAGGTATAGAATGCTGGAGCACTTAGCATGGTCCAGCAAGTAAGGGAAGTTTATGAGAGAAGAGGAGAAAGGAGAGGGAAGCAGGGGACATGGAGAGAAACGGACAGGAGAGGAGAGGGAGAGGAAGTGAAGGGGAGTTGAATGGGATGGGGTAGAATGAGAGGAGAGTGAGAGGAGAGAAGAGACACGAGAAAAGAGAAGAGCCTGAGATAGGGGAGGAAAGGAGGGGAGAAGGGAGGAGAGGGAGAGAGAGTGAGAGGGAGACAAGAGATGAGAGAAGAGAGGAGGAAAGGGAAGAAGAGGGGTGGAGGGGAAAGGAGAGGAGAGGTGAGGAGAGGACAAGAGAGAAGAAAGAAGAGATGAGAGGAAAGCTGCCAAAAAATCATGCATTCTAAAACCTTCCAATCCTACTTAAGGCTTCTTGATGCGTCCCAGGTAGGTGAAGCGTGTTGGACCTCAGGTGTTTGGCGCGGTCCAGCAAGTACGGGAAGTCGAAGTTGTTGATGTTGTAGCTCTGTGATGATGTCAATGGGGTCCGCCACAGCACGCAGGAATTTCTGCCCAACTCTACAAATATAAACAATTTAGCATTAATGTATTATGTGGAGAGGATGGAGGATGACAACTGGGAGAGGAAGGTGAGCAAAGTCAATGTTGGGGGTACGGATAGGCAGACCGAAAAAGACTTGTGGTGAGATCATGGAGTGTGACCTCAGGGATAAAGAACTGAATACGGAGGCTGCCAGAGATCGAGCAGCATGAAGAGCTCGCCATTAGGTGACCATAGGCTGACGCATGCAAGCCGGAGCCTTTATAAATGAGACAAAAAAAAAAAATCTTTCACTCCCCACTATTAAAAATCAGGTGAGTATTATTCTTTACCCTGGTGGCGACCATCATCCACTCACTTGGATGTAGTGCTGCCCACTTCTTCCTTCACCTTAATCATTCTTTACTGTGTCTGCCCTCCTCTCTTTCCTATTTCCTCACCACCATCCACTCACTTGATGTAGTGCTGCCCACTTCTTCCTTCACCTTAATCATTCTTTTACTGTGTCTGTCCTCCTCTCTTCCTATTTCTCACCATCATCCACTTACTTGATGTAGTGCTGCCCACTTCTTCCTCCTCACCTTAATCATTCTTTTACTGTGTCTGTCCTCCTCTTCCTATTTCTCACCATCATCCACTTACTTGATGTAGTGCTGCCCACTTCTTCCTTCACGTTTATCATTGTTTTTCTGTGTCTGCCCTATCTCTCTTGCTATTTCTCCCATCTTTCCTGTCATTTTTTATTTTTCATCTTTCCTTTTCAGGCGGCTTTACATTAAGTGGCAAGCCTAATGGTTTCCTGTAAGCCAGGAAACCATCAGCAACGCTGGGTGGTTTCCATATAACGAACCAATACGTGTTCCTTACGTGTCAACAAAATGGTTGGCGAAGGGTTGGTTCCCCTCTCCGTAAAACAGCAAACTCAAAGACAAACGGCCACCCCTTACCCGATTTTGGCGTCTGGCTAGAGAGAAAGAGAGAGAGAGAGAGAGAGAGAGAGAGAGAGTTTTACCTGATTTCCCACAGTTATAAATCAGTTTCACATATAAATACTTCATAACAGCCAGTCTAATCCTCTTACCTGTGTGTGAATGACCTATTTTTACTACGCCCTAGAGAGTGGTAACTTTGTCCCTACATATCATCACACAACACAGCCTGCGTCACATCAACTTATTACTGAAGTTACTCATTCTTTCCTGTCTTCCTCACATCAAGCACTTCCCATTCCTCCTATCCCCTCTCACCTCAAGCACAACTCCTCCCTCCCTACTCTTAAGTATGACCTTTCCAGCCTAAGGTGACCCCCACCTCAAGCATAACCTCTCCTCCCTGCTCAAGTATGGACCTTTACACCTAAGGTGACCCCCCTTCTCCCACCTCAAGCATAATCCCCTCACCTCAGTGCATGAACCCTTTACTTCAAGCACGACCTTCCCATCTCAAACAAACCTTCCCATCCCGAGCAGTACCTTTCCACCCTCCCTTCCTCAAACATGATCTTCCTATCTCGAGCACGACCTTTCCATCTCTCAAGCAAAGACCTTCCCATCTCAAGCATAACCTCCTCCTACCTTCCTTAACCTCAAGCATGACCTTCCCATCTCAAGTATAACCTCCCACCCTCCCTACCTCAAGCATAACCTTCCCACCTCAAGTATAACCTCCCACCCACTCCTCTCCCTCAAGCATGACTCCCTTACCTCCAGCATGACCTTCCAACCTCCCTCCCTTGAGCATGAAATCCCAACCTCAAGCATAACCTTCCAGCCTCCCTTCCTCAAGCATAACCTACCACCCACCCATCCACAAGCATAACCTTCCACCCTCCCTTCCCCCAGCTTAACCTACCCCCCCTCACTTCCTCAAGCATAACCTTCCCACCCTCCCTTCCTCAAGCATAACACTCCTCCCTCCCTTCCTCAAGCATAACCTTCCACCATCCCTTCCTCCAGTATAGCTTCCCTCCCTCCCTTCCTCACGCATAACCGTCCCCACCCTCCCTTCCTCAAGCATAACCTCCCACCCTCCCTTCCTCAAGCATAACCTTCCACCCTCCCTTCCTCAAGCATAACCTTCCACCCTCCCTTCCTCAAGCATAACCTTCCCACCTCAAGCATGACCTCCGTCCCTCACTTAAGTACAACCTTCTCACATCAAGCACAACCTCCCCACCTCACGCACAGCCTCCCCACCTCAAGCATAACCTCAACACACCCAGCATGACCTCCCAACCACAAGCACGACCTTCCGATTGGCACAACATCCCCATCTCAGTCACAGTCTCCCCATCACAAGCATGGTCCCCTAACACCTCAACCATGACCTCCCTAACCTCAAGCACAACCTCCCCACCTCAAGCATGACCTCCCCATCTTACAACCTCCCCACCTCAAGTATGACCACCCCATCTTACAACCTCCCCACCTCAAGCATGACCTCCTAATTCCTGAAGCACAACCTCCCCACCTGAAGCACAGCCTCTCCACCTCAAGCATAACCTCAACACCTCAAGTACAAACTCTCCCCACCTTACGTACGAGCTCCCTACCTCACACACGACCTTCCTACTTCAGGCATAACACCAACACCTCAAGCACAACCTCTCCACCTCAAGCACAACCTCCTCACCTCCAGCATATCCTTCTCCTGTGCAAACGACATAACCCTGGCGCCAACGATGGGAGCACACTCCTGCAGCGTGAAGATGGTGCGAAGGAAATGCTCCGACTCCCCCTGACGCACCACAGTGTTGCCGATCTGGATGACTGGGTCCTTGCTGGCCTCGGGAAACACCCCTACAGACACCCACAGCATGGGTTTACATTGAGGGTTTAGCCACCTATGGTTGGGTTAGGTTAGGATGGGTTAGTTTGGCTTGGTTGGGTTGTGTTAGGTTATTCTATCTATCTATCTATCTATTGCCAGACGCCATAATCCTGTAAGGGGTGGCCATTTGACTCTGAGTTAGTTGTTTTACAGGGAGGGGCACTAACCCTCCACCAACCCACTTGACAATAGGTAGCACGTATGGTTTGCTTGGTTACCACGCAGAGTTGTAAATGGTTTCTTGGCTTACAGGACACCATTTGGCTTGTCACTCAATGTAAAGCCACCTGTAACGGAAAGAAAAGCATTAAGTAGTGACAGGAAGCATGGGAGAAATAGGAAGAGAGGAGGGCAGAAGAGAAAATGAATGATAAAAGGCTAAGGAAGAAGTAGGCAGCACTGCATCAAGTGAGTGGATGATGGTTACCACCTGGTTTTATTTCTGGTTTGGGTGAGGTTTGTCTTGGTTTGTTTTGGTTTGGGTTTGGTTTGGTTTGTTTTGGTTTTGGTGGGGTTAGAGGGCTTGGTTTGGTTGGGTTGGGTTGGTTTACTTTGGTTTGGTTGGGTTAGGTTAGGTTGTGATGGATTAGGCTTGGTTTGGTTGGGTTGGATATGATTTTGTTAGGTTTAGCTGGGTCTGGTGTAATTTGCTTAAGCTAAGTTAGCTTATGTTAGATTAGACAGGGTCTAGTAGGGTAAGTTTAAGTTAGGAGTGGGCTGAATTACGTAGGTTTATGTTAGGTTAGGTCAGGCTACAGTAGGTTAGGTTACGTAAGCTATGGTTGGGTTACAATAGACTGGGTTTGTCTAAGCTCTATATGGCTAGGTTGAACTTAGCACAGTGAGGTTCCATTATATTACATCTGGCTGGGTTCTGTTATATTAGGTTTGGCTGTTGCGATTAAATTGGATTGGGTTATATTAGGGCATAGGCTTCTCTGACTACATTTAGGCTAGGCTAGGTTAGGTTATCTCCAGAGGCTCAAGTGTTATGTGGAATTAAATTAGGCTAAACTAGGTATTCATTGAAAAACTTATAAAGTAAGCGTTTTTTTTTTTATCCAACATGATTCTGAATCATATTTGTATGTTTTGAGTTATGGGGTATGTCAAAATTAATGAAGGCAGAGATCGATACAAATTAGGATATACGCCAATCACTCTGTCATACCTATGCAAATAAATCACTTAATAACTTAATATCACTTAATCACTTAATATCCTTTTTTCAATGTCAATATCAGAATACGTATCATAATGATAACCATAATATTAATAACAATAATAACATCAACCACTAAAC
>NC_136984.1:2557640-2721092 GCF_032717465.1 Coenobita brevimanus | reverse complement strand
TACCGGATAAATTATGGTAAAGGCATAGCTTTCTAACTTAGCATCATATCATAATGCGTCACAGTTGCGTCATAACTTGCTTGACATGAAATCAACGGTTTCTTCCCGAGGTCACAGGACATGCACAAGAAACTGCTGGTCTTTTTAGTATCCCTTCCCAAACTCCTCTTCTTCCATTTCTTTTCTTTTTTTCTTTATTTTCTCTCGAGAACTGATGATTACATAAGAAAAACTCAAAACAAGTATTGGGTCCGTGATATTCTGACTGCAGAAAATCTTTTAAACAGTAATGGGACAACAGCAAAGTTTCAGATACAGTGATGAAAATATGCAAGTATATGCTTAATGTTTGTTTTTATTGACTGTGAAGAAAAGTAGGTATAGTCTCGTCTTTTTTAGTATGCTCTGAGTACATAACACAAAGCACAAGTGAAGGAAGTCAGGAATGTAATAACTGCGACGTTAAAGACAAAATTGTGGGGAGTGGGGAGGAATCGAGCAAGAGTGAAACCATCCATCAGGAGTTGTAAAGATGTGTGTAAGTTTTCCTCACTAAATACCGACTGGGTTGAACACAGAAAGGTGAATGAAAGATTTCTCTACAGCAAAGATTACCTTACAGGATTAAAAAAAACAAAAAAACAATACAACTACGTGCTCTTGTTGGAATTAACGATCTCCCGACCTAATTGTTGCACAAGTGTTTAAATCGTAATTAATTTGCAAGTTGCTCTTTAGGTTCATTAAGCTAAATTAGTGGTTTGTATTACATTACCTATCCAATAATCACGGTTCGTTTCAACGCTTCCTCTCTGTCTATCTGTCTGTCTGTCTATCTCTCTGTCTGTCTGTCCCTCTGTCTGTCTGTCTGTCTGTCTGTCTCTCTCTCTCTCTCTCTCTCTCTCTCTCTCTCTCTCTCTCTCTCTCTCTCTCTCTCTCTCGTACCACAGTTTTTGGTCTCAGATAATAAGTGAAGAATTTCCGTAAAGTCACGAAATGTTATCTAATTTTCATGTAGTTTTTTTTTTTTTTTTTTAGTTGCTTAGCCCGCAACCAAGAGGTCTCGGGTTCGTCGTTCACCCGGCAACTTGACTGTGGGATTTTTTTTTTTTATTATTATTCCCTCGGAGTCCATTTGAAACTGAAAAATGGATTTGATTTTTTTTTTTAATCTGACAGCTGTGAATAGGTGCTTGGTGGATGACTGGAACTTTACAGATATTGATTTCCTACATAAATATTTCACCTGTAACAGAGTAACATTACTATAAACTTTTCTCGGGTTCAGTCATTGCTTTCACATTTTCCATAACTGTATTTTAATATTATTTTGTATTTACAGACTGTTAGCTGTAAAAAGTATTACAACCCTAGTACTTTAGAAAAACACAGTGATTATAACAGTTGGGAGCAAATATTAACCTGATTTTTCAACTCTTCCTTTCCCACTAGTCACTCCCACTGGCGGATTTAAGAGGGGGGCAGGATTAGGGAACTACACCCCCACCAGGAGGTATGTCGAGGCCCCTCAGTAAATCTTCCAGGTGTTTGCTGCACCTCTTGTTCCTTTCAACTCCTAGGGCCATAGAGGCAAGAAGAAGCGTCGGGCACCTCACCCTCACTCAGACATATAGATGCCACACACAGAACGTATCTTTTAATACTTTGTACATGTGTTTGTGTGTCTGTGTGGAAATGGGGACATTAGTGAACGTTTTCCTATGAAAACGTTCCATTATGTCTAGCCTAACACTTCCAAAAGTTACTCATAAAAATTAGATATATACATAATAAATGTTAGTGAAAATTTAGAAATAAGCTGAGAAGCTACTAGCGGGTGCCCTTGCTCCCTCCCCCACAGAATAGCCGTCTATGGCAGCCATTTCTTGCTTGTCTATAGCGCTTCCCTTTCTTGCACTTGGCCCTCTCCCCCCAGAGTAGCCAGCCTCTATGGTGCCCCTATCTTGCTTCTTCCCCCACAGAATAGCCATCTATGGCGCCTGTTGTGTTTTAGATATGGGAATATTTCACCAGGGGCTACACCAAGGCAAATGGTAAGGATAGATAAACACACATGTGCTACTGCTACTATTACACATGTGCTGGGAAGAAATAGACAGGGCAGTGATTATTGACTTGGAACAATACAAGAGTTATTGCATGACTTCAAAGTAGTACAAGGTAATAACATTTACAGCAAGTGTAGATCAGTTAATTGGATAAATAGTTACAGACTAAAATATGAGCAATGAATTTAGTGCGAAGCGGGAGTGCTGAGATGATATGTTTATGTGTATTGTATATGTAAAGTCATACTGCGTGGCCAGATTTACCAGGAGAGACAGAAAGCAAGGCAGGTAGTCAGCTGGCTGAAGTTGAGAGGGAAAAGTAGTGCGAACTAGGTCGCCGGCTCAGTTTTAAGCCCCTAAATGAGGTAGGTGGAGCACTGGTAAGTCTAGGTCGCCTAAATAGGCAAATTTCATTGGTTTAGGCACCACTACAGCTGAGGAGGGAAGAGAAATTGAATATTATTGGAAGCGGCACTAGTGCAGATGAGGAGGGATGAGAAATCGAATATTATTGGTGGCGGCACTAGTAGCGATGCTAAGTACGAGAACAAGGTGGGGAAAAGCCATGAGGGAAGGAAACCACGTGTGTAGGTGAAATGTGGAAAAGCCATGAGGGAAGGAAACCACATGTGTAAGTGAAATGCGAGATACAATACTTTGTGGTGTAATATACGCCACAGCACTGCCCCTCCCCCCTCCGTTTTATGGCAAAAAAAAAAAAGGAAGAAAAAGAATCATTAGGGCACAAGGTACAGAAAAATATACATATACAGTTTTCAAAGTGAGCGAACATTTGAAAGTGATTTGAATGCAGTAATTACAAATAGCTATTGTGATAGACAGTGGAATTTTAATGACAAGTCCATTGCATGGCTATGTGTGATGGAGGAAGGCATTAAATGGGGGGGGGGGCATAACTATAAACTAAGATATATTAGCCGGGCATAACTTTCTGTATGCGAATTTGACTGGTGCTTAGCTATTATGGTCGAATGAATGAAAGAGTTATGCCTGCCTTTACAATTGAGCCATTGTATGAGGGAGAACACACACAAAAACAAAAATATTCTGTACAATACGAGTGAAACGTAGGTGTGTTACGACATGGAGTGTCTGTGGTTTTGGTATTAGATTATGATGGAGTGTAAAATTGTGGTGGTTTGCTGAGATGGCCTGATTGTATGTAGGTAATTGTGGTTGTTGTTGTTGTTGTTTGTTGGGTTGTGGTGTGTGGTGGTGTATTTTGGTAACGTGGGGTGTTGTGGGTTGTGGGGTTTTGACTGGGGGTGGGATGGGGACTGGGGGGAAAGAGTGTGGGGTAGGATCGCCTGAGGTTGACGGAGAGGGTGGGTTTGGGTGTGGGGTTGGATCGCCTGAGGTTGAGGGTGAGGGTGGGTTTGGGGTATGGACTGAGTACGGGGTGGGAGCTGGGGGAGTAAGGTGGGAGGTAGGATCACCTGAGGTTGACAGAAAGGGTGAATTAGATGTAAGGTCAGTGCTCAAAGTAGGGTTTGTGGATGGTCGTGTGGGTGGTAGTGAGGGAGTGTTTCCGTCAGTGGTAGTGGTTTGTTGTACTGTATGATGACTGAGTCGGTGTGTGGTGATGACAGGAGTGGAGAGCACGAATTGACAAAGGGGATGGGAGGTGTGTGTGTGTGTGAGTGGTGCATGTAGGTGTTGGTGCTGGGGTATGAGGTGTAGGGTGTGTGCGTGTGGTTGGTGGGCAGAGCAAGGTTGGGAGATGATGTGTGGGGTGTTGGCTGTGACTGGGTTTGTGGTGTGGCTGGTTTGACTCTGTCTGCAGATATTGTGGATGATTTCCCATGTTTGTAAACTGTGACTCTTTTCTCTGAGTTTGTGATCACAGGGTATGGGCCTTCGTATGGGGTTTGGAGTGGTGAAGTGCGGTGACTCACTCCTCACGAAGACCTTTTCGGCATCTGGTAGGGAGTAGGGGATGAACAGTGTCTGGTGCTAGCAAGAGCGAGGAGGGACTGGTTGTAGTGCCTGCACTGCCTGCTGGAGCTCTGGAAGGAAAACCAGGGCCGGCGTGCCTGGTTGTGGGGTGAACTGCCCTGGCAGCCTCAAGTCTTCCCCGCACATTAGCTCTGCCGGGGAATTACCGATGTCCTCCTTCTCCATAACCCTCAAGTTTAGGAGGAGGATTGGCAATGTGGTCACCCAATTCACTGGGTGGGGAAGTGCCCTCAGTGCTTCCTTCAGGTGATGCTGGCAGCACTCCATCATCCCGGTTGCTTGAGGGTGATATGCAGAGGTTCTGTGATGTTTAGCACCCAGGAAGTCCATTAGGTCTTGCTAGGGCCGAGATTCGAATTGGGGGCCTTGGTCTGTGATGATCACCTGCAGGGCATCAAAACGAGCGACCCAGGATGCCAGGGAAGTGATATGCCACACGGTCAGTCATAGCATCCAGCATGGGCGTGGCCTCAACCCACATTGTCGCTCAATCTATGCATGTTAAGATATAAGCGGTTACCCCTAAATTCGAGAAGGGGGCCGAGGATGTCAATGTGGACATGTGGAAACTGTTGAGTTGGTGTGGGCAGCGGTTGAAGTGGTGTCTTGGTGTGGCGATGCACTTTTGCTGACTGACAAGCCAAGCACGTTCGGACCCAGTTGGTAGTGTCACGCCTCATACCTGCCCATACCACTCACACGGCTAAGTAGGCTGTGCGTACCATGAATGCCTGGGTGCACCATCTCGTGGTAATGGCTAAAGACTTGCCTTCGGAATTGTTGGGGAATATTGGGCCGTGCTGTACCGCCAGGATATGTCACACCAGAGTTTCGGGGATGTGCCGGTGACATCAAACTGTTGTAGTTGAAGTGAGGGTCGCAGACTGCAGCAATGCTTGGAGTTCATGATCGTCCTCCTGTTCCTGGTCCAAGGCTGCATGGTCAAGTGGGGGTAGTCTAGGGCTGACAGCTGAAACTCCGCAACCTTGTTCTGGTGTAGTTCCCTGGAGCCAGTGGAGCGTGTCATTGCATTGGGTTTGCTGATAATGAGGGGGCGTTTGGTGTGTGGTGGGAGACACTACTGGGACTGTCTCCCGCCATATGTGTTTCCCGTGAATATGCAGGGTGGTGCACACTGTCTGGCTTCCATGCCAAAGCGCTTGTGAATAGGTACACAACACAAAATCGTCCCTTGCTGTTTGGGGATTAGCATTACGACCGCGGTTCACTGGGGGAACACCGTTGGAGCACTGAGTGGCTGGAGAATGATTTGCAACACTGGAGGTCTGAGTGGTGAAACCACTTATTTCACTTTGCAGCTTGTCTATTCTATTTGTTAAATTTGCTAATAATGTAAACAGCTATGACATGGAACCATTTTTGTTCGCAACACTGTTCAATGACACCACTGTTTCACTAGGGGTAGCACTGGGGGATATGACAGGGGGAAAAGAGGTGTGTGCACGTACTGGATGATTAGTGTAATGCTGCTGAGTTTCGTAAAGAGTGTCTGCCCTCTCGATAAACTCAGCAAGGGATGTGCCAGGGCCCAGGGCTGCTAGGTGGAGTTGGAAGTCTGGTGGCATGAGCTGGAGTAGTCAGTGTCGGAGAAGGTCATCTGATAAGGTGGCTCCAGCTGCCGTGAGAGTGGCTTGAATGTGGGCAAGGAGAGCCGAGGGGCGTTGCTGTTGGGAGCAAATTGCATCTAGCTCCATTAAAAGTGCTTGCTGTGATTTGCCCAGGGCCCACAGCAGACTCTCCTTCAGGGTTTTGTATTTGTGTTCTGTAGGTGGTATCAGGAGTACGTCCTGCACAAGGGCAGCTACTTGAGTTGGGAAAATGCGGACGATTGCTCTGAATTTGTCATCACTGGTATTTTAGCCACGTGGCATCAACTTGTGTAAACCACGTGTTAATATCGTACATGAATGTAGGAAGGGGTAGACGGATATGTGTTAAGGTATCCGTGTTCTTAAAACATTCCAGGACGTCACCACTGTTATGTTTTAGTTATGGGGATATTTCACTAGGGGCTACACCAAGGCAAATGGTAAGGATAGATAAAACACATGTGCTAGGAAGAAATAGACAGGGGAGTGATTATTGACTTGGAACAATACAGAGTTATCGCATGACTTCAAAGTGGTACAAGGTAATAACATTTACAGCAAGTGTAGATGAATTAATTGGATAAATAGTTACAGAGCAAAATATGAGCAATGAATTTAGTGCAAAGCGGGAGTGCTGAGATGATGTGTTTATGTGTATTGTGTTACGGACTAGGGTTCAAACCTGTAACATTACAGAATAATGAACAACTCCCATCAAAAGGCAACAAAACTAGAATTACTACATTACTACAAGAATGGAAGTTACCAAAAATAATATACTGGAGGGTTAATATTATCCTTCAGTGAAACCCTAAAACTATACAACAGCCAGGAAGATCATGACCGTTCATCACGTCATTAGTTTAATTCAGTATTCTTTTGGTACCAGCAGTCAAATTAATAGCTTAGGCTTTCATAAATTCAAAGAAAATATAAAATCATAGATATTATTTACATATAAATTACACTTTATACATTTACATCCTTACTCATACAAGATAACAGATTATACTTATCAACAGAGAGAGTTACACAAGGCACCACAAATATAAGGTAGGCAGACCCATGATGACAGGCAGGTCAGGTCAGGTCAGAGCTCGGAGGTGAACTGAACTCAAAAGTTTATAACTTGCCCTCATCACCTTGGTCATTGAGCATATCATTCAGTGCCATATCTACAACTACTCATGAATAACAAATAAGTTAACAAAGAAATAGTTTACAGTACTTCATTATCATGTTTGAATGAAGACCAACAATAAGAAAAAATATAATCCCAATATATCTATTCCTACATCTGAAGCACTACTGGATGAACAGGCATTCGAGAGCACAGGAGGGGGGGGGGCGTGATTCGAAACTACTGGCGCCAAGACAGCCGGCTCTTACTGCCTGGAGAAAAGGTGTCTGGAATTTCACACTCCTGGGCAGAAACACTGTTCATCTAGTAGTTAATCAAAATAAATGTAATACATAACAATTGTATATGTAAAGTCATCCCGCGTGGCCAGATTTACCAGGAGAGACAGAAAGCAAGGCAGGTAGTCAGCCCACTGAATTTGAGAGGGAAAAGGAGTGCAAGGTAGGTCGCCCGCTCGGTTTTAAGCCCTTAATGAGGTAGGCAAAGCATTGGTATGTCTAGGTCGCCTGAATAGGCAAATTTGATTGGTGTAGATACCACTACAGCTGAGGAGGGAAGAGAAATTGAATATTATTGGAAGCGGCACTAGTACAGATTATTGGTAGCGGCACTAGTAGCGATGCTAAGTACGAGAACAAGGTGGGGAAAAGCCACGAGGGAAGGAAACCACGTGTGTAGGTGAAATGCAAGGTACAATACTTTGTGGTGTAATATACACCACAGCGCCCCTTTCTTGCTTGGCCCCCCCCAGAATAGCCGTCTATGGCGCCCATTTCTTGCTTGGTCCCCCCCAGAATAGCCGTCTATGGTGCCCCTTTCTTGCCTTCCCCCCCCAGAATAACCGTCTATAGTGCCCCTTTCTTGCTTGGCCCCCCCCAGAATAGCCATCTATGGCGCCCCTTTCTTGCTTGGCCCCCCAGAATAGCGGTCTAGATCCGCCTATGAATATTTCGAAACTAAGAAAAGCCTAATACGTGCCTCTACCCATAGATTATTTTTTTTTTAACCTGTCACTTCCCGACCACTTTCGCACCTCCGACACCCCCCAGTCCCGACCATTTTTGGAAATTTTTTTTTGGCTAAAACCTCCGCTTTTGGTGAGAAACATCAAAAATTCATAGAGAAATCACTCACCTGAGGTTTAAAATACTCGATACAGGTAGGAGTACCTCCTTACCTTACAGGGTTTTCTATCAAGCTGGCTGCAAAGATAACTATTCCACACCACTCCTAAACGGTATTTATTTATTTATTTGGTACGAATTTATATGGAGTACGAGAGTATATTGGTTATCAAACAGTAATATAGGCATTATAAGCATTTTTTCACTCACTAACTCATCACCATTCCTGACCTTCTTTTGCCACATTACCTGATCATCATTTCTGACTGTTTCTGCCTCTAATGCTATGTAAACTTTGTCCTCCACATTGTCATCGATTGGGGAATCACTCTGGCCCTGAATGTCTTTATTGGCCA
The DNA here is from genome assembly GCF_032717465.1 of Coenobita brevimanus. Taxonomy (NCBI): domain Eukaryota; kingdom Metazoa; phylum Arthropoda; class Malacostraca; order Decapoda; family Coenobitidae; genus Coenobita; species Coenobita brevimanus. Next base: position 2,712,815 of record NC_136984.1, on the reverse strand, counting down.
GGTCACTGGTAACCGGTGAATTGCCGAGACAATGGTGTGCGGGGGGGAGGAGGTTATGCGGTGTAAGGCATTGTCCCTGCTTGGCATCTTGTAGAAGAATAGAGAAAGGTGTCCCGTGTATAAGTAGGAAAAATCATGCGCGAAAATTGAAAATTGTGCAAATTAGGGACCTTGCAATTGCAAAACGTACCAGTACGTCGATGGGACTGGCAAAGGCAAAATGTTGCAACGTACCCATACGTCGACGGGACGTCTCGGGTTAAGTATGATTCATTGAGGAGATAGGTGACCAACATGTCCTAAGTATACAGTAAACACAGTGGAATGGTAGACGATTTTTTGTCCCTGATTGTTCTGCACCTATAAAATCATACACTTGTTAAGGCAATTATGATTAGAGGAGTTAAGGCAAGCAAGTAAAAAAAATAATTTTGAGGGAGGTAAACGTAAAGACCTGTAGTTCCTATCTAAGGTGGATGTTACTTAGGAATCTATGACTACGAATTTTATTTCATTTTTTTAATCCAAGAACTGAAGACAAGGAGGGCAAATCAAGAATGCTCCCAAACCCACCAATGTCCCCAGCTGAAACCGGTAAGAGAGAGAGAGAGAGAGAGAGAGAGAGAGAGAATCATTCATTTTCTATACTTCAGTGATTGCCCAGAATGCTTGCGGCAATAGACTTCAGTGAAAGACAGACACTCCTCTCATTGTCCTCTATGCTTTTGTCGAATTGAACGTTTTTCATGAGCTCCCTGATTTAAGGACCATCAGAAATACACCAACATAACTTCAATTCTCTGCATATACACTAACATACCCTCAAGTCTCCACATATACACCAACATACCTTCAGTTCTCCACATATACACCAACATACCTTCAAATCTCCACATATACACCAACATACCTTCAGTCCTCCACATATACACCAACATACCTTCAAATCTCCACATATACACCAACATACCTTCAAGTCTCCACACATATATATATATATATATATATATATATTTTATGTGTCCGACTCTGGGCATAGGCTTCACAACCTGTTACCAAGGCCCAGTAGTCCTCCTCCATCCATATACCTCCACATGTCACCACTTTGGCGCTAACACCCACCGTCCATATTGAATACATGCTAGGGCCGTCTCATACAGGACTGGTGTATTCATATTAGCAGAGGTATTTTTGTCATAAAGACTTTGTAGTTAATTGTAGAGAAGTATATTTTAGACTTGTGGTCGAGCGGCTTTTATATCTTGTAGTAGTTTCCCCACCAGATGTCATGTAGTGACGGGAGAGGTAAAGAATAGTATGGGACTATTTTTATTTGTCTTGGAAATATTAAACAGGTATAATAGTATAAGTCCTGGGTAGCTACCTCCCTGTCTCGCTATCTCTCTCTCTCTCTCTGTTCTAAAGCTAATCTCCGTCTCGACCTCTCTCTAGGGTCGCTTGTCTCCTTCTCCACTCTCTTTTCTAACATCTCGTGTAGTAGGGTGTGTGTGTCACGTATCTTCCTCATGGCAACAGAACTTTCTCACGAGAGGACTGCTGACAGCTAACTGAATCATCTCCTTACTGGCCGCTGTCGTCAGCTTTCCTCCGTGTAAGCGTTTAGCGCTGCTCACTTCTCGCAAACACAACACCTTCTCATCATTTGACTTCCTGCTTCTATCTGTCTCTCTATCTATCTATTTATCTATCTATCTAGTATGATTTGCAATTATAATATGGAGACCTACCACATTGCTCTGCCGCGCAAAATGGCGTACCATCGACATTTAATAGTTATAATATATTAATACATACTACATACACATTATAATAAACTTATAAGCTAATTAAGTGAAATACATAATATTGTAAAGTAACATAATTGTATGAATATTGTATACATATATTATTCATAGTAAATAGTGATTATTCAGTAATATTACATTTTAAATAAGTTGTATACATATTTGAATAAATGCAATATAATTGTGCAATGGTAATACTGCTAAGTTATACATTACATATTTGAGTTATCACTTTAGTAATGTCTAATATTTCATATAACTTGTATGATGATACTGGTAATATAGAATTGTGCTATAATTGTATGACTTATAATATTGTACTAACATTGTGGTACTACATAATTGTAACATTTTATGAATTGTTACCAAATATTGTGTTAATGCATAATTGTGTTGGCCTTAAAATTATAGTTACATAAAAGTTACATCTTGTTAATGCAACTGTTTTGTCGTTACATAATTGTTACATATCGTTTGTAGGTACATAATTGTTGTTAAAGTTACATAAAAGTTACATCTTGTTAATGCAACTGTTACATAATTGGCAAAGTGTAACATAATGCAATCGTTTGTCGTTACATAATTGTTACATATCGTTTGTAGGTACATAATTGTAGTTAAAGTTACATAAAAGTTACATCTTGTTAATGCAACTGTTACATAATTGGCAAAGTGTAACATAATGCAATCGTTTGTCGTTACATAATTGTTACATATCGTTTGTAGGTACATAATTGTAGTTAAAGTTACATAAAAGTTACATCTTGTTAATGCAACTGTTACATAATTGGCAAAGTGTAACATAACGCAATCGTTTGTCGTTACATAATTATAATATGGAGTAACAATTGTAATAACTGCAGTCCTAACATATGCTGCGGTCGATGATAGTGATGATGCGTCGTGCCACTTGTATGTGGAGACAACAATTTGCTTTATTTGTTTGTAGTTTATGTGGTATTTTGGCTTATGTAGTAACACTTACACTTATTTTCATTTGTTTGTTATGTGATCTTACTCTATTTCTCTTTTTTCTGTTTTACTTTTCTTTCTTTCTTTCTTTTTTTTTTTTTTTTGTATGTATTGATTTTCCATAGTTTGTTTCTCTTTGCTTGTGTACGCTTGTTTCCATGTTGTTCATGGTTACATAATTACTGGCTAATTTTCTTGGGATACTTTTTCAAAGTTTAGTTTATATTGCACAGATACTATAAAATGATATTATATAGTCCCATATTTTGTTATTTTATATAAAAAAATATATATACATATATACAGTATTAACTATACACACTGACTTGTTCACCTGTACCTCTCGTGAGTAATATGTGTGTCAGCACTGTGTGGAAATCATTGTCTTCACGATTGTGTTGAAGATGTTCACTCTTGCTAACGGCATTTGTGTTGGCCATTTTATTTATTTATTTTTTTTTTTCTAGTTTACCTTGTAACTTAATTTGTATGTTTCCACTAGGTAGCTTTAATTAATAAATGTTTAATACAGTTCTTTTAATTGCTCACTGAGTAACTGTGATGGTATATTTTCTTTATCGCTTGTAGATATAATAATGTATAGTTGTATGTATGAAACACGTATTTTATGTAGGTATGAATGGTAACACTCGTTGGTAGTAAATAAATGTTATAATAAATGAATGAATATATACAGTGTAGAATATTTATTGTTGGTGATTATTTAGTGTTTGAGTTATGGAGATAACTGAAGTAAGTATGTGTATTTAAACTGTAACTATACAGCACGTTTTATATGTTTGTGCAGAAGCTTATTGTCTATCACTGTGTATTGTATAAATGAAGTAACTATGTAACTTACTAATTTTTACCGTGGTGGGAAATGGTGTGAGTGGTGGTGCAGGTGGTGTGTTGACTGACGTGGCGTCTGTTCAGCAAGCACGCATGATGACCTCAACTTCCCACACTGGTAGCTGTGGTGAGTGAATGAGTAGCGATGAGTAACTTGAGTGAAGACGAGTGAGTAAGATGAGTTGTAAATCGTGTCTCACTCTTCGTTTGTTTGTTCCCTTTATTCTATGTGGAAGTTTTCTCTGTCCTTTTCTCTAGTGATTTATTCGTTGTGGGATGAAGACTGCCGCTACTTGTAGGTGCGTGTAGAAGATTATATAGACGACGTAGAGTTGTTAATTGTAGTTGATTGTAGATGGCTGTAGTTGATTGTAGATGGCTGTAGACTTTGTAGAACTGAAGCTAACCTTGTAGTCTCGGTTGCTTTTGTAGAAATTTGCTTTTAATTCGGAGACGATGTCCGCAGATTTGCTGGTTTGTCGTTAAGCTACTTGCAAGGCGTCGAGTGATCTCTTGACCTCTGCATCAGCGTAATGATCTGGGAGACGGAGGGGGCAGGAGCTGATATTGTTGGTTGTTGTCAATCTTGATATTTTGTAGGAATTTAATGTTGATTCGTAGACGAGGTTCGTATACGTTCGCTGCTACCAAATGTCATAAAGACTTTGTATCATAAAGCAGCGACTTTGTATTTGCTTGTAGAGGCGTATATTTTAGACTTGTGGTCGAGCGGCTTTTATATCTTGTAGTAGTTTCCCCACCAGATGTCATGTAGTGACGGGAGAGGTAAAGAATAGTATGGGACTATTTTTATTTGTCTTGGAAATATTAAACAGGTATAATAGTATAAGTCCTGGGTAGCTACCTCCCTGTCTCGCTATCTCTCTCTCTCTCTCTGTTCTAAAGCTAATCTCCGTCTCGACCTCTCTCTAGGGTCGCTTGTCTCCTTCTCCACTCTCTTTTCTAACATCTCGTGTAGTAGGGTGTGTGTGTCACGTATCTTCCTCATGGCAACAGAACTTTCTCACGAGAGGACTGCTGACAGCTAACTGAATCATCTCCTTACTGGCCGCTGTCGTCAGCTTTCCTCCGTGTAGCGTTTAGCGCTGCTCACTTCTCGCAAACACAACACCTTCTCATCATTTGACTTCCTGCTTCTATCTGTCTCTCTATCTATCTATTTATCTATCTATCTAGTATGATTTGCAATTATAATATGGAGACCTACCACATTTTTACGACATTTCGGCGGGTCTTCTGGTAGATCAGTAAAGTCTGACTTAATGAAATTCAAATTCTTAAAGAGTTCCCTGCCCCAGTGGGAATTTGAACCCGGGTCCATTAGGATTGCAGATCAAGTCTCTACCGATTCGGCCACTGCCTCCCCCAACATACCTTCAAGTCTCCACATATACACCAACATACCATCGTCTCCACATATACACTAACATACCTTCAAGTCTCCACATACAGTATACACCAACATACCTTCAGGTCTCCACATATACACCAACATACCTTCAATTCCCCACATATCATCCAGTTGTGATCCTCGTGCTTCAACACAGTAAGCAGGTGCTTCATGCTGTTGCTGCTTTCTGTAAGCTGCTCTGAGTGACCCAGTGGAACAACCTTGTAATCATCTTCAAAGCTTTTGCTTGAGGAGTCGATGAAAAGACGCAGTTCTATAAGGAGGCGGTGGCTCAATCGGTAGAGGGGTGGCTTGCAGTCCTATCAGACCCAGGTTCAAATCCCCGCTGGTGCAGGGAACAGTTTAAGGATTTGAATTCATTACGGCAGAGTTTACCAATCTACCAGAAGACCAGCCGACATGTCGTAAAAATACCCCCGCTAATACCAATACACCAGTCCTGTATGAGACAGCCCTACCATGTATTCAATATGGACGGTGGGTGTTAGCGCCGAAGTGGTGACATCTAGAGGTGTACGATATGTAGGAGGAATACTGGGCCATGGGAGCAGGCTGAGAAGCCTATGCCCAGAGTCGAGAACATAAAAAAAAAAAAAAAAAGAAGCCCAAAGCTGCAATGAGGCCTTTGACATTGTTACAGCAAATCAGGGAAGAGTCTTTGTCAAACGTAAAATATTTACAAAACTCATCTTCACTGGAGCGATACCAGTAGAATGTTGTTTCTGGAGCTAACAAATTATTTTGACTGAGTCTTGACCCTAGCAACTGAGCTGATTCTTTGGACAAGCCCAAATCTCTCCTCAAATCGTTCAACTCAGCCCGGCTCAGAGGGTTGGGTTGGCTTGCCTCAGCAGTATGTTCATATGTAGGAGACAATTCATCGTCTACCATTTCTTCATCTGAGTCAGACGACCATTTAGTGTTGCAGGGAGGTATTGCCATTGGAATTCCTGGACCATGAGGCACTGGTTTTATAACAGGTATTACATCAGGGTTTTTCACGTGGTGCTTCTTTTTCTTATTTATGCCTGGAATAAAACAAAACAGACAAGTTAATAACGATATAACAGCAGACTGCTTATTGAATAAAAGATTAACAGACCAAATGAAACAAACTTACATAGCTAGTATATTCATAGTCACATAGAATCCTACCTTTTAGGCTAGTCATGCAGAAGTAATAGTCAGTAATGCGATTTGTTCCTTCCATCCACACCACTGGAACACCAAAAGGTAGACAGTTTTGTTTCTTGTTCCAGTGCCACAAACCCTCAACACTTGCAACATGAGGGGCAACATACATGAGAGGCTTTGTCTTGGTCCCCACGTTTTATATCAAAGTAGGCATGATAACTTTTCTTCACAAAAGTTGTGATCTTTGGCTGCCGGTCTGGCATCGTGACATTGCCACAGATATAGCAGAACCAGTTTGGATTGTTGTTGCACTTTCTGTTCATCCTGAAATGAATGCAACACAAGTGTGAGTGAACAGCCCCGCTACTAAGGCAGTGCGTGACCCCGACCCAGTAATTGCATGCACTGATAAAACACTAAATTAATGGTTCTTTGGTAATCACAACAATTATTATTTCTTTAACGTTTCCAACTCTGAGCATGGATATGACCGTCCGTTCTCTAAGACTCAGCCGTCCTCCTTAGTATCATACACATTTTACCTGTCAGTATATCGGCACTATAACCCACCATACATCCTGGTTATACACTATTGTTGTCTCATTGTGGACTGGTGTGATGGTATCAGCGTGGATTTATTTATTTATTTTTTTATCATGTCTTTTCCGTTGTTCTAATAAATAATCAGTAAAGTGTGTCTGAGCGAAATTCTTATCCTCAAGCAGTTCCTTGCCTCAGCCTGGATTCCAACTGGCGTCATTTCCTGAACTGGATTTCTTTACTAACCACCTCACCACTGCTTAGTTTCTTTCATCAGTTCCCCCCGTCTGGCAGTAGTTAAGAAACAGTGCATTACGCAGTGTTGTATTTCTGATCCATTTGCTGAAGCTTTTTTTTTTTTTTTTTTTTTTAAGATGACCAGACGAAGAAAAAAAGTAATTCCATTCACTAAATTACAGTTATCCTACTTTCATTTTTAAAAAGAAGTTTAACAGTCGGACTTGAACTGCCATAGATTGAAGTTTGGGGGTAAACTCATCTGGAGAAGCAAGTTAAAAAAAAAAAAGTACTGAGGGGAATGACAGAATATTGATAGGCAAAAGTTCTGCAATATCGCAGTGTTACATTTCAGTCATGAGCGCCACCGGGTGGCCTGTAGCATGGAGGAAGGCGCAGAGATGGCACAAGGGATGCGTTTTCGTCTAAGTATTTGTCACTGTCTGTAGAATAATGCAAGGGAGGCAACACTTTGTCTTACTCGTAAGGGAGGTATGTCATTTGTAATAGCTGGGTTATTAATTATTCTTTTAGCTTTGTTCTGAATTTTTCGCATTTGTTTTAATGTAGCCATTCCACATCCACTCCACAAGGGTGAGCAATGTCTGCTGAGTGTGCACATGACTCTTGTCAATTACAGCTAACTGCACAGCACTGAAGAAGTTAGGGATTCTGTATAATAATCTACTTTTCTTTGAAGTGGTTTTATCAAGTGATCTAATGTGCGAGGTCCAACTGAGGGTCTTGCTAAGCTATGCACGAAGAATTTCAATACTTTGTGTGACAGGAAAACTGGTTGCATTGGAGGAATCAAGAATAATCTGACTAGGCCTATTGGTAAATTGAATGTACTTGGTTTTCCTAGCATATTTTGTCCCCATTCATCGGTCTTACATAAGTCTTGATTTATCGAGGGTGATGTTCCGAGTTGGGAGTAAGTGATACCAAACTTTGTGAATGGGTGTTTAAGTATGAAGGAAGAGTTGAGTCATCCGCATATGAGTGAATGGGATTATGGGTGACAGACAAGAATCACTAATACTTATGAGGAACAGGGTTGGAGCCAGGACTGGTCCTTGAGGCACACTGGCACTGAGTGGAGAGTCGAATATACATCATCTATCTTCTTATATTCTTTGCATATCCAACCCATTTTTCTTTGCTTAGAAATTCAGAAAACTGAGGAGGTGCTTTCTTCAGGTGAGTCATCAGAGAGAGACACGCCAATTGGGTTCCTGTAGCACACAAACACAATTACTTCATTCTGTGGTGACGATGAAAAATTATAATGCCTGATTGTCCACTGGGTTAAGCCACTCCTCACCCATGTGGTCCAAGTTTTCACGTCCGAGGGATTATTATGGCTTACTGTTCACATAACGGCACTCAGCAAACAAGAAGAGGCTCCGATCAGATTGAAGCCTTGACCTGTATACTCTTGATGGGGCAACAAAAGATTGGATAACACAGTTTACAACTAGAAGAAGCACTCAAAGTATACAGTTCACCAATTGATATAAAAGCCGAATATTGGCTTTTGCCGTGTGACCTTGGCCTCCGCTGATTGCTTTCAATGTTGAATCCCTTCACCCTTGCTTTACCCTGATCCCTTTCATAAAGTTTGATCGAAATCATAAAGTATCTGTTAAAGTTGACCTTGCCTTGCGATCTTGAAACTTGAGCGTAGCCTGAGACTTTGAGATAGACTTTTTTTCAAAATCAAAATCCTTTACCTTGAGCACTGTTTAAGATTTTGTCCTAATCGAAGAAAAACTTTAAACTGACCATTAAAGTGATACTGGCCTAGTGTGTCAAAAAAAAAAAAAAAAAAAAAAAAGATGAACCCCTTGGCTGACCTTCAACATTTTCACCAAGTTTGGTCCAAATGAATCAGTTTGTTTTTGTTATTTTCAGACTGACACATGGGTCGGAATTTAGCCTAACATTACATCTTGATCTTTGACTGATTTTCTTCAGAATAGACTGTCTTCCTTCTTGCCTAAAACTGAACTGTTTCATATAACAGCTTAAGTTGCTTTTTCGAGGTTATACTTTGACTTAGACCTAGATCCTTAACCACTGACTTATTGTTCTTAAAAACATATGGTTTCCTCGCTGCCCAACCCTCGAACGTCCCAATAACTCCTAAATTTTTTTGCACACACACACACACACACACACACACACACACACACACACACACACACACACACACACACACACACACACACACACACACAAATGGCAAATGTAATGAGCATATTGAAGGAAGTATCAGAGGAAATCTGTAACAAAGACATAGAGGAACACAAAAGGTTAGGGAAATACGAGAGAAACAAGTCAAGGCCCCTCAAGGTAACCTTCCAGAGTGTAAACACTGTGGAGGAGATACTAAAAAATGCAAAGAAACTCATGGAAAAAGAGGAATTCAAAAATGTATGGATAATAAGATGCCTAACTCAAGAGGAACTAGAATTACTAAAAGAGAAGAAGGAGTAAGCAAAAACAAAGAACGAGGGAAGATCAGAGGAGGAGAATACATTATATTACAAAGTAATCGGATTGCAGGTTCGAAAGTGGTACATAAACAGGAGGGAATAAAAAGGAGGATGGTAGTAGAACTAAATCATGATATGTATGAAAACAAGATGATTAAGTTGATGTATTCAAATGTAGATGGAATGGTATCTAAATTATTAGAGATGAATGATTATATCAGAGAAAATGAACCACATATAAAATGCCTAACTGAAACAAATTTAACACCAAGGATATCAAATGACATCCTAAACTTAGAGGAATACAATATATGGAGAAGAGATAGGAACTTAAAAAAGGAGGAGGAATTATAATATTAACAAAGAAAAATCTAAAAGTCAAGGGAATAGAACTAGATATACCCTTATAAGTAGAACTGATTGCAGTAGAAATCAATACATCTGAAGGGAAAGTAAATGTAGCAAATTTATACATGCCACGCAGATCAAACACGTGGGAAAGAGGCGAATATGAGGATCTGGCAGAGAGTACAATTCAGAGTTTAAAGCTGTTGGGACCAAAAGCTCCTGGATCTCGTGCAGGAGTTTTTCCTAACGCAACATGTAAGGGAAAGCACCAGAAAAAGAGGACTAGATCTTATATTTACTAGGCAAGAAAACAATATTGACAATTTAATGTATCACCCTCCATTTGGCAAAAGCGACCATGCAGTACTAAACTGCAGCTTCAGTATTGCATATGACAGTTAACAGCAATGAAAGTTACAAAAAGAGCCTAAATTATAAAAAGGGAAACTACCATGACCTAAAGAAGTACTTCTTAGAAATGGATTGGGAAACGTAGCTTAGAGGACAAGATATAAATGCTATATGAAAAAAATTATGTGAACTTTATGAAATAGGAGTCCAGAAGTACATCCCACAGCAGAAAGAAGCAGGAAAGAAAATAAAGAAATGGTTTAATACAGAATGTAAAAAATCAAAAGAAAAAAAGAGATTTGTTGTGGAATAGATACAAATGACACAATAGTGAATGGGCATATAACAACTATAAACAAGCAAGAAATGATTATACAAGAATAAGGAGGGAAGCCCAAAACAGTTTGAGGAGGACATCATAAATAAAAGTAGTGATCAACCGAAGCTATTTTACAGCTACATCAGAAGCAAAACCAAAGTAAAAGATAAAATATAATCCATTACGGATGAAGGGATCACTTATACACAAGAGAAGGATACATTCGAAGCACAACATAAGAATATCGAATCAGTTTTTACAGAAGAAAATAATTTTGAGAGGAATGATATGGAACATGCATGCCCACACATGTTACCAGATATACAAATATCAGAAAAAGAAATACAGGTGGAGTTAAGTAATTTATAGAAAGGAAAAACAAATGGTCATGATGAAAATTTATGTTGGGTGCTACATAAATGTGCAAAGGAGTTAAGTAAACCATTATCTTTAGTTTTCAAGGAATCCCTGGGACAGGGTAAACTACCATACCTGATATTTGGAAGAAAGCAAACATTGTTCCCTTATTCAAGAAAGGGAATAGACAAAATCCACTCAACTACCGACCAGTATCACTAACCAGTGTTATAAGCAAGGTATTAGAAAAGCTGATAAGAAAAGTTTGGGTAAATCATCTAGAACACAATATGATAACAGAAGAACAGTTTGGTTTCAGAAAAGGAAAATCCTGTGTGACTAATCTAATGAGCTACTATGATAGAGTAACAGAAACATAACAGAAAAGAGAAGGATGGGTGGACAATATCTGTTTAGATTTCAAGAAAGCATTTGACAGAGTACGGCACCAAAGACTTTAATGGAAACTGTACCATCAAGGAGGAATCCGAGGCAAACTGTATTGTTGGATGCAAGATTTTCTAAGAAAAAAAAAAAAAAAAAAAGAGAAATGATAACAGTACTAAGGAGAAATTACTCATCATGGAGGGAAGTGACTAGTGGAGTTCCACAGGGCTCAGTGCTGGCACCAATTATGTATTTAGTGTATATAAATGATATAGATAGCAACATTGGAAATGAAAGCTATCTAAATATGTTTGCTGATGATGCAAAAATACAAAGGAAAATTACTAAAGCAGACTCTTGTAAAAAGCTACAAGAAGAATTAAATAAACTTAATGAATGGAGCAATACATGGCAAATGGAATTCAGTGTGGACAAGTGTCATGTAAACAAGTTTGGTAAAAAAGGAAAAAGACCTGATTGGGATATTAAGTTAGGAAATAAAACCCTACACACATCAGAAAGAGAGGAGGACCTAGGTGTGATTATTAATAATAGACTATCTCCGGCTGACCACATCAGTGAGAAGGTACGGAACATGTATACACTGCTTGCAAATATGAGAATAGCATTCACATACATAAATGAAGACATGCTTAGAAAGATAATCACATCATTCATCAAACCAACCCTGGAATATGCGTCAGTAGTCCGGAGTCCTCATCTCAAAAAACAAATAGATAAGATTGAAAAAGTTCAAAGGGCCGCTACATGATGGGTACCAAACTTAAGGGATCTAAGCTACGAAGAAAGACTAGAAAAACTGAATCTGCCTACACTACAGGAGAGAAGGAAAAGAGGAGACATCTATCTATCTATCTATCTATTGCCAGACGCCTCAATCCCGTTTGGGGTGGCCACAAACAAATCGCCTCCAAGTCGCCCTGTCCCCCGCCATTTCACTGCCCTGCTCCCAACTCACACCCCCCTCTCTCATATACCTTTCCACCCCATCCCTCCATCTCATCCTCGGCCTCCCCCTCCCTCTTCTCCCCTCCACCTCACTCATATACACTCTCTTCGTCAGTCTTTCACCCTCCATCCTCTCCACATGGCCAAACCACCTCAGTGTGTTCCTCATAACGCTTCCTATCACATCCACATCCACACCACAACGCTCCTTTATATCCTCATTCGTCAGCCTGTCTCTCCACGTGACTCCACAGGCTCCTCTCAAATAACTCATTTCCACTGCTCTCACTCTTGACTTGTGTCCTTCCAACAATGTCCAAGCTTCACTTCCGTACGTTAGAGTTGGTATCACAATACTGTCATGTAGTAACTTTTTCACTTCCATGCTCACTTCCCTGTTTCTTATCACTGCTTTCAAGGAACCAGCAACCTTTCTTCCCTGCTGTACCCTTTCAAGCACTTCACCCTCCAAACCTCCATCCTTACTCATCACACTACCCAAATACTTAAACGTACTCACATGATTATGCTATATAAATGCATATCAGGGAAGGAGAAAATAGACATAAATGATTACATAACCGATGGGGATGCATCAGCAAGAGGACACAGCAGAAAACTGCATAAAAAAGAGAGGCGATAAAGACGTAAGGAAATTTAGTTTTCTAAATAGAGCAATTGATCAGTGGAATGCGCTACCGAATGAAATAGTGTGTGCCAAAACAACTCATAAATTTAAGGATATGTTTGATAAATATGGTTTAAGACACGGGACAGTACGAGCTTGACTCATTCCTGTAAAGATACAATTAGGTAAGAAAAATTCGGTAAGAACACACACACACACACACACACACACACACACACACACACACACACACACACACACACACACAGTCGTCAAGTAAAACATAATATTCACTCTCTCGTCGATAGAACTTGAGATCCATGCTGAGATTAATAAAACGATGAAGATAGTAACAGAAAAAAAATAATACTTTATCGTTCTAAAGATGTGAACTATACCAAGACTTGATGTGGCTTCAGTTATACTCGTAGTTGTTTATGCCACATTGATGTTAGCCGCTTATTCCTGTTGCCATGTTGATAGGCCAAGATTATTATTTTTTTCCAGTGGTCATGTCTTTATCGGATACGTTTATGTGATGCTACAATACGTGGTGAATGTTTTTGGCGTATCAGATAGTGCCACGATTCCGGGGCTCGAATGGTGAGTGAATGGAAGCGTGGCCCATTGGACTGGGCAAATTTGGGCTGTCTGGATGTTGCTACTCCTCACCCTGCCCTAAGGTGGGAAAGGAGGTCCGGATAATGATGATGATTCAGTGGTCATGTCCTCAGAAGCCGCATAAAAACTAATCGTGGCTGTTTCCTCCCTTCGCCCACCTTGTACTGGTTACCGGTGGTGTGGGAGGGGCAACAAATGTAAACACTGGGTTCCTGGCTCAACCTCTTAATATTATAGAATAGTAAACTTTTCGAACTGTTTTCTCAGTCCTTGATTTGCAACCTTACTAATCATAACAGTGTAATAAACCTGGGGTAGGAGATTCCCATGGGGAAAAAAAATAGTTGTAATGCATTTAATGAGATGCAAATTTATAGAAAAACATACAACCATTGTGCTTCCTTTTTAACCTAAACTGAATCTCAGATAATTTTCTACGATATGATATATATATATATATATATATATATATATATATATATATATATATATATATATATATATATATATATATATATATATATATATATCATATCCGGAAAACATCGTTACACCTTTTGCGTGAAACAAAATGACACCACGAACGAAAGATTTTATCATAGGTTGGTAAGGAAATTTCCTAGTGGACCTGTTATCAAATTTTTCGCTCGTGGTGTCACTTTGTTTCGCGCGAGAGGTGTCACGATACTTCTGCTGGTTAGTGTACACACGCGAGACGTGTCAGGATACTTCTGCTGGTTAGTGTACACACGCGAGAGGTGTCACGATACTTCTGCTGGTTAGTGTACACACGCGAGAGGTGTCAGGATACTTCTGCTGGTTAGTGTACACACGCGAGAGGTGTCAGGATACTTCTGCTGGTTAGTGTACACACGCGAGAGGTGTCAGGATACTTCTGCTGGTTAGTGTACACACGCGAGAGGTGTCAGGATACTTCTGCTGGTTAGTGTACACACGCGAGAGGTGTCAGGATACTTCTGCTGGTTAGTGTACACACGCGAGAGGTGTCAGGATACTTCTGCTGGTTAGTGTACACAGTGCATTTTGTGGAGGCAATGCTTTTCATTACCTTGGGCGGTAACCTGGTGTACATAACTCAAATAAGCACAAGCACCCAGGACCAGGGGTAGACATAAGACGCCCCCACCTACAAAGTGGGTCTAAGGGCGGGTGAAGGTAGAGGGAAGCAGAGATTCGCAGCCCACGTAATTACCACGTGACAACCAATGACGCAGTTAATGGGAAATTATTAACCCAGTCAACCTATCCAGGATTAACCGTTTACCTATACGTTGATGTGGTTGTCTGTGCTCTGTTATTCTTAACAATTTGTTGTTATGGGACTTCCAGACAACCATGATTTCCCTCAAATATCAGGTTTATACAGGATGAGATATACAGCAATAGGGTAATGTGAGTGTCAGTTACAATATCCGACTTATTAGTTTCCACTGATATTATCATTCAAAGCAAATTTATCTCAATGTATTATATCATCTGCATTCAAGTAGTTCCACCATACCTTCACTTATGCTTGCTTCAGTAACAAAACTCTTTGCTTCTCAGTAATTTTAATTCCTTACTCATTCATTTCTACAAAAATATGCCCCTGTTTAACATTAACATTATGGGCATTTTTTTTTTTTTTAATGCAAGAAAGAAGGAACCAAAGTACAGGAGCCCGAAAATTGTTCCCTCCAAGAAAAAAACAAAAGCAAAACAACAGAGAGCCAAATTCAAGATCCTTTCTTTTCGAGGTGCCTGGACACACTGCGTTTGAAAAAGTGGAGAGCATAGCCAGTAGGAAATGCAGACAGAGGGAGACAGTTCCAGAGTTAACCTGTTGAATGCATGAAGGACTGGGAGTAACGGTTAATTCTTGCTTTAGAGAGCTGGACAGAAAAGGGATGAGGGTTTGTTACTAGACGGGTGCTACGTGCCCGCCGTACAGGTGGGGGGATGCAAGCAGACAGTTCAAAGGAGCAGTGGCTATTGAAGTAGCGATAGCAAAGAGATAAAGATGCAAGAGTGCAGCGAAGAGACAGAGTTTGGAGACGGCCAGTAAAAGGAGGTGAGTTAATGAGATGAACAACCTTAGACTCCACCTTGTTGAGAAGAGCTGCGTGTGGGGAGTCTCCCCACACATGAGAGTTGTGCTCAGTACAGGGGCGAATAAAACCCGTGTATAATGTCAACAATTGTGCAGGGGTAAAGAAAACATGGAGTCGGTTTAGCACACCACATCCCTTGGAAGCAAGTTTTACAAGAGAGGCAATATGATCTTTCCAAGATAAATCCCGAGAGAATGAAACCCCATGTATATTTAAAAATGATGTAGGATTAACCTGAATATTGTTAAAAACTAGAGGATACACCTGTGGATGATTTCGTCGGGTTGGTAACTGTAAGAACTGAGTTTCTGAAGCTTTAAAAACAACATGATTACTTTCATCCCAGTCTGAGATATGAGCCAAGTCAGACATTAGGTGTGCCATAGCCTCATCCCTTGTTTGTTGAAGTAACTGCTGATATGGACGCTATGGGAACCAAATGGAAAGATGAAGGGTGGAGTCATCAGCATATGAATGGATAGGATTAGATGTACAGCTTAGAAGGTCATTGATACATAAAAGGAACAGAGTTGGTGATAGGACAGAGCTCTGGGGAACACCACTGTTGATAGATCTAGGAGAAGAACGATGCCCGTCTACAATAGCAGCAATAGAACGACCAGAGAGGAACAATAGATGATGGCACAGATAGAAAGATACAAACCGTAAGAGGACAGTTTGGAAATTAATGATTTATACCAAACTCGCTCGAAAGCCTTTGAGATGTCAACAGCAATGGCAAAGCTTTCGCCAAAGTCCTGAAAGGAGGATAACCAGGAGTCTGAAAGATAGGTGAGAAGATCTCCAGTGGAGCGTCCCTGACGGAACCCATACTGGCGATCAGAAAGGTAATGATAGGAAAGATGCTTAGAATTTTTCTGTTAAGAATAGACTCGAAAACTTCTGAGACACAGGATGTTAAAGCAATTGGGCGATAGTTAGAGGGTTGGGAATGGTCACCCTTCTTTGGGACTGGCTGAATGAGAGCAAATTTCTAGCAAGAAGGAAAGATACAAGTTGACAGACAAAGGTGAAAGCGTATACCTTGGCAGGGTGTAAGCACAGAAGCACAGGACTTGAGAACAACAGGAGGGACCCCATCAGGCCCATATGCCTTGTTAGTACTGAGGCCAGTGATGGCAGAAAATACATCAATTGAAAAAATTTAGATGTCAACCATGATGAAGCGCAAGGAGGGATGTGATGGAGGAACAGTACCGAAATCATCTAAGGAAGAACTGGAGGAGAAAGTCTGTGGGATGAGTTCTGCTTTATCAGCAGAAGAAATAGCCACAGAGCCATGAGAGTGGTAAAGTGGATGAAAAGATGAAAGGTAAAGTTATTAGAAAGGTTTTTGGCAAGGTGCCAGAAGGAGCGGGAAGTATTAGAGTTGGAGAGCTCAGAGCATTTAGTACGAGTGAAATTATTTTTAGCAGAGCGAAGAACAGACTTAGCACGATTCCCAGCAGAAACATAACAGAGATGGGGTTCAGGGTGGGATATCTTCGGCACCTTTTGTAAGCCTTCTGTATGTTGTGGACAGCGTTTGAACGTGTGATTAAATCAAGTTTTTTTTTTCATTTGTCATAGGCTATGAGAAAGAAATGAATGCTTCCCTGCCCGAGAGAATAACCTCCGTAATGCATAAGACACACTTAGATGGTTCTCGGCCGTGGAAGCAATATTCATTCCAGGGAAAATCAAAGAAGTACTGCCTGAGGGCCTCCCATTCAGAATGATGATTTTCAGGTATCGGTACCATTCCTGCTGGCCATTTTCCCGCCTGGGATCACTTCGCACGTTGGCTGGCACACACTTGACGTTACCAATCAAAGGTGAGCATGTCGTACCTCTTGCGACCAATTAAGAGCAGTCATAAATGTCCACGTGAAAACACTGTTACCGTTTACTACTAACAGTAACAAGAAACAGTATAGATGGTAAGAGACACGAAGATCCTGATGGTTTCTGAATGGCTGATGATTTGAACTCCATTGTGTCTCTCACCAGCGGTCTACTTGGTTACCATGTTTGTAATAGTCTTGGACCATTTTGACTCCCGTGTCGATTGATACATATGTGATGAGATATCATACTGAAATTTCTAAAATATTTCATATAAAAATCATAACCATACGAATAATGGTTTTATTTATTTATTTTTATTTCATTTTTGTTGTTGGTAGACTCCTTACTTGTACCACAGTTCTTGCCATCGTCGAACTGACCTGGCTTTTATTTGGTTTATTGAACACTGAAGCTGGTCACTTTTATATATTAAGGTCTGACTAGTATTCATTTTTATAAACATTGTTTGTACTGAGATTTTATGTATATCTGAAATTTAATATTTTGTAACTTTAAACGTTTAACATAATGCGAGGAGACATGCACATTAAAAGGACGGTCAAAAGTAATCAATTTTATTAGTGACATTTATTGTTGGCGAGTATTTAGTAGACTTGCGTGCTCTGTGCTCTTACCAGTTCTTATACGGTTACCCAGACATGTATAATAATAACGGCAGTTAGGTTAAAGGTTCGGACCCAGCAGAGTTAGGTTCTCAAGCTAGGTAGCAGACGACATCTAGAAGTTTCCCATTACACGCCCTCCACGGTGGGATGTATTTTTCAGATCGCTATAACGACTTAACTACTGAATTCTTTATTAGTTTCTCCCAAACTTTACCAGAACGTGTGTGTCTAATGATGAACGTGCAGGTTTTAAAATAAAAGACCAACTAAAGCATACTTTCTTCCCAGCATGAAAGGAAAATAAGAGTAACAGTGATTATCATTTCCATTTCGATAGATCATAATCTCAACAGAGGGTATAGCCTATGAATACGTTATTATGATCAATATGGGCAAATTTAAGAGAGTATATTCATGAATTGTAAATAATTACGATTTTTTTTTTTTTCATTCTAGCAACATTTGGCATGTCTGAAACGATGCCACGCCCCCTGGTGACCCAAAAGGTACTTATTTTTCTTTATATTTATAGGGCAGTGCTTGGAAACTCCCTGTGCTGTTGTTTGCAAATGATACTGTGTTGTTATGTGTAGACGAAGGGGAGCTGCAAGGCTTGGTGGATGAGTTTGGGAGTGTGTGTAAGAAACGGAATCTAAAGGTGAATGTAGGGAAGAGTAAAGTTATGGTCTTCGAGAAAAGTGAAGTCAGTGAATGCACAGTGAGGTTGGATCAGGAGGAAATGGAAAATGTGAGTACGTTTAAGTACTTGGGCAGTGTGATGAGTAAGGAAGGAAGTTTGGAGGGTGAAGTGCTTGAAAGGGTGCAACAAGGAAGAAAGGTTGCTGGTTATTCCTTGAAAGCAGTGATAAGAAACAGGGAAGTAAGCATGGAATTGAAAAGTTACATGACAGTATTGTGTTACCAACTCTAACATAAGGAAGTGAAGCTTGGACCTTGTTGGAGGGACACAAGTCAAGAGTGGGAGCAGTGGAAATGAGTTATTTGAGAGGAGCCTGTGGAGTCACATGAAGAGGCAGACTGACAAATGAGGATGTGAAGGAGAATTGTGGTGTGGATGTGGATGTGATAGGAAGTTTTAGGGGAAACACCTTGAGGTGGGTTGGCCATGTGGAGAGGATGGAGAGTGAGAGACTGACGAGAAGAGTGTATGCGAGTACGGTGGAAGGGGAGAGAGGGAGGGGGAGGCCAAGGATGAGATGGAGGGATGGAGCAGAGAGGTATATGAGAGAGGGGTGTGTGAAATGGAAGTAGGGCAATGAAATGGCGGGGGACAGGTAGACATGGAGGTGATTTGTTTGTGGCCACCCCGGTATGGGATTGAGGCGTCTGGCAATAGATAGATAGATATATTTATAGGGTCTCTAGTTTTGACCGCCATGATAGGAGCAGATTAACGCAGTCGTGAATCTGCAGCTTTTGTTATAGTTGCAGCTACAGATTATTCGTATACATGTGTCACCGCCAGTTTTTGACTCTCTCTCTCTCTCTCTCTCTCTCTCTCTCTCATCAATATGAAAAAAGATATTACCTAAAGATTACGAAAACCCTTAGTTTCCGACAGAACTTCGCTGAATCTGTGCTTGTTAGATCTCAATAGGCAGCATCCCACATCACAGGGTGCAATCACGAAAGACATAAAGTAAGTCAGATACGTTTTATTACCATTATCTCGTCAGAATTATCGTAAATAACTGGAGGTCTTTGCTAACCTTCGGGCTCTCAGATGTAACCGTAATAACACGATGGTCGCTAATGAGGGATGGTTTGGTTAACTGATAAGCGCGTTTATATTCATTACAGTCAGAGTCTGGGTTACCAAGTGAGACGGTAACTTATCTGAGGCAGGAGTACACAGTCGGTAACAATATTTCGCCAAATATTTTGCCTCTTTTACTCCCAAGTTTCTGCCAGCTTATCATCGTTAACTGAGGTTTGGTAGGCTCCTCTGTCCATCAATGATTCTCACTGATATGAGGCGTTAGTGGAGAATGTGACGGCCATATCATTGCTGTCCAGTAGACGTAGTGAATTAGTAGGCGAACTTCTGTTCCCGACTGTGCCCTCATTAAGCATCAGTAATTAGTTATGCTTGTACACCTGTGAGCCAGCCCCTTGCATATGTACGTATATATGTAGCCTATGTGTACATACGTGTATGTGTATATATATTACGTATATATATATATATATATATATATATATATATATATATATATATATATATATATATATATATACATGATATACATATATACATACATATCATACTTAGTATTTGTATGTATTGTATATATTGTATATTATATACGATATACACAGTATATATATTGAATATATTACACAGGTCTACAAAGTTAGTCATTGAAAGCTGATTTAATTCTGAGTAGTTACTTTTATTGCACTTATGAACACAATAAAAATATATTTAGAATATTTCCGTATCACATTTTAATACAAAATTAAAAATGAATTTGATTAAAATATTCTAAATTATAAATTTCAGTCGATCTCTACAATATTGTTCTAAATTCATTGAAAATGAAAATACCTTGCCAATGTAATTTTTTTAACATTTAGATAAGGGAAACAACACTATATATTCCATGACTGGCATATGACTTCTCTAGTCTTTGTAACTTCGCAGTTTTCTTGCTCCAAAACTTCATTTGGTGGCCAGTCGTATGTACAGGTTTTCTGGTGCGTCCCTATGAATCATTTAGATGTAGTCCGCCATCATACTGACATCCCAACGTCCCTGGTACCTTCTCCCCATGTCCTTGATATCCTGATGGAATCTTTCACCCTGTTCTTCTCTCACTGCTCCAAGAAATTCGTGGAAAAATTCCAAATGGGAATCCAAAAAGTGAACTTTGAGACTCATGTTGCAACCCAGCTCGTTGAACTTGACCAATAAATTTCTCACAGTTTCTTTGTAATTTGGATCCTTCCATATTGCCTAAAATCTTAGACATTACTTCTCTGAATGATACCCAAGCCTCTGTTCCAGGTCGTTCTTTGCATCTTCACAGTCTGCAGCAGAAATCAGTTTTCTAATAACAGGTCCAGCAAATACCCTCTTTCAATTTGGCTTCAGACAAACCAGGAAGCTTTTGGTACAAGTACATAAAACAGGCTCCATCTTTTGATAGGGCTTTGACAAACTGCTTCATTAATCCAAACTTAGCATGAAGTGGTGGTAGCAGCACTTTACCGGGATTCACCGAGCTAGGTCTGATGATTTTTTAGCACCAAGCTGTAGATTCTAATTTTCTATTTGGCCATTCCTTCTGAACCCAATGTAAATAGTTGTCTCTTCTGTCCCACTTACAGAGAAAACATGGTGTTCACCCTCCTTCCATTGTTCGCTCTGCCTCCAATCCAGTGACGGAGAGTCTGCTCTTCCTTGGTGGTGGTACATGACATCGCATCCCCTTATCCTGACTTCTCCAGCCTCCCAGACGTGCTCCTGCTCCTGAAGTGTGTTGCCACGGTTCTTCTGAATGTTCAGAGCTTAATCACCTTCCACTTAAAGTTTTTCTTGTGGAGCCGTGTTTGGACCTCTCTCATATTTGTTCTGACCCAGAGTCTTCAGAGTCCTGGCTTGAACGGCTAAGAATGGTGGTTCACCTGAAATCCAGTCGGTCATCAGTACTGGGCCTAGTGCCGTGACAGGACCTGTTCGTGCAACTAAGCCCGGTACTGGGACTGGGTTTGTCAGGCACATCGTTGCTGCATCTCTACCTCAGGCTTCAATAGCTTTTGCTAAAACGCGGCCTGGATCTGGCTCTACTAAATCCAAATTTGGCCGCCTGCCTCTGACTGTGCCGTCTCACACTTTCTGATTCTCCCTTCAGTATTGGCACTGTCATTGGCGAATTATCGTGGCTTAAATGCAGACTGAGAGGAATTGCGTCATCTAATTGCTCAGTTCTCGTCTGCCGTCTGCATGCCTGTGCCTCCAGGACACCATCTTTGGTA
Source organism: Coenobita brevimanus (assembly GCF_032717465.1). Lineage (NCBI taxonomy): Eukaryota > Metazoa > Arthropoda > Malacostraca > Decapoda > Coenobitidae > Coenobita > Coenobita brevimanus. The sequence goes on along the minus strand of NC_136984.1, from coordinate 2,690,781 downwards.
ATGCTGTCTCTTCTGGTTTTCCTGGTTACCATGCCTTGTATTAGATCCCTTTCTAAGCCAAAGATATCCTGGGGGGTACTACTGTCTTCCTTTGTCATAATCAAGGATGAGAAACAAATAAATGTTGTTCACGTAGCATTTGTCTCAACCACAATGCATGAAGTGTCGTCTGCTCAGCCCCACCTGTCTGTATACATGACTCACCTGGTATCAGTGGTTGCCTACCCAGCTCGTGGCTGTACTGTGTACCTGTGCACTTTTGACTAAGACTGTATTGTGGTGTACTTGATCAAACTATGATTATTTTTGGAGTTCCGAGATGCAGCATACTTGGTTGACATGCATAAGTTCCACTGAAGGTTCATTAAAGCAGTGTATGGACGATCAGACAAACTCAGCCTTACGTTTGAATTTGTATATGATAAAAAAGGAATTGACATTAATGTATCTTTATAAAGCATTTTTTTCCCCTGCATGTCAACAACGTGAATGAAATACCTCTATTCTCATGAAACAGGTCTGACATCAGTGATAATTAGCACTTTTGTAATAAGTATTGCAGAAGGATACAAAACTCCAAACATGCAAGAAATTCGAAGGAGTATAATTTTAACACTGAAATATGCGATAACGTATAACTGCAGCAGGCCTGTTGGCCCAAGTTAGGCCGTTTGTTTAAGAGTGTGGGGAAACTACTAGGATTAAGCAATATGCAGATCACAATACTGGTATATTTATTATATATACTTGATGTAAATAGTTACATAGTAATCATCCCCCATGTTAAGTACAGATGGCATAAAGAGGCAAATCTAGACACAGTACGGCATGTAAGACAAGGTTATTGCATAACAGGTGCAAACTAAGTCCAGTATGTAGCAGTATAAAAATGTTTGCCTAGTATTTAAGGTAGGTCTAGATTGTACACTACAGAATGTTCTAATACTATCATTATCTCCATTTCCTGTTTCTTTTTCCAGATGTTACTTTAGCAAATCGATGTTGTCATCAGTGGATGATGTAGTAAGCCTTTATCAGATAAATTATTTTGTTATGGTTCAGTTAAACAATACAAAAAATGCGCAATATTTTAATGCTGTCCATCACTGTCTTACATTACAGAACATTTGCGAGCATGTAGTAGTTTTCGGCTTTCTTGGTTTCTTCGGTTGTTTGCCTTTTGAAAATTTCAGTAAATTAAAGTCATGTTTTGTAGTGAATAGTTGCATTAAGGAAATTAGGGGACAAGTAAAGTATCAGTGTAATTTAACGTTTTTTTAGTCTCCATCGGTGAGAAAATTGACCTTTGACCTTTCTTTTAATACAGTCGATGAAGAAAATAAATGGCGATAATATGATCCATTGTTGGGATGCAGGGAACGCCTTGAGTTACCATTTGTCGTGCTGCCCGTGACGTCAGATTAATGACGTCACTAACAGTGATGACGTTTCAGTGCACCATCAGTATGTCTTATCCTTGGTCATGGTGCCACAGTCCATCAGGTGAGACTTTCCACTACCATTCTTGCTGATGCTATTCATATTTTCCTTCACCATTATTATACAGTTTGCAGTCCTTTTTCTCCATTCTAGTATCATTGTTGAGAGGGTAGATATTAGCAGCCTCCTTCGTAACCTTCCTTCCCCTTTTCATTTACGGGGGGAATTGAATGGTCATCAGCCACTGTGGGGCGACAGTATGACCAATCCATGTGGTACTGTGCTGGCCTCTTGTGTGGAGGATGAGCCATGTGCTTTGAAATCCGTTCTGTCTGATTTTGATGGCACATAGGTGGTTGTAACTTATTTAAACTATACGATGCACTTTGCTGAAGAGGTGATGACCTACTTAACTGATGTGATTTTGTACTGAGGAGGTGATGACTTATTTAAGTAATGTGATGCACAGCACTGAGGAGGTGATGACTTAATTAACTGATGTGATTTTGGCAGTACTGAGGAGCTAGCCTAACTTATTTAATTGATGTTATGCTTAGTACTGAGGAAGTGTTGACTTGTTCAACTGATGTTATGCACCTGGCTGTCTATTCCAAAGATGCCTCATGACTTTCCTCAGTGTCTGGTTCCATGGTGGACCTCAGAGTGCACCTCCTCAGTGAAGGCCAAATGGGTTATCTCTCGACTCCGTTCCTATTACGGAAACCCCTCTGTATGTAATGGAATTTCAGAGGGGGTGAGCTCTCGTGAGGTATATATTGAAGGATGCTAGACGTGCTTGATGAGTGGGTTATAAATCTCTGGTAACTCAGACCTTTTCTCTCTGATGTGGAATTGGGTGCGAAAATATTCAGGAAAGTTGACCACTCGCTCACAGCCTGTTCTGATTTTTCTTTCTGATGTAGACATAAGAAACTTATCCGTTCACCGCTGCTGAGCTGTTCTTAGATAGGTCAGTTTGGTAGCTCTCGAAAAAGGATACAGTACCACCTTCAGCACGCCACCATCGTTTTTTGTAATCTTGTGGTATCAATTTCACGTTTTTCTGTGGTGAGTCCTACAGTTTCCCATTTTAACTTTTTGAACTTTGCGCACTTTTTTTCACAGTGCCATGAGTCATCTTCTGTTTGTGTTCCTATTCCATAAGCTTGTCTATGCCACATGTCTGACGGGTTCCTCTTCTTTGTTATGTCATTGTGTAATTGAATTTTGTGCACTAGAGAGCATTCATCTAGTTGGAGTGTTGTCATTGTTATTCCCATACCCAAGCTGGAAAAGAATAATCTCCTGGCAGCAGCTATCGTCCTTTATCTCTTGACTTCTTGCCTTTGTTAGATGTTTGAAAAGTTAAATGGTTGGTTCATGTAGAATTTAGAGAGGGGTGACTCTTTGGCCATGTGGAGAGGATGGAGAGTGAGAGACTGACGAGGAGAGTGTATGTGAGTAAGGTGGAGGGGGGGGAGAGGGAGGGGGAGGCCAAGGATGAGATGGAGGGATGGAGTGGAGAGATATATGAGAGAGGGGAGGGTGAGCTGGGAGCAGGGCAGTGAAATGGTGAGGGACAGGGCTACATGGAGGCGATTTGTTTGTGGCCACCCCAAACGGGATTAAGGCGTCTGGCAATAAATAGATAGATAGACAGACTCTTTATCGCCGTATCACTGTGTATGGTTTCTGTAATGTTTGGTCTACATCTTGTGTTCTACTCTCTTTGGACTCTGATGCGAGGCTTGTGCTACTGACCAACACCAGGTCTCGTATACCCGTCGGTTAAGAAAGCTCCCTAACACCTATCCCTCCGCGATTATTTTGCCTATTATTCGTCACTATCGTCGTATGTGTCAGCAAATCATTCTAATAGCTCTGTAATCTGCATAAGTAAGATACAAAATTATAGAAAAGAGTCGGATCCAAAAACTGATGCTAGGAATACAGGCCCACATCACGGTCTTCTTCGATTCGTTTAAGGCCTATGACACTGTCTGGATCATGGCATTTTACAGTTTCCATAGCTTTGGTCTCTGTGCTCCAGTATCTGTTTCTATTCATTTATTATCTATTCGTTGTTTGAGCCTAGACAGGGGACGAGCCTTCTAAAACCTGTTCACTTGAGGATTGGGTGTTACAATGGTGAGTTCTTGGTGTTACTTGTTTCTCTCTGGCCATCATGTGTAATATGTGTTCCTGATGGTGTGCGTGACTCCCTCTACTCTAAGGCAGCTTTATTACACCAGCACACGCCCCATCTGCCCCACTTCCCGTGTTGACCAAGCGAGATGCCTTGTAATGTTGTCTGACTTTATTCATATTTGCAACATTCTAATTTCCTCTTTGTTGCGAGATGTTCTGTACGGTTTTCTCCATTCATTTCTGCAACATTGGTGTCGTTTCCTCTAATTATCTTTTTGTTGCAAGATGCCTTACCGTTGTTTGACTATTGTATTTCTGCAACACTGCACCGCCTTTTCTCAATAATATCCCCCGTTCAACACCAACTCCCTTTTGTAACCCTCGTCATCTATTCCTCACTAAGACTGCTTTCTGAGGCAAATGATAGCAAACCCTTCTCTGCGTTCCCTTACTGTCGACAATATATACATCAGTAAAATACACATATATATAAGTGATCCACTGCGACAAGTGGAAAGGTTGGGTGGAGGAAAGATAGGTCAGGGCTTCATTTTTTTAATCTAATGTTTATTTATTTATTTATTTATTTATTTATTTTTTAACACAGAACCCTCTTTGAAGGTGGGTTCTGTGCAGCCTGTGAAAAGAAATTAAAGAACTCAAGATCTCTCCCGACTTTCTCCCACCCAATATTGAGGTGTGATGTGCAGAATAATTATTGATAAGATGCCATTCTCAAATAACACTGATCCACATAACCAAAACCTTCTGTAGTGTCTAATTAACCATCTGCAAGTTTTGGGATACAAGGAAGTGGAAGATTATATTGGTAATTTTCCTACTGTTAACACAAATCGCTTATCAAGTGGATAAATATCTTGTGGAAATTACTTTGACATTTTATCAAGGACTCACTGAATAATATTATGCTTCCATTCTGCCATAAATAAAGGAAGGTACAGTGTCGAAGGCCGTCTATCTTTTCACTATGTTTGAGAAATTGCCTATTGCATTCCTCATTTACAGGCAAATCGAAGCATAGCATTGTTCAGAAAGTTATTGATATTACGTCAGGTCACTCGATATACATCAGTTCTAAACATGATTTATGCTGACAATACGAAAATTCCAAGAAGGAAATTATCAGTATCGACATGTAGAGAGAATGGAGAATGAAAGACTGACTAAGAGAGTGTATGTAGGTGAAGTATAGAGAGGGAGAGGGAGGGGAGACCGAGGATGAGGTGGAGGGATGGAGTTGAGAGGTATACGAGGGAGGGGGAAGTGCGTTGGGGGGAGGGCAGTCAAATGGTTGGTGACAGAGCGACCTGGAGGCGTTTTGTCTGCGGCCACCCTTTGAGGGATTAGGGCGTAGGGCTATAGATATATAGATAGATATTTTCCAATTTCCTGTTACTCAAGACTCATTAAGTGGCCAACTGACCTATCCATTACACAGGAAAAGAATGCATTGATCCAGAGGTGAAGAAATATAGGCTGCTGGAGATGGAAGTGTTTTATCATTTTACTCCAATTTGGCCTAAAATTGCCATCTCTCAATCTTGAATACTAAGCTTTAACAAGGAAGGAAGGTCGGAATATGGTGCAAATCACGAAGAAGTGCTGGGTAAGGAATTTAGAGCCTTAACATTCTGCCACTGAGCTACATGAAATAAGCCGCAAAAGGTAAAAAAAAAAAAATGTGCGTCAAGTTAAGGTTAAAGGACTATGGTCACAATAATTATACAGATCTGATAACACTGGTGTGGCATGAAAAAGAAAATTAAGCCACTGGAAATGTAAGTATTGAGGAATATTACGTGGATTATACCCCAGTGGAGAGGATGGAGAGTGAGAGACTGACGAGGAGAGTGTATGTGAGTGAGGTGGCGGGGGGAGAGGGATGGGGAGGCCGAGGATAAGATGGAAGGATGGAGTGGAGACGTATATGAGAGAACGGGGTGTGAGCTGGGAGCAGGGCAGTGAAATGGCGGGGGACAGGGCGACATGGAGATTTGTTTGTGGCCACCCCTTACGGGATTAAGGTGTCTGGCAATAGATAGATAGATAGATACCTCAGTGATATATCTACAAATGATAACGGTGACAGTGTGGTTGCAGCGCCATCATTTAATAACACAGGCCAGCAAAGTGGTATAAGTGAACCATACACAGCCATAAAGACAACTGACTAAAACGTGGAAGGTGAATGGGTAAACGAATAGGACAGCAGAGGATGTAGCGAGACAGGATGAGGCAAGACAGGATGAGGCAAGACAGGTTGAGGCAAGACAGGATGAGGCAAGACAGATAAAGGGAGAGTGAAGTTTGGGAAGGCAAAGGCAGGAAGAGCAGAAAAACAAATAACAATACTTTTACTAACACTTAGCCCAGATTTCCGTCCTTTCGTAGCCTATTTCCCATAGCTCAGTAAAATAGTGCTACGGCTCTATATTTCCCTAGCACTTCTTCGTGACAAGCACCGTAGTGTTATTATCTTCAATTCAGAATCCAAGATGGAGGGGTGGCTAATTTAGGCCAAGTCAGAGTAAAAACAGGATATGAAAATGATAAGGTAAATGGATGAAGTTTTGTCAGAAGGAAGTGCATATATGACCAGAGTTACACTTTCTTATTATCATGAGAGAGGAAATTCTTTTATGCACACGTTGTAGAAGAAAAAAAAAAAACATAAGTACGCAGGAGTAGCCAATATGTCGCTAAAAAAAATATACAGAACACCCCCCACACACCACAAACTCAGCCAGGAGACAGGGCGTGTGTGCTGGGCAATCCCCAGGCCCTGTCTTCCCCCTTACTCCACTGAAGCCAACCACCACCAACCGGGCTACAGCAAGGCCCGGTCTCCTCTAATGAGGAGAGAATCAAAACAACAACAACAAAAATAGAACACCTGACCAGATCTGTACTGTTTCGGACAAATGAAACCACTACACATTCTCTGTTGGGTTGGTTGTATGTGATTAAATGATTATTCCGACTTTGAAAAATGCACAGCTCATGATATTTTTTTTTTTTTTTTTTTTAACGAATTCATACCTTTGAGTACTTGTATTTAAAAAAATATTGAAAAATAACCTGACTTTGTGAAATATACAAATCATGGTACAGGTGTCTTTTTAACAATTTTGTGCCTTTGAGTGGTTGATGTATAATCAAGAAGAGACTGTCTTCATACACCTGCAGCTAAAGTATTGCAGCCAACTGTTAAAAGCTTTCCTTTGAAACTTTCAAGATGATCACAAAATTGAAAATTGTTAAATAATTAGTTGATGTAACAGCTGATGCAACAGCTGCCATGTCATATGAACTAAACATTTCAAGCTGAACAACTTTGTAGTTAACAGAAAAACCGTTCAGAGCTCTCCAAGACCAGATATTCGAAGTTTCCTTGAAGGAGAAAAAAAATCCCCAGGTGTACCACTTACAGTATATACCTTTGGGATTCACTGCAGGTAAAAATCTATTTTAAGGTACAAATACGCCAACCAAACTGGAAGAGTGTGTGAACTTAATCTCTCTGCACTGGACTCTTCAATAACAGCGTACACAAAAGTTGCTAAACACATAAATATAAGAAGAGAGAGTGCACATGTATATGATTTAAGAAGGCAGAGTGCACATAACAAGAACTGCACCTTTTATCATCACATTCAGTTATTGTGTGATGTGGGATGGTTATATTGTGTGTGTGATGTTGTGGGATGGTTATATTGTGTGTGTGATGTTGTGGGATGGATATATTGTGTGTGTGATGTTGGGGGACGGTTATATTGTGTGTGTGATGTTGGGGGACGGTTATATTGTGTGTGTGATGTTGGGGGATGGTTATATTGTGTGTGTGATGTTGGGGGATGGTTATATTGTGTGTGTGATGTTGGGGGATGGTTATATTGTGTGTGTGATGTTGTGGGATGGTTATATTGTGTGTGTGATGTTGGGATGGTTATATTGTGTGTGTGATGTTGGAGGATGGTTATATTGTGTGTGTGTGATGTTGTGGGACAGTTATATTGTGTGTGTGATGTTATACTATGTGTTTTATGGGCTCAAGTCAAGAATTTCAAAACATTTTAATTATTCATGTGTCTCGTTTTCTTTAGGATATTTTGTTAAACTGTTCCTTAAATTTTCCCTGTTACTCTTCCCAACATTCATTTAGCACTTATTAAACTTAGGTAAACGTGGAATTATTTGGTCTTTATTGCATATTTCCATGTAACTTGCTAATAGTTTTCGTTTCTTTTGCTGCCTCTCCTTTCCTAAATCTGTTTTAGTGCCTGTACTCCTTTCAGTCAAACTTAGCCCAGATTTAAGTCCTCTTGCAGCTTATTTTTCACGTAAGTCAGTAGCAGAAAAGAGATAATATTTTGGCTCTACATACTTCCCGGAACATTTCTTCATGACAACCATCATGTTCTGAGGCTTATGTATCCCTTCAACTCGGCCTTCATGATGAGATGGTGGCAGTGTTAGACCAAGTTATTGTAAAAAGAGTATAGTAAGAGTCAGTGAGTTCCTATGGCATGTTACTGATGCAGCCAGCCCTTCTACTGGCCGAAGAAGCTTGGCAGAACCCTCTTGTGATTTGTGTCTCCAGTCTTCCTCCAGCAATTGTCATTACGCTGTGGAAGAAAAATGAACGACCCAGTTAATAGTATGTGGTGAAAATAGCAGTTACCTATGTAGTTTGGTGACAAGACATGATTTTATAAATGCACACACACACACACACACACACACACACACACACACACACACACACACACACACACACACACACACACACAACAAACATAAAAACACAAGCTCAAAAACGCACCAAAACACACACACACACACACACACACACACACACACACACACACACACACACACAACAAACATAAAAACACAAGCTCAAAAACGCACCAAAACACACACACACACACACACACACACACACACACACACACACACACACACACACACACACACACACACACAACTAAGGACAAAAAAATAACCACACACATACACAAACACGCAAACACACAGGCACACAAATGCATAACAACAAACACAAACGTACACAAACAAACACAAACTTACACAAACATAAATATTCAAACAAATACACACACACAAATGCACAAACAGAGAAACATAAAGACAGATAATTACACAAACAAATACACAAACAAAAACATAAACACAAATAAATACACAAATACACAAACACATACATATACACAAACACATACAAATACACAAACACACAAATACACAAACACATACATATACACAAACACATACAAATACACAAACACACACAAATACACAAACACACAAATACACAAACACATACAAATACACAAACACACACAAATACACAAATTCACAAATACACAAACACACACAAATACACAAACACACAAATACACAAACGCACAAATACACAAACATACAAATACACAAACACATACAAATACACAAACACACACAAATACACAAATGCACAAATGCACAAACACATACAAATACACAAACACACACATACACAAACACAAATACACAAATACAAACACTCACACAAATACACAAATACAAACATGGAAATGTTCAAATACATAAACACAAACACACAAATATAAAAACAAGCTGGTAGGTGACAATGGCCAGCTCTAAGTAGACCAAGCTATGTCAGTGACCGGAAGTGAGTTTCAACACTAAATGCCATTTTGTATGGAGGTACTCCAGTGCAACATTCCACCCAAGAATCATGGCCCTGGCTTAATAGTCTTCGAAGCCTTAGCATTTCGTATGAGCATAGTTGTGATTTTAGCTATTTTCACCGTTTTCACATTTGATGTCCTTTGACCCCTGACCTGGCCAATGTAGCACATAGGTGTATGAAAGAAAGTTGTATTATTATACCCTATTTGATTGGCCTGTGCAGGTGAGATGCATGGGACGAGTAGGGTGTGTTTGAATCGCGGCTGCTGATTGGCTAACGATTATTTAAATCTACACCTCTTCTTATTTTAACACACATATAATTATATTTATAAACTACCTTCAATACAAGCAGCCAGATTGAATATTGAAGCTAAAGAAGTCAAAATTAGCTTTAAAAGTTTGCTGGTATCAAAGAAAATTAAACTTGATTATAAAGTTTTAAAAAACGATGAGTGATTTTTGAGGCAAATTATCCACCCACGGTGTACACCTACGTCCGCATGTTGCACTATAATGTCCACCCACGGTGTACACCTACGTCCGCATGTTGCACTATAATGTCCACCCACGGTGTACACCTACGTCCGCATGTTGCACTATAATGTCCACCTACGGTGTACATCTATGTCCGCACGTTGCACTACAATACATGAATGCATTTACTTCAGTGACGTCATCGGCGGCCAATCAGCAGCCGCGAAACAAACACACCCTACTTGCGTCATACATCTCAGGTGCACGGGTCAGTCAAATAGACTATAATCAATGTCTATAAGCATGCAAACTTTCATTCAATTCCATCGAGCCACTGGGGAACTAAAGGGGGCATTTTTGGAAACCAGTACTGGTTGCTAGGGACGCTGAGGCCAATCTTCTCAGATCTGCCACTCAAAAACCAGAAAAAACAGATGACACACTTCCGACGGAAAATAACCTTAAGATTACACCTAAAAAAGTCAGAGCTTTCTATGTCCATTAGTAATGCTTCTACACCTCAACGTGAAAAGTATGAAAAAAAAGGGTTTCCGGCCGTTGCTAGGCAACGAGTAGTTGCCAGGCAATCAAAATCTTGCAGACACAACTAGGTCATATGCTGGCCATTGTGTCAAGGTTTGGTCAGAATCAGCTAAGAATGCAGGAAAGAAAACACGACTAACAACAAGGGCAGCATGGAGCTGGCCAGCACACACACAAATACATAAACACACAAATACACAAACATACACACATATACACAGGTGCAGAAAAATAAACACACAAATATATAAACACAAATGCACAAATACAAACACAAATACACACAAACACAACACAGGCACACACACAAGAACACACATAAGCACACACAAGCACACACAACCACACACAAATGCACATGAAACATCATGCAAACACACACACACACACACACACACACACACACACACACACACACACACACACACACACACACACACACATTTACTTAAAACTGCCCTTCTACCACAGAATACGACGGCTACTATACTCACTAAGATGGTGTGTTTCTCAGTCTTTGGAGCCAACGTGTCACTGTGCAAACCAATTCTGGATCCGCAAACTTTTGCCACGCAGTTGGCATGTCTTGACGGGTTTGCTGGGAAAACTCTGTTTTGGTTTTGCCTCTGTTGTCTACACTCTTCTCTGGCCAGGTTCCGAGCTTCTTCTAGGTGAATCGTTCCTTCACTGCAGAGGGCTCACCATTGTTTTTCTGTCAGAGGCTTTGTTTCAAGATCTTTTGGTATGATGCTGCATTTCTTCAGGGTTGTCCTTATATGATTTTTATATCTCGTCTTCTGTCTCTCTGGGTTGCGACGTGCCGGAGGGAGATGGCCATACAGACCCTGGCAGGGAAGGCAGTGCTCAGGCTTGTGGAGCATGTGTCTGACCCATCTGAGCTGATTTTTAGCCACCATGGTTTCTATGCTGGTTGACCTTGCCCCGTGACGAATTTGTGAGTGAGGCACTTTATCCTCCCATATATGTCCTAGGATGCTCTGTAATCATCAGATGTGAAAAGACTCAAGCTGTTTGACGTGACGCTGGTAAGTAGTCCAGATTCAGCACCGTGGAGAAGCACACAGTTGTATATAATGATACCTTTGTCTCGATTTTCAAGTTGGTGTTTTCAAAGACTCTGGATCTGAGATGCCCAGAAGAGACTAAGGTGTAACTGATTCATGCAAGGACTTAGGCATCAGTGTTACGTGTATCTGTGAGCACACTTCCAAGGTTGGTAAAATTCTTCACCTGGTTTACATTTCCACCATTTATCTGAAATGCAAGAGGTTCTGCTGCATTTTCTATGAGATATTGTTTCTGTTTTATTTACATTTATTCGGAGACCCATTGCATGGTATATGTTGGAAATGATGGTGAGAGACTGTTGTAGGGCTTCTAGGGTATGTCCAAAGACAGCACAGTCATTAGCACATTGCAGCTCTAGGAAATGAGCTATTTCAGTCTTTGACTGAAAATGAAGATGTCTGAGATTAAATAAGCTACCGTCTAGACAGAACTGGATTATTATTCCACCATCAGGGTTCATTTGCTGGTGATGTAAAAAGGTAACTGCAGTGAGATAGATGTTGAAAATCATAGGAACCGGGACACATCCTTGCTTTATGTCCACATCCACAATGAAGGATTCTGAGTTGTTTGCACCTACGAACACACCAGCATTCATATTGTCATGCAGATTCTTCAGGATGGTATGAAGGTTGTCTGAAAATCCAGATTTTGAAAGAGCATTTCAAAAAATCTGTCTCTTGACAATGTCAAATGTTTTTCCAAGATCAATGAATGCAATGTACAAGTCACAGTTCTGCTCATGGCATTTGTCTTGCTTCTGTCGGGCAAAGATCACATCACAGTTACTTCGTTCCTTCCGAAAATAACATTATGTTTCAGGGAGTGTTGTCTCTGTCAAATGTTTTGCCAGTCCGGATAACATTATCTTGGCTAGTACTCTACTAGCATTCACAAGGAGGGAGATGCTTTGTCGTTGTCACAGTTTGATTGGTCCCCTTTCTTCTTGTAGATGGTTACAATATCAGAGGTAAGCTATCCAGATGGAATTTATTCTTTGTTCCAGATAGTCAGTATGAGATTATGGAGGCGCTGGTGAAGTAACTGGCCATCCTCTTTAAATCAGTTCAGATGGCATGCCATCAAGGCCAGGGCATTTGTTATTTTTTAGTGATTGGTTGGCCTGAACAGCTTGTGCAAGTGTAGGTGGAACATCAAGATCCGCTGCTTGAGGGGTATTTGGGATGTTATCAAGGATGTTATGCTCCACTGAGAGTTTTCGATTCAGTAAGGTGTTGAAGTGTTGCGCCCATCTTTCTAGGATTGCTTGTTTGTCTTTCAGGAGCTGTCCTTCGGCTGATCAAACAGGGTTTATGTTGTGTTTGGTTGGCCCGTCGATGGTTTTAATTGACTTGTAGTACCCATGATGGTCCTTCACATCAGCAAGTCTTTGCTTCGCTTTTTGTTTCTCAATCTACCATTTGTTTTCCATGTCATGCAGTTTTGTCTGGGTTTCGCTTCTGAGATTCTGGGATTCAGTTTTTAGGGTTAAGGAGCTAGGATGAGCTCGTCAGTTGTTATGTGCACTATTCTTGATTGCAAGAAGGTCATATATTATGTCCTCAGCATTTTCATCAGCCAGCCTTTATGGCAGCTAGTAGAGAAGCCTAGAGTTTCTTCTGCAGTACTTTGGAGCAGTGTCTTAATGTTTAGCCACTCGGCGTCTTGGTTTGTTTCATTGTTGTTTAGATCAATGGTGGGCATTGAGAGAGCTTCTCTGTAATAGTGCTGTGGAAGGTGTTACAAGTTGCCAAATCCTTTAAGCTACTACAATTTAGTTTCTTGATGGGTGGTCTGCAGCGCATTTGTGGGCATATGACTAAGTGCAGTTTGGTAACTTCGAGGTTACGGTCTGTGGAGCACCCAGCATCTCTCAAAGCTTGGGTTATAAGAACTTCTCTTTGATCTTGCTCACTTACAGTGACATAGTCAATTAGGCGCCAATGTCTAGATCGTGGCTGCATCCATGTGGTCTTGTGTCTATTCTTGAGTTGAAAGATGGTGTTGGTGATGACCAACCTATGTCCTGAGCATAAGGAAAGCAGTCTAAAGCCATTGCTGTTCATGTTACTAACACCATGGCAGCCTATAATGCCTTGCCATAGGTGATAAATCTTTTTCTACTCTGGCATTATAATCTTCGAGCAGGGTCAATTTGTCATTGGGTGGTACTGAACAAATGGTAGCCTCCAAAAAGCCCTAAAAGACGGTGTCCTCAGAAGCAAGTGGTGGGTATAGGCACTAATGAGTCTTGCATATTAACCTTTAAAGAGTGGTATGCGCCAAGACATAAGCCTCTCTGATATAACCACAGGTGTTTCTTTGATATTCTGTAGAAGGTTGTTTTGGACTGCATAGCCAATGCCATGGTTTCTTCCTACATTGTCTGGGTATCCTCTCCAGAAATAGGTATACCCTTCTGCTCCTATAAGGTTGCTATCTCCTGAGAGGTGAGTCTCAGACAAGGCAGCAATGTGAATTTTATAATTATCTTTTCAGTTTATGGACAATAAGGGCAGTTCCACGGTGTGCTCTTGTGTCGTGGTTGGTGTCTAGCAAGGTTCACATATGCCAGGTAGCAAGAGTCAGGGGGATTCCTTTGTTTTTTCGACTGCATTGTGGGATGCCTTGACAGACGCGGTTATCTGCCCAGATGGTGCAGAACAGTGGATGTTTAGGTTACCTTTTCTAAACCTCTCCCCATCAGGGGTAAGCAGTTGGGCATCGGTTTCCTGCTGCTTAGTCGCACTGGATGCTGTAGAGGGCATGACCTGCTCCTGTGTCATCATGCCAGTGACCATTGGGTCAATGCCACCGATGTGCAGGACTCGAGCTAGTGACTTCCAGCCTCATCCTTGACGTGTCACTGTCACTCTATCCTGTCACAATAGGTCTTTTGTTTTGGTGAAAGATGAGATGGGAGACGAATATAGCTGAGGGCTTGTGCAATGAATGGCTTTGGTGTGATGGTGAGGGTGCACAGTCCTTACCACCACGTGACTTGGCCCTTCCAGCCTGTGACGCTAGCATGAAGATTCACGACGACCATCTACTGAGCAGGGTTGCAGGAGTCTGCCGGGAGCTCTGTCTGTCGAGCCCCGCCTTCTGTGGGACTCCACTCAAGGATTTTTCGTTCTGGGTTTTCTCCTTAGCCTTGACCCAACCAAGGGCAACCCACAAGGCAATGGACCTGGGTAAGGAAGTTCTCTAGCACACATCTTTTCCTTGGTGATTTATTTTTCGATATGGCTGGCTAATATTCCTTTGTGGTTTTTATGCAGGGTATGGCGAGGAAGAATTTATGCAGCACAGAGGAGGACAGTAAGGTGTAATAAACAAAATAAATCACTTAGGAAAGGTGTTGGGGAGCGTCCGAAAATTCTTAGGGGGTGACTTGAATGAGCTACTCCTAAACACACACACACACACACACACACACACACACACACACACACACACACACACACACACACACACACACACACACACACACACACACACACACACACGAGAGGAAATTATGCAACGTGCAGACGAAGAATTAAACAGCTAAGAGAAAGAATACAAATACATAAACACTCACTTTCTGGACAGAAATTTGTTTTCCCTCAATGGTGTTCACTACGTCAGTTTCCGGCAGAGGTACCGTCAGAGAACTCGACAGTGTACAAGCCAAGAAGACCGATGCCACGGCTCTGTGTATCGAAAAAATACTCGCCAGATGTAGCTGTGGGGGAATAAAAAGTACCCGCCAGATGTAGCTGTTGGAAAGAAAAGTACTCGCCAGATGTAGCTGTTGGGGAAAAAAAAAAAAAAAAAAGTATTCGCCAGTTGTAGCTGTTGAAAAAGAAAAAAAAAAAGTACTCACCAGATGTAGCAGTTGGAAAAAAAGAAAAGTACTTGCCAGATGTAGCTGTTGGGAAAAAAAAAAAAAAAAAGTGCTCGCCAGATGTAGCTATTGGGAAAAAAAGTACTCGCCAGATGTAGCTGTTGGGAAAAAAAAGTACTCGCCAGATGTAGCCATTGGGGAAAAAAAAAAAAAAAAAAGTACTCGTCAGATGTAGCTGTTGGGAAAAAAAAAAAAAAAAAGAAAGTGCTCGCCAGATGTAGCTGTTGGGAAAAAAAAAAGTACTCGTCAGATGTAGTTGTGGGGAAAAAAGTACTCGTCAGATGTAGTTGTGGGGAAAAAAGTACTCGTCAGATGTAGTTGTGGGGAAAAAAGTACTCGTCAGATGTAGCTGTTGGAAGAACTGAATGCGAAATTATTCCCATTCTGTATCCTATTTTAGTCATACACCTGAAAAACGTTTGACATTTCAGCATTCCATCTATATTCCAGTTGTTAATGCTACACACACTGACAAACTACCATCTACAGTAACTTGGTCTAAAATTGCCATTTAGCCACCTTGAATGTTGTGTTGTAACAAAAGAGTAACACTAGAATATGATAATCGGAAACTAGTGCCATTGAAAAGATGTAGAGTTGTAGCATTGCCTTTTTCTGCCACTGAACCATGAAATAAGCTGCAAATGGACGGAAACCTTAGCCGAGTTAAGGTGAAAATTATACAGTTATATGTACAGCACAGCAACGTAGCGTTTTTTGTGTGTGTGTGTTTTTACCTTCTTCTTTTCTGCTTTTCTCCGTTCCCATTTCTGTTCCATTTTTGTTATTTCTGTCTGCTTTAAATGAGTGTTATATGGTTTTTTATACTCGAGGATAGGAATCCATTTACCAGTTCAGTGTAACCTGCTGTGTGTGTAATGGAAGAATGATTTGCCCACGGCTTAACCTCCAAACAGTTGCCTGCTGTGACTGGGATGTGGACCCTTTATATCCATTATGAACGTTGTTTTAATGTGGGCTTCAGGTTCATCAGGACATGGACGCAGCAGACGAGAGGTTTCAGTTAAATATTATTATTATTATTATTATTATTATTATTCACGCCATCGTCATCTTTCTGGGGGTAGGGAGGACACTGAAGGATGTTTATATAAAAGGGCAGTGTCTGGGTGTAACAGTATAACTAAAAGACATTGCCCACCAGCACCTCAGTGATTGTACACTAGCATCAGATTGTCTTCTTTTCCCCTACACCATTTTTCATGAATATTGGCATGAGGGTGACGTACTTTTTACCATTGTTATTCCAGGGATTTCACTTGACTCCGGAGAGAAACTTCAACCTGGGAGTTTTGATACCGCCTTATTTAACCTATTTATAACCAAATATACTTCCTAATGTTGGGTAAAATTGCCTGATGGAAGCAAGAATTGAATAAGTTACCAGATTCCAGGGAGTTATGGGTTATGTTGTAAATCTTTACATAAAGTCTTTGTAAATTTCGTATCAGTTATCCACTATCCTACAGCCTTTCCGTTCTGCTCCTTCCCATACACTCCATTCTGCCTCTGACACCTTCCCATACACTCCATTCTACCTCTGCCACCTTCCCATACACTCCATTCCACCTCTGCAACATTCCCATACACTCCATTCTACCTCTGACACCTTCCCATACACTTCATTAACCTCTGACACCTTCCCATACACTTTATTTTACCTCTGCCACCTTCCCATACACTTTATTTTACCTCTGCCACCTTCCCATACACTCCATTCCACCTCTGCAACATTCCCATACACTCCATTCTACCTCTGACACCTTCTCATACACTTCATTCTACCTCTGACACCTTCTCATACACTTCATTCTACCTCTGACACCTTCTCATACACTTCATTCTACCTCTGACACCTTCTCATACACTCCATTCTACCTCTGACACCTTCCCATACACTCCATTCTACCTCTGACACCTTCTCATACACTTCATTCTACCTCTGACACCTTCTCATACACTTCATTCTACCTCTGACATCTTCCCATACACTCCAGTCTACCTCTGACACCTTCCCATACACTCTAGTTTACCTCAGCCGCCTTCCCATACACTCCATTCCACCTCTGACACCTTCCCATACACTCCATTCTACCTCTGCCACCTGCCCATACACTCCATTCTACCTCTCCCACATTCCCTTACACTCCATTCTGCCTTTGCATCCTTCTCATACACTCCATTCTACCTCTGACACCTTCCCATACACTCCAATCTACCTCTCCCACCTTCCCATACAACCCATTCTGCCTTTCACACCTTCCCATACACTTCAATCAAAGGGGAGGGGGGGCACCTTGATCTGGCATTGAAGCTTGGAGTGAGATCGGTGGCGTCAGATATATTGGTGGCCAACTCAGTGTTACGTGTCTATCAGTTTCGTGAAACAAGAGCACCCCTTTTCATAACCAGTGGATCGTGGGTACTATTATTATTTCCTGCCTCGGTCGTCTCAGTTTCTCTTCCATCGTATCCCTTGATGTAAACAGACAGAGGGCTTGTTAGTGGACCAATACTGCGCCCTGCACCTAGCAACACGCCTCTTTCGTCCCTTGTTATGGCTAAATAGGTGGCATTGTAAGGCCCAATGAAGTCTGCTGGCTGGTCACTTTTTGGCTATAAACACCACATGACGCGACACTCCATTGGTTGTAGCTGTTGTGTGGTGGTGGTGGTGGAGGGGGCTACCTGTGTATACTTTTACACTCCCCCTCTGTCTATCAGGAGCTCTTGGCCTTCTAGGCATCTCTCCCCTTGTTTTGGGCTCTGTGGTGGGAAACTAAAGGCTCGATATTTCCTCTATAGCAAAATACCTTTCCACTTCTCGTCTTTGTGCCACCTTCCTATGCACACCTTTTTACATCTGCCTGTCCGCATGTCCTTGTCTCCTACTTAATACAGGTTATTCAGTACGCAAAAATAACTTACTCTTCACTGCATCTAAGTACAAATCGAAACAGCTGGAAGGGACCGCAGCATAGCCCTCAGCCTCACAGAGTTCCTTCGCTTTAGATGGTGTCCAGGTCTGGGTTTGCGTGGATGTCAAGGCAATAACAACAGACGTGATGGGGCAGGTAGAGGGATCAGGGCTTGTGGTCGTCTCAGTGATTTCAGTCGTGGTGGTCGTGGCTGTCATCCCAGTGGTGGAGGTTGTGTCATCTGGCAATACAAAAGGTCACAAGTACTGCAATATGCATCAGAAGGGTTGGTTTGGGTTGGGTTGGGTCGGCTTGGGTTGGGTTGGGTTGGGTTGGGATGGGATGAGATGGGATGGGTTGGGTTGAGTTGGGTTGGGTTGGGTTGGGTTGGGTTGGGTTGGGATGGGATGGGTTGGGTTGGGTTGGGTTGGGTTGGGTTGGGATGGGATGGGTTGGGTTGGGTTGGGGTGGGTTGGGTTGGGTTGGGTTGGGTTGGGTTGGGTTGGGTTGGGTTGGGTTGGATTGGGGTGGGTTAGGTTGGGTTGGGTTCGTTTGGGTAGGGTTGGTTTGGGTTGGGTTGAGTTGGGATGAGTTGGGTTGGGCTGGGTTGGGATGAGTTGGGTTGGGTTGGGTTGGGATGGATTAGGTAAGGTTGGGTTGGGTCGGGTCGGGTTGGGATGGATTGGGATGGGTTGGGTTGGGTTGGGATGGGTTGGGTTGGGTTGGGTTGGGTTGCGATCGGGTTGGTTGGGTTGGGTTGGGTTAGCGTGTCAGCACATGATCCATTGTGATATGTGGAAATGATGAGTGGGTTAAACCTTGAATTCATTTTCTTTAATTCTCCTGCAACTCTGAAGCAAGAATAAAAGCTGCATCCTGTGTCTCCCTCTCACCCAACATTTCCCTTAGCTTCTTAGGTCAGGTCAGATATTTTGTCCTTGAAGAGAGTGAGGG
This sequence comes from Coenobita brevimanus, assembly GCF_032717465.1. Taxonomy (NCBI): domain Eukaryota; kingdom Metazoa; phylum Arthropoda; class Malacostraca; order Decapoda; family Coenobitidae; genus Coenobita; species Coenobita brevimanus. The sequence continues at coordinate 2,671,566 of NC_136984.1, read as the reverse complement.
TTGAGTAAATAATAGTAAAATGAACAAACCTTGAGTGACATATTCCTCCTTAATGAGGGTGAGTGCTGAGTCTAAGGGCTGCAGCAGGGTGGTTGGGTCAGCATGGTACAACAGCGAGCACTGCACCCCACCTGAGGGTCATAGTTATGCTGGTGTTAATCTGGGTCATAGTGGTGTTAATCTGGGTCATGGTGGTGTTAGTGTGTCATGGTGGTGTTAATCTGGGTCATGGTGGTGTTGATGTGACATGGTTCCTTTACTACTAATCGTCTTCTACCACTTTATTAATGGACTTCTTTACTCTATGTACTGTATTTAGTAAAGCTCGATTTTTTTTTTTTTTTTTTTATCGTGTCTAGTGCAAAGTGTCAAGTCCACACAATCAACACACCAAAGTTTTCAGTGGTTGTTGTTTTGTTAATCCCCGCTCCGTCGGTCGAGCAAACCTGTCGACCACAGTTAAGCAACTGCCACTAGGAGGCTGTGCCTTTGGTTGTCTACACCCTTGTTTTTTGTGTCTGCGTGTCAGTGTGGCATGTGCTGTGTGGTGCTGCATTATGTTTTGTGTTGTGTGGGTCTATTCAACAAGCTAGGCATTCATCTGTGATTCCACCCAACCTAAATCTAAGCTTAAAACACAAGTGACCTGGCGGCGGATTTTCTATCTATCTATCTATCTATTGCCAGACGCCTCAATCCCGTTTGGGGTGGCCACAAACAAATCGCCTCCAAGTCGCCCTGTCCCCCGCCATTTCACTGCCCTGCTCCCAACTCACACCCCCCTCTCTCATATACCTCTCCACCCCATCCCTCCATCTCATCCTCGGCCTCCCCCTCCCTCTTCCCCCCTCCACCTCACTCACATACACTCTCTTCGTCAGTCTTTCACCCTCCATCCTCTCCACATGGCCAAACCACCTCAGTGTGTTCCTCATAAAGCTTCCTATCACATCCACATCCACACCACAACGCTCCTTTATATCCTCATTCGTCAGCCTGTCTCTCCACGTGACTCCACAGTCTCCTCTTAAATAACTCATTTCCACTGCTCTCACTCTTGACTTGTGTCCTTCCAACAATGTCCAAGCTTCACTTCCGTACGTTAGAGTTGGTATCACAATACTGTCATGTAGTAACTTTTTCACTTCCATGCTCACTTCCTGTTTCTTATCACTGCTTTCAAAGAACCAGCAACCTTTCTTCCCTGCTGTACCCTTTCAAGCACTTCACCCTCCAAACCTCCATCCTTACTCATCACACTACCCAAGTACTTAAACGTACTCACATTTTCCAATTCCTCACCATCCAACCTCGCTGTACATTCACTAACTTCACCTCTCTCAAAGACCATCACTTTACTCTTCCCTACATTCACCTTTAGATTCCGTTTCTTACACACTCTCCCAAACTCATCCACCAAGCCTTGCAGCTCCCCTTCGTCTTCACTCAACAACACAATATCATCTGCAAACAACAGTACAGGGAGTTTCCAAACACTATCCTCTCTCACCAGGGCCACTCCAACATCCACTACCCTACCTTGTACCTCTTTTATTACCCCATCCATGTACAGATTGAACAACCATGGCGGATTTTAACTGGTGGTTTTGATACTGATAATAGGTTTCCTCACGTCAATAAAATCGTGTGGCGCTAACCAGATGGCATAGCAGGGTGGGTCCAACGTGTGGACAGGAATGTGATAGTTACTCGTAGCAATGGTGGAGATGGTGACAGCGGTACATAGGTCAGCCGCGATGCACATCTCTCGACACTCACCTGAGGAGAAGTTGAAACCTCAGTTGAGATGGACGTGATATGTAAGAGGTCGAAACTAACTGTTGGTGAACAAGAAGCATCTTAACCGTCGTTGATTCACTTTAACTTGACACAGATTTTCGTCCATTTGAAGCTTATTTCAAGTACCGGTAGATCAATGACAGAAGAATGTAATACTATGGCTCTGCGTTCTTATCACAGCACTTCTTCTTGACTAGCATCGTCTTCGAGTTACACTTCAGTACTCATAGAGATGGTACTTTTAGGTCTAGTTGAAGTGAACAGACAATAATACTCACTTAGGTTAAACTTACAAAATATCTTATATCCATAGATCAAACTGGGATTCCCCAATAATCACAATGAAGTTTGGTGTATATATAACGTAGTATTGTGAGTCTGTTGGCAGTGTGCCTAAAATAATGTGGGGAACTTTAGTCGCACTGCACGCCAGCTAATATGTTTAAACTGCGAATTCCACATGTGGGACGCCGCGTTTGTGCCAATATTAAATGCCAAGATCTATAGGAAAAAGCGTGAAGAATAAGAAGGTACATCACAATCGTTCTCAGATACAACAAAGGTAATGATACATAATAAACCCACTTTCGTTGTACAGCCACACTTGCCAGTCTCACCCACTTCCCGCAGTTAAGACTAGCATATGGACAAGTTGTGGAATTCACTAGAGGGGAGGGTCAGTGGCACAGATGAGGAATGTCAGATTTTGTTTAACCATACGACCATATATTTCACCCCTAAGCGCAGATGACCACCAAACTGTAGTATATCAAACCTTTGATTTTTTTTTTCCTTGTAAATAAGTATATGAAACTCCTTGAGATTTTGTTGATATATTGTGTACCCACTTTACTCTAACCTGGTCTAAAATTACCATCTCTCCGTCCTCAGTGTTGAGCTGTAGCAATAGAGTAATACTAAAATACGATGCTTGTCGCGAAGACTTGCTATGAAAAGGATGTGGAGTCGTCGTATTGTCTTTTCCTTCAGCTGAGTTACGTGAAATGAGCTGCAAATGGACGAAAATTTGGGCCAAGTTAGAGTAAAATCAGTGTAGTAAACAGCTGCCAAATGCCTGTAAACGATGCAGGTAAACCAAGGACAGGTAAGTCTATTAGTGATCAGCCTGGCGTAAATAAAAATAGTGAGATTACTTACACAACTTTTAAACCTACATGCTTAATAGGCAATGACCAGCCCAGGAGATTGCTCAGTGAGTGATGTGAGAAATTATTGCATTTTCCGCATTATGCTAAGGGGATATGAGGTTCTGCAATTTTTTTCCTCTTCACAGCCGAAAATCTATTCTTATTGACCATTTCTCTGCAAGTACTTTATAAAGTAATTTGATGTATATTATAAAGTTAATCTGTGTACTTCAAATGCTAATGCCGATTTTCAGTTCTGTTGATTAATGGCAACAGAATTTTTGTGGAAGTTATTTTCATTAAGTTTTACATCAAATTTTATACACCTTTGCTTTTATTGTTTGTTTTCTTGACAGGAATGAACTTTTTTTCTGGGGGGGAGGCATTGCTTATTTAATAAATAAAGAAAAGGAGATAATCTTCTGTGGTGTAGATTTAAAGCGGAACTGCGGTTCATTTCAGAAGTCTGTTCATTGAAGTGCTGCGTAAAAATATATTAGAATTTGATACTTGATGAGTTTATATCCTTTTTATTCCAACTTGGCCTAAACTAGCCTTCTCTTCATATTGAATGCCGAGTTACAACAATAGATCAGGTCTATAATATGATGGTAGCCGTGAGGACGAGCTGTAATAATGTTTGCTCAGCCGTAGTATTCTATTTTCTGGCACTGAGCTACGTGAAACAAGAACAAATGACAAAAATCAAGGCCAAGTTAAAGTGACTATACTAAGGTGAACTAGATATAACGCAACAGCCATCTAGTTCAATAAAAAAAAAAAAAAAAAGGAAAAAAGTGTATTACTGTCAGTTCACAAAAACATATCGTGTAAATCTGTGGTGGCAGCCATGTAGTTGAGTTGTAAAGAAATATATCACTGAGTTCACATAAAACATAGCGTGCAAATTTATGACCGAGTGTGTGCCTAGAAGGTGGTGTCTCAAGCAGGACAAAGTATGTAGAGGAAAATAAAATATTGTACCCAGGCTCTTGGTATCGACTGTTATTAATCTTGTGTTTTGCCTCGCTGGATGGTTGGCCAATGCGAATGAGATATTGGAATACTTTTCTTCCCCTATCCTTCTTCCTCCCCCTCTTTCCCTTCCCTCCTTCCTCCCCTCCCCTTCCCTCTCTTCCCTCCTCCCTCCCCTTCCCTCCCTTTCCTTCTTTCTTCAATTGATTCTCATGCCTTCTTTCTTTACTCCCCCCTCCCTTCCTTTTCTCATCCCCTTCCCTCTCCCTTCCCTTCTTTCTCCACTCCCCTCTCCCTTCCCTTCTTTCTCCACTCCCCTTTCTCTTCTCTTCTTTCTCCACTCCCCTCTGCCTTCCTTTCTTAATCTCCTCCCCTCTCCCTTCCCTTCTTCCTCCACTCCCCTTTCTCTTCCCATCTTCCTCCACTCCCTTCTCCCTTCCCTTTTTCATCTTCCCCCCTCTCCCTTCCCTTTTTCATCCTTTCCCCTCTCCCTTCCCTTCTTTCTCAACTCCTTCTCCCTTCCCTTTTTCATCCTCTCCTCTTTCCCTTCTCTTCTTCCTCCACTCCCCTCTCCCTTCCCTTCTTCCTCCACTCCCCCCTCCCTTCCCTTCTTCCTCCACTCCCCCTCCCTTCCTTTCTTCCTCCACTCCCCCCTCCCTTCCCTTCTTCCTCCACTCCCCTCTCCCTTCCTTCTTTCCATCCTCCCTTCCCTTCTTCCTCCACTCCCCCTCCCTTCCTTTCTCCCTCCACTCCCCTCTCCCTTCCTTTTTTCATCCTCCCCCCTCTCCCTTCCCTTCTTTCTCCACTCCCCTCTCCCTTCTCTTCTTCCTCCACTCCCCTCTCCCTTCTCTTCTGCCCCAACTCCCCTCTTCCTTCCTTTCTTCCTCAACCCCCCTCTCCCTTCTTCTAGCCCTCTCATTTACTTCCTATCTTCTTGACCTTCATTTTTCTAACATTTCTTCTCCAGAATTATACCCAGTTCAGTCTCGCCTCAGGTACAAGTGAGAAAAAGAGGCGGGATACTGATAGGCAATATCTTCTTCCACACTGCCGTACCGCGGGAGAAAATCTTGTGCATCCCAGTGATTAGAAGAGCTACATTACACCCATCGATGTATATATATATATATATATCAGTGACAATACCCCATTCGCTTAGGCCAGTCACGAGAAGCCCATAAACAGTCTGAAGGTTCCTGCTGATTGGCTGATACAATACTAGGCGTGGCAGCGGACAGTGAGGTGTTCCCGATCAGTTTGACTACGGTGTTCTCTGATGCTTCACACAGTTCATTCGGAACGTACGTTATTTGTTTTCTATTACATCCTTATATTACATACTTTGTAATGTACACTCTCCCAAAAAAGTATCGGCCCCTTTTGATACGATGGTTGTGAAAATGAGCAACTTCCGCAGACACACATGAGTCTATAAATGTGGTGCCTCAAAACATATACCACTCAGTAAGTGAATCTTTTTGCAATTTTGAGTTCTAATAATTACCAACGATAATATTTGCACTTATAATTACAGGATGCTCCATACATCACAATGCCTCATCCATGTTTCAGAATGATACGCGTTGTAGGAGTGCAGATACTTTTTTGGGAGGGTGTACAGTCGCGTTCATGAGTCCCGGTACACATGTGGGCGTGTTGTCTATTGTAGTGCTCACTGCTTTTGGAATATGGAACTTTTGCGCTTACTGCCTGGTACACTGAACATAATTTGACCGGGCAGCAAGTAAAATAGTTCAACATCCTACCAGCGGTGGACACAACAGTAGATGACACGACTACATGTGTATCGGGACTCATGAACGCGACTGTACCTATGACAGTCACTGCCAGACAACAAGGCATGAGAAGCGCCGTAAGCAATGGATACGAAATGGTAAAGACCTCTGTCGGTACTACGGGTGCGGTGGGCGTTCAACTCGTGGTTCATAGTCACACTGATTGCTATCCCACCACCCTCCCACCAACCCACCCACCCTTTTGTCCCGTTGTGTTGGTCAATCATGGGCGTCCAACCATTCGTCCCAAATGACTGAGTTACGTGAATACCCTTTAATCAGATGCAACCATAGTAGGTAAATTCACTGAGAGGGACCAGAGGAAAACTGTTCCTCTCACAGTAAGCTATCTGAGCCAGTTTCGAGAGAGAACGGTTCGAATCTCTAGAACCACTAAGACGTTCTATCAAACCAAGGCCCTAGTCCCCAAAAGTAATGAAGCAACAGGCCATGGCAAAAGTCAGACCTGCCTCAGAACAAAAAGTGTTATGAATCTGAGGTATCAGAATTTAACAGCCCTTGTCAATAAATTTGGTGTGTCAGAAGTCTTTATTATATTGTCAGTGAAGCCAATTTTATCAGTTGTTACAAAACCGTGAGATGAAAATTGGGATATCTCAGATTTTATTGAGGTGAAAAGAACAGGTACGGCATTCATAGAGTTGTCTGTTGATAGCATTGTGCTACACTGGAAAACAATTTACAAAGGAAACACAGAGCAGGATTCTTCGTTAATAAACGCTACTTGTAATACTGAATTCTTTGGCATAGAAATTTAATACCTGGCCTAATAATAAAACTGAATTGGAGATACAGTATGAAGTTAATCAAAATAAATGGTCGAACATACAACCCCACTTGCCTACATTCACTTTGGTGCAGCTTACCTATTCCCTCAAGGACTTGTTTCCCCTTTCTTGGTGGGGGAGGAGGAATTACCTATCCCTCCCTGGACCTGTACTCCCCCATAGGACTCATTAATAATATTCCTGTTGATCTAATTTTCTTCGATGGTATGGCTTACTTCTCTCCATTCTCATTCTATTTTCCTCTTAAACCTCTTCCCCAGTGGATCTGTCTTCCACCCTTCCACCCTGTGAGTGTCTTTCTGCAGTAGCAGCAGTATGTCTTAGCAAGATCCCACAGAGAGAGTAAGAGAAGGACACAGCAGATTCAACATTATAGACTGCTTGTGAAATCCCAAGACGAAAGGTATATTTTCAATTGAATGTGCATATAATAACAACAGCACTTCCTTTGAAAAATACTGTAAGTTCAACCATGAAACGGCATGTTGAATTATCATTAAAAGCAAGGTTCCCAACACGGGATGCGATCACTGATAATTATACTGTGTGCTTCAACTGGAAGTGCGCTCACTGTGCACAGATATGGAGGTATTTTAGGTCAAGTTAGAGTAAAAATAATGCAGTACTTATGTGCGCCCTACTATTATGGTAAACAAATACTTTTACTTTAGAACGGTCTCAAAGGTGCGGAAAAATAATGTAACTGATTTACAGATCAGGAAATAATGTACAGTACATGAAATGAAACCACACTGATTTATTGTCAGAAAAATCCAACTTATTATTCCCTGCAGTTCAGTCGATATTCATGAAAAATTATTGAAAAATCAGCAAAGGGAATTTCACAGTAAAACAGTTGTTATAGGTTTTAGTAAAGGTCAGTAAATTTGGGTCAGAAAGGAAGATAAGTAGATGATATTTGTACCACCTACATAATTTTGTCTTGAACGTGGCGTTGGTGGACTGAAGTGTTTGGTTGATGCAGACTTCCATGTACCGTCTGCAGTGACCCCCACCACCACCCACCACCAGGAGAATCACCACCACCGTCCCCCACAACCACCACTCCACCACAGGCCTCTGGTAGTCTCCATCCCTCGTCTGCTGCCCTCTTCCTCCTGCTGCTTCATCTGCTCCTCCTCCAAGTCCTCGCCTCCCCATTACGCACAAAGCCAAGTCGTCTGTCTGACTGAACTGGCGACTGGACAGGGTGGAAGTAAGTTTCTTTTTTTTTTCTCTCTGATTCTCGACTTAGGCTTAACAACCCGTTCCCTGAGGCCCAGCTGTCCTCCTACATACTATACACACCATACAGCATGAGTGCGAAAGAATGTAAAGGACTGAGTGTGTGAAAAGTGAGTGGTTTAACAGTGTATATTTATTGTTTATTCTGTCAATTGTTATTCATGGCCTGTAATTTAGTCGGTTGAGGAAGTTCCCTAACACCTTTCCCTATGCGAATTATTTTGCTTATAACACCTTACTGTCCTCTTCTGTGTTACATAAATCCTTCCAGTATCGCCATAGTCTGCAGAAATTACGTACAGGATACCAGCCATATCCAAATCATAATCGCTAAGGATGAAGTGCTAGGGAGCTTCTTTAACCGTAGAGAGTAGGAGCCAGTGAGTACACACAAACATCTGCAATAATAATCCATGCCAATCTCTGCCATAAAATTTTACTCCAATATCTCTGTCGTAAAAAATTCCACACCAATACCTGCAACGAAAAAGAAAACCATGCCAATATCTCCGCAATAAAAAATTAAAAAAAAAATCCACGCAAATCTCTGAAATACAAAAAATCCACCCCAATACCTCCAAAAAAGAAAAAAATCCAAGCAAATCTCTGAAAAAAGATTCCACTCCAATATTTCAGCAATAAAAAAATCAGCGTCAATCAACGTCAATATCCGTCACATAAATCCACTCCAATATCTGTCACAGAAATCCACGCCAAAATCCGTCATAGAAATCCACGCCAATATCCGTCATAGAAATCCACGCCAATATCCGTCATAGAAATCCACGCCAATATCCGTCATAGAAATCCACGCCAATATCAGTCATAGAAATCCACGCCAATATCCGTCATAGAAATCCACGCCAATATCCGTCATAAAATCCACGCCAAAATCCGTCATAGAAATCCATGCCAAAATCTCTGCAATGACAATAAAGTTCTCTAAATGTGGGTGCAATCATTCATGCATTGAGTGCAACATTACGGACCCACTAGATCTAATGACTATATTTACACTGTTCATTTTCTCAGCTCTCGCCTTCATGTCCTTATCCTTACCCTTGCACTTTCACTCATAGTCACTTTAACACTGTCTCACTTGTAAATTCTTGTAGGGTTGGCATAGAGTGTGATTTGATAATATAAATGCATGTCTGCTTTATTAATGTCAGGCCAGCAGTAGTAAACCAGAAAAGAATAGACGACAGAATAATCATCAGCACTAGAGTGGGAGACCAAAATTGACATGGAGGGTTGGAGTGGAGAGATACATGAGGAAGGGGGTTGTGAGTTGGAAGGAGAGCTGTCAGATGGAAGAGAACAGGCCACACCTTAGGGAATTCAGGCGTCTGACAATAAAGAAGCATTATTACCATCAGCTCTGAGGGAGGGAAGGTATGAGTTAGAGGAAGGGCAGTCAAATGATGGAGGGCAGAACGACGTGGTTTTTTCGTGATCACCCCTCATAGGATTAAGGCACCTGGCAATAGAGAGACAGATCTTTTCTATCTCTATCTATTGCCAGACGCCTTAATCCCGTAAGGAGTGGCCACAAACAAATCGCCTCCATGTGGCCCTGTCCCCCGCTATTTCACTGCCCTACTCCCATCTCACACCTCCTCTCATATACCTCTTCACTCCATCTCTCCATCTCATCTTTGGCCTCCCGCTCCCTCTTCCCCCCTCCACCTCACTCACATACACTCTCCTCGTCAGTCCCTCACTCTTTTCTAACTAATGCTAAACTATTTTATTCACAAATGTCAGCCATAAAAGCCTCAGAGTTGGCCGTGAAGACGTCGAATTGATTTGGATGGTGTTAGGGTGCATCCACAATTAGGCCGGAGGTGATTTACACGAACTGTAGATCGAGGTAGAAAATAGACAAAAAAAAATCTGTTTCACTGGATCACATTTTGGGCATGCAGTTTGTCCCTGTCGCCTGCATTATGTCTGATACTGAGACACAGCGGTCCCAGAGCTTGGCCCCTTGAAAAGAGGTGTTCATTCTTCCAGTTTTCATGCTACCTACGCTTCCCAACATTTTGTGTGTCCCAGTATTTCCAGTTCCGACCTCAGTGTGAACGCACCCGTACATGTGTGTGTTTGCTCTAAGTAGGATTACCGCCATTGGTTTTAATTTGGTATACGGATATGTTGTTTCATTATTTACCTGTATTTTATCTATTACTAGCCAGTTTTGAAAAGTAAGTTACATTTCAGCTATTTTAATTTGTGATGTTTATTCTCGTAACTTCTAACATCCCTGGAAATTCTATTTTGAAAGGAAGGGAAGAATGTACAAATTTCCCAAGGCAAAGTCTGAAGGATGGCAAGATTAGACTGAAAGGAGGCTAAGAGTAAAACTGAAAAATAGCAAAGGATCAGTGAGTTTCTCCACAACCTTTCCCTTCAGAAGGATGCCCAGGTAACGACCGAAGGATGACATATTTACGAATAAAAAAAAAAAAGTATGAAGGGACGCCCAGAACAGGTGCGTCTGGTGTCATTTTCCGTGGCAATCTCGTCATTTTCTGCTTCAGGAAGTTACTTTTAAAAACTTGTGCTTTACGTAGGATATGAAGCGGAGCGTTCAGCAAATAGCACAAAATACGCCAGAAATGGGTTTAATCTGAAAAACGCCCTGTTAATTAAAAAGAATCAATATTGTAGTTTATTGTTAAAAAATACAATTTGCAATGGAGAAATGACTATTTGTGGTGAGAAAAAAAGCTGTACCCTATGTGTTGGGAAAAAAAAAAAAAAATGTGCATTCTGATGATTTAAAAAAAAAAAAAAGTGCTGTAATTAACGGCTGAGAGAAAAAAAAATGCTATATTGTGTTCAAGCAAAGCTGTACCTTGATGTGTTGAAAAAATATGTGCCTTGTTGTGCTGAGAAAAAATGCTGTACTTTATTGTGTTCAGGGAAAAAAAGGCTGTAAAATATTGTATTAAAAAAAATATATGGTCACTGTACCGTCTATAAGGGAGTACAGTGTATAGGTGAAGATGCGGGTTCCCGTGGGACAGATGTGGCACTGAACAGGTGGAAGGGCAAGAGGCGAGTGAGTGCCAGTGAGAGGCACAATACTCTGGCACAGGAGCACATCACACTGCACTAACGTCACGCACAGCATGATCGATGTAGGGATAGACACACACACACACACACACACACACACACACACACATATATATATATATATATATATATATATATATATATATATATATATATATATATATATATATATACACACACACACAGAAAAAGACAGAGTCATTGTTTTAGCAGGATTTCATTATAAATAAGTCATAATCATTAGGTACTGTTAATATGATACTTTAGGATGGACGAATTACGAAACATTTGTACCAAAATATTTTAAAATTAAAAATATAATACTTTGAAAGAGTTGTCCAAAAATACTACCAGTACCGTAACTAAAACTTTAGCAACTTTAGAAAAAATATAAAAAGAACAGCGGTAAATACTACAAACAGTTCTGAGAATTCTGTTACATGCCATTTTTTTTTCAGTGAATTTTATATTAGACTTTTAAATTTCAAAATATTGTGCATAATCAGCTTGATATTTTCTGCAGGAAGTATTAATTATGAGCCTTTTTTTTTTTTTTTTCATTGCCCACGATTATATTCAAATTTATTTTCCATTGTCATCCATTATATAGATACACTACAAAAAAAAACTGGAGCTAATACTGATGCCCCATGAATGAACAGGTACTACTTTTCTTCAGACTGATTAAATAAGTATTCTCATTTTACACTCACCTCTAAAATCTTAACATTTTTTATAGTAGAGTTCCTGTAACTCCTAAGTATTCTAGTTTCCAAACTCGTCTTCGACTGGGATATCTGACTGAAAGACTGGTTGAAGCTGAATGTGCAATTTGCTATGAAGGAAGCAGAATGGTGCAAGGAGTTCTTAATAATGTATGTGTAAAGTTGGGGGGACGAAGGATTTCAAAAAGCAGCGAACGCCAAGAGATAAGAATATGGATGGTGTCTGAGGATTTGGGAGACGAGGGAAGGGTTGTGGAATCCAGTACCTTCTAGAGGAAAGGGGAGTGGAATCCAATACTTTAGAGAGAAGGGGAGTGGAATCCAGTGCTTTATAGACGGGAGGGAAGAGGGGAGGAATCCAGTACTTTATAAACGGAGGGGATGAGGAATGGAATCGAATATTTGATTCTCATTGTCCAACCAACATGTGTGGCAAGATCGAGAGTAATCCTTTGATATTCACGAAACCAGTATTTCGAAACCTCGGATACGTACTGACCTACACACTTGAGAGTTTACCGTACCGTCTTATACTCAAGTTATATCTCCATTTCTGCCTCTCTTTCATGGCTGGATTCTTAGATATTTAAATGTGACGTGATGGATTAAGGCGCATATTATCATCCATCTGAGGCAGATACTTTGCATCTTTGTCCACATAATCTTGTCCAGGTATAAATCCACCAATGAGAAATAGGGGGTTTAAGGATTTGACAGCCACACTGAAAGATGTATATTTACCTCACGGAACAAGGGCCACAAAACACGCAAATCAGACCATAGCACAATCCAGCACATAAAACAACCATAATTAGCGCTCCACGAGAAACTCATGTAGTATATATGTTATGCGTTGTGGGGACGGCTCAGTCGATGGTAAGGGCTTAGTTATGGCAGTGGGAGTAGGAAATGAATAAACGATGAACGCAAGATATTGACAAAACCAACAGAGCCGTCCCCATAGCACACAAGAAATTGCCTGCGGAGTGGCAGTAGACGTATATACGGGCTAGTGATGGTCCGAATATATGCCTTCGCGTTAGCATTCGCAAATATTTGTATATTTTTTTATATTTGCATTCGCTTCTGGTCATGCGAGTATTTTGTGAATAACTTTGTAAAGTTCTAGAAAATCAAATAAAAGTTAAAAGCATGAGATGAACGAGTGTAGGCTAGTGTTGCCAACTAACTCCAGCTGTATGAGGATTTTACTGAGAAAATCAGCAGCGCCTCATCATCGATATCTGAAGTTATACTTCTTGTAACCACACGCAAAATGGTGATCAAGTCACTCACCGGTACAATCTCCGGCATAAAGAATTTAGTGAAAAAATAATGGAAGAATTATCTCAGAGGTCTGATTCGGTAGAACTAGAAAGTAATGACATGTACAGTCGGCCACAGGAAAAAGTATACAAAGGGAGAAGTATAAACACAAAAAGTATAGCATTTTCTCGGCTAATGTTTTTATATCAGATAGGAAGGGAAACAGCTCAGGTTGATCGTTTTCCGTTCAGTTGTTGATGCTGTTCGGAGCAGTGTTACTTATTAAAATCCTCCAAGAAGGGACCAGAGGTGTATACTTTTTCCTGTGGCCGACTGTACGTTGTGGCCACATTTTTGGACTGAAGATAAAAAGCGAAATTTTTTCCATCCCAATTTGTCACAGAGTGAAGAATAGCATCGCCCGTTTGTCTGAAGAACTTAGGTCGAGTGCTCAAGAAGAAATGAAAAAAAAAAAAAAAATCACACGCATCTCAAGTTTCTCAACCACCTATAAACAGTCATGATGAAGATGATAACTAGCTGTCACAGCAGAGTCAGCAGACTTAAAAAATCATCGACCAGTAGCACAAAGAGATGCACACTGCTAAGCGAAGCCACATTCACAAGTGAACGAAATAGTCTCGAACTTCAGACACTTACAATCTCACAGAAAAAATGTGCCTTTATACAGTACCATACAAATGTAACACCCCAAACAAAATAATAACATTTTACAGAAGATATTCAGAGTACACACATATATATATATATATATATATATATATATATATATATATATATATATATATATATATATATATATATATATATATATATATATATAAGACGAAGAGCTACAGGTTTGTTAAAAGTTAAATCATTATCGTGCTTCATTGTGTTGATACTATTTTTTATATATATCTGCGTTAATATTTTGAAGCCTCCGTTTTCTGTATAAGAGTCTACTGGTGACAAGTGAGATGTGAAAGAGTCACCAGGACAGGAGGTGAATGATGGCCAGCGACGCAGGCACTGTGACATGAGCACACACACACACACACACACACACACACACACACACACACACACACACAGAAAGGTCAAGGGTTTTGTTATTATTAATTTTCACACAAAACTCCAGTTCACACAGCTCTTTCTCATGTCCTCGGTCCTTGCCCTCTCCCGGATTATACCAACCTTTCCGGAAGTGATTACAGCCTTTGGAAGAATTTGACTCACATGGGAAGATAGAGCAGTTTTGGCCCTACTTGGACCTAGAGAGTGGAAGAGTCGAGAAAATGTTGAATCACAGCCCCTCCGAGAGAGAGAGAGAGAGAGAGAGAGAGAGAGAGAGAGAGAGAGAGAGACTCAATATATGTGGGAATATTGGTTCCGTATGAACAGTTTATGGTACTTCGCTACACATGTAATTAATCTTTTTTTTTTTTTGTCTGTCTTTAGCAAAATATGTATCCTTCTGTACTCAATATCTGTTTATCTGTCCTTGCTGGAGGGTTTGGTGGGCGGGGGAGAGCCTCTTTCTTAGCTACCCTTGTCGTATTCTAGTGTATCAGTCACTCTTGTGGGAACTGCCTGGCATGGCCAACTGGTTTACTGCAGTAATCCTCTCTTCTCACTTTTATTGCGCTCGTAATGCTACTCAGGGACGAGTGAGGCTGATCACAGTTGCTTTAAATGTTGGGACTGAGTAGCCCAGCCCCGGGCCCCTATGCTACTGATTATATGGGGCAAAATGAAGTTTATCATCGCCCACCTTTAGAAGGCGGAGCGATTGTGTTTTTGCCCGCCTCTGTGTGTAATTCACCGGGTCGGTCAGGATCACTTGATGGTCGTGATCGTCAGCTTTTACCCTCCCGGAAGGGAGCTGAGAGCTCATATAGTCCGATCTAAGGGCAAGGCTGTGACCTTCACACACCCACACACCCGTCTCCTTGCTCAAGGGGGACAGTAACCACCCACTTCGTCAGTGAAACTTTTCGCAACCTGAGCGAGGCGCGAACTCCCGTCTACCAGATGGCAAGCGAGAACGTTACCACTGCACCAGCGAGCGGTGTGTGTGTGTGTGTGTGTGTGTGTGTGTGTGTGTGTGTGTGTGTGTGTTCCCAATATATCTCATGAACGGCTTGAGTTATCAACATGAAACATTCAGGGTATCAAGATATGGCCAAGATCTTGGCCGAATTCGAAAATGGGCACTCGGGGTCAAGGTCAAGGTCACCAACACGGCTGCCAAAGGTCAACTGGTTTTTATTGCCCGCCTTGAGCACCATTATATCTCATGAACGGCTTGAGCTATCAACATGAAACCTTCAGGGTACCAAAATATGGCCTAAATCTTCGGCTTGGCCAGCAGCATATTCTGGCGGGCGATTAGCATTCGGCTCCCGAATGCCTTTCTTTCATTAATAATAATATTATTATTATTATTATTATTATTATTATTATTATTATTATTATGATCATTATTATTACTATTATTATCATTATCATTGTAATTACTATCATTATTATTGTTATTATTATTATCATGTTTACGTTTATGATGTGCACATTTCCGGTGCATGCGAGATTTTTAAAAGCGGCAGACACCTAGAGAAAGTGAAGGTGTGGAGATTTACGTGAGGCAGGGATGAGGGGAGGGGAGGGGAGGGGAGGGGAGGAAGGGAGGAGAGGGGAGGAAGGGAGGGAAGGAAAGGAAGGGAGGGAAGGAAAGGAAGGGAGTGGAGGGGGAAGAGAGAAATCCAATACAGTACTGTCCTCGTATTTCCCAATCAACCCGTGTGTCAAGATCAGAATTTACATGTTAGTCACGCGAGTCATGTCGAAATCTTAGGTACTGTACAGACTAACCTATGTATTTCAGAATTCATGGCGGTCACGCCACAAGACGGAATAATAAGCAATAAGACTGTATTTTGTTGTGGACTTATTGCTTTCGATTCAGTGGCATAAGTAGAAAATTTGAGAGACAGGCGTTGACTTAAAAAAAAAAAAAATAGGTGGGTGGTAACGGCCCCCCCCCCTTTACTGAATGCTGTGAGAGAGAGAGAGAGAGAGAGAGAGAGAGAGAGAGAGAGTTTTTCCATAAGGGCACTTTGTAACCAGCAGGGTAAAGAGGTAGGGTATGTAACGTTGCCTATACACTCCCCTGTTCTTATTTTCTTGCACTAACTATCTCTAATTACTACTGCAGATTAATCTTGCTCTGTGCATTTTAATAGCATTTTACTTACCCAAAGTCATATTAAAAACAAACTCACACAGTCACGCCACAATGTCTCACTAAGCATCATGTTATGTTAAAGTGATTGGATATGGCAAAGACCAATTTCAGATGGCGACTGGGGTGGGGCTGGAAAATCACAATAAGTACAGAGTTAAAGGGGAAAGGAACAAAGCAGGGAGACATCTATTCTTATTTCTTGCTTTCGTCCGTGAAGTCTGTATCTCAAACCCTCTGCACGCACACACACACACACACACACACACACACACACACACACACACACACACACACACACACACACACACACACACACACACACACACACACACACACACACACACACACACACACACACACACACACAAAGGGGGGGGGCTGATCAAAATATAACACACGTCGGAGCTTCACGAGCGCGATTGTAAAAATATATATATTAAGTATGAACAGATCTGTCATAAAACAAAATCAAACTAGAACTAGAGAGTATTCAGAGAACGCATACCTCCGCCAGTGCCATTGCCATTAAAATGGATCCGGATCAGATCCAAGGATATAGGATCCGGATTCGGATCCGCCACCAAATTTAATCAGTTCCTTCTTGGTCCATGGTTCATCTTTCAACAAAATATCATTGAAATTCATTGAGAACTTTGAAAGATATTATGCAGGATACTCCGGACTGGGGTCCAGATCTGCCCACAAATATAATCATTTCTTCCTTGGCCCATCCTAACACAAAATTTCAACAAAATGCGTTCATAACTTTTTGAGTAATCCTGCTAACAGATCCATGGATGTACGATCTGGATCCGGAGCCGGACCCGCCCCCAAATGTAATCGATTCTTTCTTCGTCCATGGACAACCTTTCCACAAAATTTCATCAAAATCCGTTCATAGCCTTTTGATTAATCCTGCTAACAGACAGACAGACAAACAAACACGGGCAAAAACAAAACCTTGACGGATGTAATTAATGTCCAATCGTCTGAATATATATCATATTCATCAGACTGGTGTGTCCAAGGACATTTTAGTTAGTGTGTATCGTGTGTCAATGGAATGAACTGGAAAGTAAAAAGCGAATCATTATTACCTCCGCGAAGGAGGTAATGTTTTTGCCTTCGCTGGTTTGTTTGTTTGTCTGTTAGCAGGATTAGTTAGAAAGCTATGAACGGATTTTGATGAAATTTTGTGGAAGGGTGGGCCATGGGACAAGGAAGACATTATTAATTATGGGGCAGATCCGGATGCGGATCCGGAGTATCCAGCGCAATATCTCCAGAGGTTCTCAATCAATTTCAATGAAATTTTGTGGAAAGGTGCGCCATGGACCAAGAAACCTTGGTTAAATTTCGGGGTGGATCCGGATCCTTTTTAATGACAATGGCTTTGGAGAAGTTATGCGCTCTGTGAGTGTTTTCTATTATATGATCCTCCTTTTCCAGTCTTCCGAGAGATTCCTTGTGTGATAAGGGGACGGCTGAGTGTGATATCAATGTGTGTCCTGCATCATTTTTTTTTTTCATTTTTTTGTTTTACTCCCACTGCCACACCCAAGCCCATACCATCAGACTGAGCCATTCCCGAAACACACAAGATAAAACCAGGTGTGTATCTAGTGTAGCGCCATTAACGACCGCCTTGTGTTAGTGTATGGTGTATTAATATTGGTCCGGAGGTGTGTATTTGACAGGATATGGGTAGTATACTGGTCAATAAATTTATCGTTATTTTTCATCATGTGTACGATGTTTGTGTGAGTGTGTACGTGACTGTATGTGTGTGTACGTGTTTGTATGAGTGTGTACGGTTTTTGCATGTGTACGTGTTTATATGTGTGTACGTGTTTTATGTGTACGTGTTTGTATTTGTACGTGTTTGTGTGTACGTGTTTCTATGTGTACGTGTTTGTATGTGCGTACGGTGTTTGAACGTGTGTGTACCGTGTATGGATGTGTGTGTACGGTGCTTGTATGTGTGTACGGTGTTTGTATGTGTGTGTATGTTTTTGTATGTGTGTACGAAGTCTGTATGTGTAAGGTGTTTGTATATGTGTGTACGTGCTTGTATGCATGTATGATGTGTGTGTGAATGTGTACGTGTTTATATGTGAGTGTACGTTGTAGGTATGTGTATGTTCGATGTTTGTATGTGTATGTACGTGTTTGTATGAGAGTGTACGGTGTTTATATGTATGTACGGTCTTTGTATGTGTGTCTAGGGTGTTTGTGTGCGTATTATGGTGTATGCATGTTGTGGAGTTTCTTTTCATGGTGTGTGTCTTGTTATATTCATTTTACATTAACTTGGCCCAGATTTTCGTCCATATGCATCCTATTTTAATGACAAAATATAACAACACACAGCTCTGCATTCACGCCATAGCACTTCTTCGTGACTAGCTTCTTACTCTAGTGTTAATCTGTTGCTAAAAGTCAGCACTGGAGATTGGGAAATGGCAATTTTAGGCCAAGTTAGAGTAAGAAGACAATGCTATGGCTCTACATTCTTTCCACTGCACTTCTTCGTGACTAGCATATTCTGGTTCTAATGTAGTAAATGGGTTTAATACCAGGTTTTGTGAATTTGTTTTAGTCTTTGGGTATTAATAGGAAAGATAAACCTATACGGTATTCTGTTTGTTCTAACTTGGCCTAAAATTGCCATCACTCCATCTTGAATGCTAAAGCCCCAGTCACACTGCAGGTACGACTTGTCGCAAACCTGAAAATTGCGAAACCAGTCCCCGACCACAGAGGTCTCCGAGCATTCGTGCCACCAATCAGCTACCGGTGGTCATCCAGTGTCCGTCCGACGTTCATCCAGTGGGTGGCCGAACGACGACCATGGCCAGGTACACGCAGGTCAAGACACTGACGGGTGGCCGGCCGGTAATCGGCAGGCCGCCGACAAACGGCGGCCGGTCCGTGTCCTGTCGCAGTTTAGACTGCGACCTCTAGGCTACCACTAGACCGACACCGGCCGCGGATTGGCCAGCGGCTGGTCTCAGTCTAGCCCAGCACCTGTCGCTCGACCAATCGCCAGCTAGACGGCAGCTGGACTTCAACCACCACCCCGGATAGGAGGCTTGTGGACGGCGGCCACCGCAGTCCAGTCGTCGCCTTGACAGATTGCGGACGGCCACCACACAGAGCGGGCGGCGAACAGCCTCTGTCCGGATGGCAACCACCATTTAAAAATCAGGTGTCATCGACCAGTCGCAGTCCGTAAGCTGGCCAGACGCAGTCCAGCCGCCCACCAGGTGGCTTCCGTGCCACGACATCGGTGGTCGTGGGGAAGTTTTTCGTGCAGCACGAAAAACCTCGCAACGAGTTTTTGGTCGCCATGGTGGCCTGCGGCTAGACCGAGACATATGAAGACCGGTCGTAAACCTCACCAAAACCACCCACGACTTGCAGGTCACGGGTGGTTTGCGATAAGTCGTACCTGCAGTGTGACTGGAGCCTAAGTTGAAACGATGGATTAGCACTAGAGTATGATGCTAGTCACGAAGAAGTGCTATACTCTTTTTACTCTAACTTGGCCTAAAATTGCCATCTCTCCATCTTTAATGCTGACTTGTAACAATAGATTAACACTAGAATATGATGCTAGTCACGAAGAAGTGCTATACTCGTTTTACTTAACTTGGCCTAAAATTGCCATCTCTCCATCTTGAATGCTGACTTGTAACAATAGATTAGCACTAGAATATGATGCTAATCACGAAGAAGTGCTATTGAAAGGGTGTAGAACCGTAGCCTTGTCTTATTCTGCCACTGAGTTATGTGAACTAACTACAATGGGAGGAAAATCTGGGCCAAGTTAAGGTGAATGGAGTATTGTGTTATTCATGACGGTGTGTTATTTGGCTCTCGTGTTATTGTGTTACGTGTTCTTCTCTCGTATTCCCTGAGGTTAAGGAAACTCCCTAACACCTCTTCCTCATTGACTGATTTATTTATATTTTTGGATATGACTTGTAGTATCGTTTTTTATTTTCTTTATGCGGAGTTTGACGATATTAGAAGGATTTAAGTAACAGAGGAGAGGACGGCCAGGTGTGACAAACAAAATTAATTGCTTGGGAACTGGTACTAGGGAGCTTTATTAACCGACGAGAATGTAGGCTCTGTGTTCTTTGTGGATAATGTGGTGTAATATTATGGAACTCCCAAACACCTCTTCTTAAGCGATTTATTTTGCCTTTTATACCTTGTCGCCCTCTTGTGTGTTACTTAAATCATCCTAATATCACCAAACTCTGGCTGAAAAACGAGCAAAACAATATTAGCCAGCCATATCCAAAAATAAATCGGTGTTAGGGAGCTTTCTTAACTGACGAAACTGTTTGAAGAAAATTGACAACTGGAGAAACGCAACGAAAACGAAATCTTTCCTATACTCTTTTCATCTTAAGCTGGTCCAGGTTTTCGTCCTTTTGTTGCTTATTTGACGTAGCTAAGTGGCACAAAAAGACAATGCTACAGCTCTACATTATTTCCGTAACACTACTTCGTGACAAGCAACATTTCCTTGGCCTAATCTCTTGCCACAACTCAGCATTCAAGAGAGAGAGATGACAATTTTTGGCCAAGTTAAAATTAAAGGAGTACATTGTGTATTTCATAGGTTTTAGATTTTTCCCGCTATGTATTGGTCAAAATTTAGACTCTTGTGTCTCGTCGATGAAGGAAGCTCCCTAGCACCTCACCCATAGCGATTTATTCTTGGACATGGCTGGTTAATATCCTTGCGAAAGTTATTTATGCAGAGTCAGGTGATGTTTGAAGGATTTACATAACAGACGAGGACGGTGGGGTGTAGTATGCAGAATAAATCGCTTGGAGAAAGGTGATAGGGAGCTTCCACTACCAAAGAGAGTATGGCTGTACTACTTATAAGTGAAGCCGACTGTACACAGTAAACAAACATCCTGAGGCCCGTTTTCTGGTCGGTTACAAAAGCTTCATAACACCTTTTCCTAAGTGACTTATTAGGGTTATTACACCTAACTACCCTCTTCTGCGTTATGTAAGTCCTTCTAATGTCGCCATATTCTGCCCAAACAACGTACAAAATAGCCATAACCAAAAACAAATAGCGAAGGAAGAGGTGTTACGGTCGTTAGCCAGCGAAAATACGAGCCAAAGACTTGCCTAATTCTCTCTCTCTTTCTCTCTTTTTCACAGACGCCTCTTACAACGTCCACAAACCAAGTCCAGGAATCACATTGGCAGATGGAAGTTCCTGCATCACCCTTCCTTCGTTGCCACCATTATTGTCTGCTTTCTGTTAGGGTTCAGCTCTTGGACACCTGACGGCTCAGCATTGCATGTATTCCCCTCCTGGACATATAATTTTACTCCAGTGCGTCCAGTGATATCTTCCGTGCCACCCGTATGGCATATGATGAAAACTTGGTCATAAATCTGTACCTGTATATGGTTAAGTTAGTCATGATTGTCACGGGGGGGATGTGAATTTAAGAATAAAATGCTGTTATGTATATAATCTGTTGACACAAGGTCAATCGACTTGTGAAATCAAGTAGCAAGTTTTACTTTATTATGGCTTACTATGCCGATTCTCTAAAGACGAGACTTTTTAAAACTTTCCTAACAGTACACAGTGGAGTCCATCTACTCACGAATCCTGTGTCATTAGTACTGTTGGCCTCTGAGAACGTGTTTTTTGCCCCCTGACAATCAATAACTAATACTAATAATGGACAGGTCCTTGTTGGTGCTTAACTCCTCGCTGGCACAACGGATTTAAGATTAAATATGGAAAAACTGGCTTAGATACCAGTCGTGATTAAGAAGTTTGTGTGAACTAGAAGTAGCACCGTAAAGTAAAATGAATTCAAGAGGGGAATTCACTGTCGTAGGGGGACTTCTGAGTTCAAATATCAAGGGAAATACACTCACTCACTGATTTAGAAAGCTAGTCTTAAACCTAGGAAAACGAAGGGAAATACTGGTCAGTGGAGGGAATGGAGCTAGTTGTGGAGAGCTGGGCATCTCTGCTAAGGCACTGAAATTCATTGCTAAGGTCACTACAACCGATCACCAACTTGGTGGGGAGATACAGGGAATCGTTGAACTCTGGAGACTGTAGGTGCTACAAAGTAGGGCCTGCTCTCAGTACTGGCACGATGACCCTACTCCCGTGGTTGTCCGACATCAACTGAGTGAGCTGGGTACTGAGGGGTGAGAATGGCCATGTTCACCGGAAGTGGGCATAGCCTAAGTCTAACGGTCAATGGAGGCAAGGGGAACGATATACATGCGCAAGAAAATCACTCAGTGGAGCACTTATGTCATGAATAAGAACAGTCACTTTTGAAGCAGCGATGAATGTTCTTAAAAACTATCCTGATCAAAGTGCATACAGGGATGGTTAAATTGAGAGATACACAGTGGGTTTTCCACTATAGTTTGTGGTTTTCCATCAAAGTACAGTGTCAAGAATTTGTATAAATACACAATCATGCGAATTCGTGACATTACACCCCATCAAAATCGAATTTTTCTCTGAAAATTTAAAAGTATATAAATACATAAGCATCCTCATTCAGTCACACAAAATTCACACTGTCATGTGTGTACTATCCTGCTACAGGAGAAAATCACTGTTGCCAATGAGCGTAAAAACCTCGTATTTACATTAATAGGAGCAAGCTTGAGGGAATAAATCCATGATGACGGTGAAAAATCCCATAGTCAGGTCAAACTGAGTGAAAGTTCGCCACATTTACATTAACAACTAACTGTTATGTAGCGTGATGTATGTAATACATGGTGTAGGTGGGACAATTGTAATGTAACTGTACCTTCGTGTAAAATGATATAATACAAATCAACAGTAAATGGAGATGATGAGGCAGAAGAGAAGAGGCGGCAGCATGCAGCAGACACAATCAGCTGATCTGCATGGGAAAACTGCTATGCCTGCCATCTGTACCTGCAAAATCAATGAAAGTGGAGCATCAAACCTGTCAATGTGACAAACAATTTGTATTAAATCACAATTTCTCTCTCTGCCTAGTAGTCAGTACATATGCTACAAAAAGTACACTGTTTTTTTCTTACTGGCTACATTAATTGGGAAGCTGAGAATCCCTATGCAAACTCAGGCAGGTCACATTTTAACACCCAACATGGGTATGAAAACTCATGTGGATACTGTGCATTCTCCAGGAATCCTCAGAGAGGCCCACAGCTTGAGACACACCACAAGGTAATCCAGACACAGCCTCAGGTTGCCTCTGAGGTCGTCTAGAACTTCCCCCTTAACCTACAGTTCATATATATGTACAAACTCCGGACATAATGTGTCCTATGAGACCCACGAGTGAAACGGCAGATCCTACTCATATACTATTAACTGGGAGCCAAGCTAGTCCTTGGATTGTTCAAATCTCTCAGGACCCCTGTCTTATAGACCCCAGTGTACAATAGTTGCCCGTGTTAGTCATCAGTTAGCCAGCGAGACATCAGATCTGCACCTACATTGTCACTTCCTTTGATGTAGGCTATCTCACAACAAGGTTAAACTGCTGCAAATACAGTGTCCAGCGTGTCAGTCTTTCATTAGCCGTCTAAGTTATGCTGAGACTAGCGAGTGGCATATGATCGGTTTCCAGAGTAAATGGTGCTCCATATAAACAATAGTAATATTTCTTAACACCGTCAACCATGGCCAAGAGTTCCTTCTCAACAGTACTGTAATTCCTCTTGGCGGGTTTTAGCTTATGGCTGTGATATGCCAGTGGGAAAATTCCACCTTCCGATTCTTGCATTAATACGGCACCTACTCCATCTCGTGAAGCATTGGTGCATAGTACGTAAGGTTTATTGGAATCAGGCTACTGCAAGATAGGCTCCTTACACAGCATATTCTTGAGGGTGGCAAAGGATCTCTCTTGAACTTCCCCCATTCAATGGTATTTGGAGCATGTTTCCAAAGCACCTCGTACAATGGCTGGGCAGTGAGAGCAAAGTTGGGGATAAAACTTCTATAATACCCCACTAGGCCAAGAAATGCCCTAACCTGATTCTTGGTCATGGGTGTCGGGGCTTTCTTAATCTTTCTGATCTTGTCACCCTGATACCTGCAGCGATTGTTGCCAACAATATGTCCGAGGAACTCCACCTCACTGCGCAATTTTACACTTGCTAAGCTTCACAGTCATGTTGAAACTCTGGAGTCTAATGAAGACAATTTCCAAGAGTTTGAGGTGCTCCTCCAACGTGGCAGAATGAACAAGGACATCGTCAACGAACATTTCTACTCCTACGATACCATGGAGCACTTGTCTCATGGCACGATTGAATATGCTGGGGAATTTGTAAGTCCAACTGGGGGGACTTTATACTGATACAACCCCCTAGGAGTAGCAAAGGCAGTGAACTGATGACTCTCGGGATGAAAGGGAATCTGAAAGAATCCCTTCGCCAAATCGTGCTTTGTGAAATATCGTGACCCTGCCAGCTTGGAGAAGATGGCAATATGGTCACCCATTGGCTCAGCATCCACTTTGGTGACTGCATTTATCCTCCTATAATTGCCACATATCCTGACTCCACCATCCTTCTTGCAGACTACTACCATTGGACTACAGTAAGGAGATGAGGACTTTTCAATAATACCTGCAGCCTCCATGTCGGCAATTTCCTTGTCTGCTGTGTCCAATAGTCGCATGGGAATCGGATATGGCTTAACCTTTATGGAAGTATTGCTTGTCAACTCAGTTTTGTGACACTCAACTTTTGTGAGTCTAGGTTGGTCAGAGAAGACATCAGCCTACCAACCGAGCAGTGACCTTATGGCATTCTGGTAATCTAATGCTAAGTCAGTGTTAAGTAAGACATCTCCAACAGTCTCTTCCTGACGGTGCTGAACAGTTAAGGGCTCGTCATCTTGGTCATCAGCTGGGATCACCGCAGCTGCCCCAGTTTCTTCTGGTGGCTGGTCACTGTCATTGACTACTTGTAGGCCAGTCTCCTCGGGGTTTGACTCATGATAAGCCTTCAACATGTTAACGTGGAACCTTTCACGAAAATTCTCCATCTGGATTATGTAGTTCAATCTGAAATGCACTCTGCTATATCAAGTGGACCCTTCCACTGTGCCAACAACTTGTTGTGGGCAGTGGGGAGTAACACCAAGCATTTATTGCATGGACTGAACTACCAAAGCTTTGCTTTCATATCATAATAAGCTTTCTGGACTTCACGTGCCTTGATCAATTCTTCTTTAGCTAACTCGCACGTCGACTGAAGGCGGTCAGCTAAATCAGTGGCATAGGTGTGGGTGGTCTTGACTTCAGGGTCAGGTTCTTCAAGAAGGACTTGAAGTGGCCCATGGACTGACCTTCCATACACCAGTTCAAAAGGTGAGAACTTCAAAGAATGCTGTGGGGCTTCTCGATAAGCAAAAAGAAGAGGGGCGATGAACCGCAGCCATTCCCTTGGTTGTTCAGTGGCCATGTACTTTAGCATCTTCTTGAGAGTTCCACTGAACCTCTCAAACAACCCATTATCCATGGGACGATATGGTGTATTTCGCAAGCCTCGGGCAGACAACAACCTGAATGCTTCGTTCATCATTGCAGAGGTGCACTGTGAACCCAGGTCACTCAAGACCTCCTTGGGGATACCTATGCGACAGAACACTTCAATCAATGCCTCTGCAACAGTGACGACCTCTATATTATTAAGGGCCACAGCTTCAGGCGACCATGTACTGAAATCAACGATAGTGAGGATATACTTTGATCCATCACTAGCCCTAGGAAAGATTGGCCCAACAATGTCAACTGCTACTCTCTCAAATGGTTCAGAGATTAAAGGCATTGGTTTCAATGGTGCAGGATGGACACACCCCAGATCAGTGGTACACTGACACACATCACAGGAGCGAACAAGCCTAGTTATTTCCTGTCCCATTCCTGGCCTGAAAAAGTCAGCATGGATGCTGTCAGAGGTATTCTTTTGGCCCTTGTGACCTCCCATTGCTGAACAATGGCCCAGCTCAAACACTGCTCGGCGGTACTTCGTGGGAAAGACAAACTGCAGTCGAACCTCACCCTGGGGTGTTTATGAATCACGGTACAGCCGTCCTCGTTTACAAAGGAACCTGGCTTTACCTCCTCGTGAATACTTAATCACATCACCCTCCAGCTTCTTATGCACTGAGGAAAGTGTCGGGTCAGACTGTTGTTTTTCTTGGACAACATCATGACTATGAATCAGATCTTGTGGCATTGTGACGGTCAATGGGGTGACACGGTTCGGAGCCTTAGCCATGGCTCGTGTTACTGCAACAGCCGAATGCTAAGTAGCATCATCTATGGCCCAACTATTTTTGACGTTTGGTATGTTATCTCTGATGAGGTCAAACAAAGGTTCTGGCATGACTGTCAAGCCAGTGTAGAAAGGAGATGCCACCTGGATACGTGCCTCAGGGAACAATCTCACTGATCCATCAAATAAGTCTAACTTGGATCTTCCTACCTGTGTACTCCTCGGGCTGAACTAAACTCTGCTTGACAGAGCAACCTGAGGAACCATTGTCTCTCAGAACATTTACGGAAACACCTCCCACAAACTCTGGCTGAACAAGAAAGGCAGTGTTGCTGGTGGAAGGGTCTGAGGAGGTAGCAGCCAGTCACTGATGAGACTGCGGAACGAACGATGCAGCAAATGTGGCACCCTGAGAACTAGATGCCTGAGGGGTCATGCTCACCATTTGAGGAGTTCTAGCATTGACCACTTGTGGAGGGGGGTTCTCTGTCGCAGGAGGTCTTGTGAACTGTGTGGAAGTACCTGTACTGGTGGGGACGGCAACACCATGTGCTTGTGGAATGAAAGCTGCGTTTGCCTCCTGCCTCCGATACACTAAAGTTGGTTGTCCTGACTGAGGGTTACGTGGTTTGTCCTTGTTCTGCTGCTGCTTGGGATACTGTTGCTGGTCGGGGTATTGCTTGTACTTCTTCCAGTCGGGTTTCTGCGTATTTTGCCCCTCGTCCTTCTTCTGCGGTTTGTTTGGACAGTGGCCATTATTCTGAGAGGAGCCTTGATGCTGGAGTTCGCTTTGAGATGGCTTCCCAGACTTGGCAGTATCTTTCTTGTTCCAGGTCTGTTGCTTACGAGTTTGGTACCTGTACGCAGTGAAGAATGCATCAGCCTTTTCCACCATTTGCCTGGCATCCCTTACATGGCAGATCTACAGCTGAGCCATAAGCTCAGCAGGCCATGATTTTTTTAGCTGTGTGCACAGCGTAATGTCAATTATCCCCTCTCGCATGTGAAGGGTCTCATCTTTCTCCATCCACTCATCTAAGTAAGCAGTGAGATGGTCGAGGAACTAAACAGCAGTCTCCTTTTCTTGGAGACACACCCTCATGAACTGACTCCTGGCGTCGTTGACTGTGAGACCGTACGCTTTGATGAGTGCAGCCGTCATCATCTCATACATGAGATGGTTTCCAAGAATTTTGTGGAAAATATCGAGGGCAGGACCCTCAAACAAGCTAAGAAACAGGAGCCGCTTAGCTGCCTCACCCAGCTGGTACAGCTGCGCCATGTTCTCAAAACAAGCTATGAATGGCTCGATTCACTCATCTTCCTTGTATTAAGGAAGCTTGAGGCGTGGGGTTGCCAGAACATGTGCAGGGGGGGGCACTCGTAGAGCTCTGGTCAGTTGCACTAGATGTGCCTGAAGCCAAGGAGTCTTGCTTGAACTTCAGCATCTCAAGTTCATGTTTCTCACGTGCCTCGCGCTCGGCATGCCCATGTTTGCGTTGTTCTTGCTCGTGTTCATGTTGTTCTCTCTCGTGTTCATGTTCTTCCTCATGTACCTCGTGTTGTTCTCAGTCATGTTCACGATAAATTTTCTGCTCTTCACGGGCATCATTCTTACATTGCTGTTCATAATTGTACCATGAGAGCACACAGGGGCACACCCAGGAATTTTCTAAGGGGGGGGCTCATAGTGAGGTGAGGTCAGGTAATTCAATAAGTACTGGGAGGTCATATGCAGGTTTACAGTCAGAGAGCTGCTGGCTCATGTGTTACTCTTTGTTTGACTTGCCAATTTTTCATGTTTTGCTGTTATTGAAATAAATATATATAAATTTTTAAAGGACCCAGAGAGCTAAGGGGAGGGCCCGGGCCCAGGCCCCCCCCCCCGGGTGGGCCCCTGAGAGCACATAATCTTTAATTTTCTGGGGATTGGTAAGCCCCAAATCTTTGGCTTCCTGTGTAAATAAACTAGTAGCCATGATGCTAACTCAGCTAAGATTAAGTGGACTAAAGACTGAGTACTGACTGCTGTCTCGCAGAGAAATGCTAATAATCGTAAGTAAAGAATATAGGCACAGACTGGTGGTGGCCAGTTTTATCTCCTGTAGAGGAGGATTCATTGTTGCAGGGGGACTTGTGAATTGTGACCAGTTTTGTCTCCTGTAGAGGAGGATTCACTGTCGCAGGGGGACTAGTGAATTGTGACCAGTTTTGTCTCCTGTGGAGGTGGATTCACTGTCGCAGGGGGACTAGTGAATCGTGACCAGTTTTGTCTCCTGTGGAGGTGGATTCACTGTTGCAGGGGGACTAGTGAATTGTGACCAGTTTTGTCTCCTGTGGAGGTGGATTCACTGTCGCAGGGGGACTAGTGAATTGTGACCAGTTTTGTCTCCTTTGGAGGTGGATTCACTGTTGCAGGGGGACTAGTGAATTGTGACCAGTTTTGTCTCCTGTGGAGGAGGATTCACTGTCGCTGGGGGACTAGTGAATCGTGACAATTTTTATCTGGTTAAACTGGTAAATAATGAAAAAAAATACAACTGACTGGAAAAACTCTTAAGTAAAATTAATAAAGCAGAATCAATAACACCAGTAAGATAGTGCCTGTAGATTTTACTGATAACAAATACCTAGGTAAGAGTGAGTGAGTATTATTTCGTTAATAACTATAAAGCTAGGAGTTAATATCCTGGCAGGGTCGCCAGATGGGGGGATGTGACTTTAAGAATAAAATGCTGATATGTATATAATCTGTCGATACAAGGTGAATTGACTTGGGAAATCAAGTAGTAAGTTTTACTTTATTCTGGCTTACTTCGCCGATTCTCTAAAGACAAGAATTTTATAAACTTTCCCAACAGTACAAAGCAGAGTCTATCTACTCACGAATCCTGTATCATTAGTAATGTCGGCCTCTGAAAAAGTGTTTTTTGTCCCCTGACAATCAGTAACTTATACTAATAATGGACAGGTCCTCGCTGGTGTTTAACTCCTGGCTGGCACAACGGATTTAAGTTTAAATATGGAAAAACTGGTTTAGATACCAGTTATAATTAAGAAGTTTGTGCAAACTGGGAGTAGCACAGTAAAGTAAGCTCAATGTGGAGAAATCAGAACAATTCTGTAATGGTATAAATTTTTTATCCCACCACCGGTTAACCAGTGTAACGGTAAGAATTTACTATCCCCACTGGCATTGCCACCAGTGTAATGGTAGGGTTTTTCAATCCCACCGTTATTGTTCAATCAGTGTAATGACAGATATTTATAATCTTACCTGTTGTTGGCACTGATCAACTCATCCATGGATAATACAAGTGGTACTCGACTTAGTATAATAGTTTATAGTAATTTAAGAAATATTGTGGTAGCGTTCGTAATTTTTTTGGCCGAGCTTAGATTTAATCAGTACCACAGGTGGTCGTCGTTCCCTCAGCGAAGGAATCTTGAATTGGAAGGGGAGTGAATTAGGCATGAGGACTTAATTCCCTTGATTAGGTACACTAAGAAAATAAGAAAAGATATATCTTTTACTCTACTTTAATAATTTTATGCTAATTTCCACAAAACATTTTTAATTATATGACCCTTTTTAATATGAGAGGAGATTGTACATTAAAACCAGGGTTTGGATGATCATTCCTCCAACATTATTTACCAGGCAAAAACAATTTGATACATACAAGCGATGTATGAAGTCATTGTACCATACTTTCTTTTTCAGTTACTCTTGGGCTCGACAATAGCCTCAAGACAGGGACCTTTTTACGAGCATGGGTTATCTTTTCGGGCTGGCATAGCCTCGAACCAATAAGAATTATTACTCGTGTTCATTTTCATCCATATAATATACTCTCATCATGTAATTCTCTAGAATCCACTATCAGTTCAGGACTATTTACAGTTCATAATCATCATTACTACATAATCACTAAAAATACATAATCACTCGGGCTTGTTTAGCCTCGAGGAATAATTCAGAAAAAAAACATAATCACTAAGAATTCATAATCACTCGGGCTTGTTTAGCCTCGAGGTACTATTCAAACATTGTATAATCACTAAGAATACATAATCACTCGGGCTTGTCTAGCCTCGAGGTTCATTTCAAAATTACATCATTGCTCACAATCACTAAGTTCCCTTCCACGCTCCTAACTTCCTAACCTTAGTTACAAGAAAGAAAAAGGTTAATGGTTTTGAATTTCGCTCTTCTGTTACCAGATTACATCACTTCCAAATTTCCATTTCTTATTTACAAAATAAAATTCACTTGATAGATCAATAATACTATTACAATTACATTGGGTTTATATAATAATTCATGGATAGTGTAATGTGTGTATGCTCAAGTCTTTGGATAATACTATGGGAAGAGCCTCATGCTCACACTGACGTCACCGGTGTCTGGGGACTGAACGAACGTCCATTATATACGACGTCTGGACCTCAAGTCTACGTTAAACTTTCAACAATATTACTTCATATAGTCCATGACAAATAAGGATTAAACAAAGAAAAGGAGGGGGGGGGAAGGAGAAATGTGGACGGCTCACCTGAACGAACGTCCATTATATACGACGTCTGGACCTCGAGTGAGCTCCTTGGGTACGCTAGCAACGCCACTGCTAAGTCAAATGAGGTGGTGTTTTTGAAATATGGTGGGTTTCAATTCTTTTCACAATTTATTTAGCAGTGTACCCATGATGCCTGGACTTTTGACTGAATTGGAGAAAATTTGGGATTTATTCCTTACTTAATTTAGATACTGATTCTATCACTATCTCACTTTGAATTTTAAGGCTGCTCATGCCATCTAGTGATGGCCAAGACAAACAGGACCTTTAAATCCTCACAAATGACATTATTTAGGCCTTTTTGACTCTTAATCTTACATATTTGAATTCTAGCAGCTTCATTAGTAAACATTTCACAACTAGGTTACGGAAAGAATTGTATATTCATTATTATTTTGTTTAAGGTTTAAACTCGGCGCCCAATAGCGATGCACAAAGGAAGAGGAAAAGCTGCGCGCATCTGTTATTCATTACTCGACCCGACGGGGAATTCCCATAGCTCAACATCCACAATTACATCACCCACTGCATAGATACAGAGATACATACATATAAAAATAGTTAACCCTACATTAATCATTAACATATGAATTACTACTTAGGATAGGAACTTATGGACTAATATTCAGGTTACACCCTATCTAACTTAAAATTACAGTACCTCTAAACACATACATGAATATTAAATTTGTGGCACTACAATTCTACATTTACATTAAGCTCAAGAAAAGAACTGTATATTTATTAATTACAATGAAATAAATTTAAGTTACATGAATCTCAAAAATGAATTCAAGAGGGGAATTCATTGTCACAGGGGGACTAGTGAATTCAAATATCAAGGGAAATACACTCACTCACTGATTCAAAAAGCTAGTCTCAAACCTAGGAAAACGAACAGAAATACTGGTCAGTGAAGGGAATGGAGCTAGCTGTGAAGAACTGGGCATCTCTGCTAAGGCACTGAAATTCATTGCTAAGGTCACTACAACCGATCACCAACTAGGTGGGGAGATATGGGGAATCGTTGAACCCTGGAGACTGTAGGTGCTACAAAGTAGGGCCTGCTCTCGGTACTGGCAAGATGACCCTACTCCCGTGATTGTCCGACACCAACTGAGTGAGCTGGGTATGGAGGGGTGAGAATGGCCATGTTCACCGGAAGTGGGCGTAGCCTAAGTCTAACGGTCAATGGAGGCAAGGGGAACGATATACATGTGCAAGAAAATCACTCAATGGAGCACTAATGTCATGAATAAGAACAGTCACTTTTGAAGCAGCGACGAATGTTCTGAAAAACTATCCTGATCAAGGTGCATAGAGGGACGGTTAAAT
The DNA here is from genome assembly GCF_032717465.1 of Coenobita brevimanus. Lineage (NCBI taxonomy): Eukaryota > Metazoa > Arthropoda > Malacostraca > Decapoda > Coenobitidae > Coenobita > Coenobita brevimanus. Next base: position 2,639,248 of record NC_136984.1, on the reverse strand, counting down.
TGAGTGATACACAGTGGGTTTTCCACTAAAGTTTGTGGTTCTCCATCAAAGTACAGTGTCATGAATTTGTATAAATACACAATCACGCGAATTCGTGACAATGATCATCATTTAGAAGGTTTATTAAATGTTTCTGTAACCTTGACTGCCAGCCTTCCTATACATGCATATCACAAGCAACTTTTTTTTTTCTTCATACCTTCCATCAGGCAGCTCTGAGTCTAGCAATATCTTAGCACATACGCATAAGACATAGACAAAAACCTGTCGCCGTACGCATCCAACTCACAACATAACTATCATTCTCCCCAGTGCAACCACCACCTGCATATACGCCTTCACCTCAGACACGTCAAGTATTGGACAATCAATATTTAGTGCTCCTAGTCTCTCGCCCGCACTATACCTTCTTTAACTGGGCCTAAAACTGCCCTCTCTCCATCGTGAATGCCGAGTTGTAACAATAGATTAACACTAGAGTATGATGCTAGTCAGGAAGAAGTGCTGTGGAAAGGATGAAGAGTTGTAGTATTGTCTTTTTCTGCCACTGAACTACGTGCAATAAGCATCAAAAGGACTACAGTCTGGGCCAAGTTAACGTAAAAAGAGTATACCAACCATCTTTGCTCTACAGGCATCACTATCCTGTTTATGCAGTCCTTCCTCTTTGTTTCTCTTCCTTCCCATTTTCCTATTTCATCGCCCATTACTTCCTCCTTCCACTTCCTCATTTTCCGTCTCCCTTCCATCTCACTTCTGTCTCTACTCTGTCACCTCCCACCTATTCCCCTACTGATCATTACTATCACTCCTGAAACCTGTAGCACTTACCGTCTTAGGCTGCGCAGTGTTGTTCAGTGGAAGGCTTATGTCATTATCTGAATTCCTTTATCCAGTGGTGTAAATATCTGATCCTATGAGAGAGAGAGAGAGAGAGAGAGAGAGAGAGAGAGAATGTGTGTGTGTGTGTGGTGATGGGGTGCCATATACCTCCTGGGGTGAGTCATCCATTCCTGCTGTTACACCATCTAGCACAACGCCAGTCCATTACCTAGCACCACCCAGCACCCAGCATCCAGACCAGATTTCGTCATGGTGGACAATGGGAACCTAAGTTACTACAGTTTGTTTGTTTTAAGTTGGCCCATACTTTCACCTTTATGCATCTTGTTTCACGTAGCTCAGCGGTAGAACAAGACAGTATGGCTCTACATCCTTTCCATAGCACTTCTTCACGACTAACATCATATTTTCGTGTTTAACATAGCACCCTAGATGAAGGGATGGCAATTTTTGGCCTAAGTAGTGTGAAGAATATAGTAATTACGATTCTGATTCTTCATTATAGATAATGTTATTTTTATTTTATTTTTTTATATGTGTCCGACTCTGGGCATATGCTTCACAGCCTGCTCTCAAGGCCCAGTAGTCCTCCTATATACCATACACCTCTCTACATGTCACCACTTCGGCCCTGACACCCACTGTCCATATTGAATACATGCTAAGGCTGTCTCAAACAGGACTGGTGTATTGGTATTAGTGGGGGTACTTTTATGACATGTCGGCAGGTCATCTGGTAGATCAGGAAAGTCTGCTCTTTATGAAATTCAAATCCTTCAACTGTTCCCAGCCCCAGCCGGGATTCGAACCTGGGTCCATCAGGACTGCAGGCCACCTCTCTACCGATTCAAGGACGTTGGGGAACTCACAGATGTTTTAAATACAAATATATAGAACATTTACCTGGATATAATGAACGTTCATGAAAGATATCTCAGGGACCGGGGTTACTGTTTCTCTCTAACTGCCTAAAGTGAGGACCCCATAAGCCTAAACAAGAACATTAGTCCTGTTTCAGTGTGCCTGATGAACCGCTGAATAAATCTGATACAATAGGCTGAATGAATAACACAAGACTCGTTCCTCAAGTCTGATGTTAACTGGGTCACCTTGAATGGCACCTGGTTCCGTCTGTGTACCAGAAGTGAGAGCTGGGCTGCAGGGCACTATTCCCAAGCAGGACAGCGGGAAGTTTGCATAGGGTCCGAGATTGTGTTTGGCGCCTAATGTTCTGACTGCCAAGACCATCAGTGTCGCAGCTGGTGCCTTTGCTGTATTTAGATGAGGTCTGTTGTCCTCAAGTAGGAGCCAAAACAAGGGCTTCTGTGGTCATAGATTACATCCGTTATCCTTGACTTATCCTAGATATCATCAGGGCTCTAGAGAAAACGGATTCTGCCTTGCTGTGGTAAGGGCGGACTGGTAGGAGGCGTGAAGAGGCAGAACTGTAATTGTCCGAGCTTGTCCTCATATTCTTGCCTTGTTCCCGGGGTAACATGTGATGATTTCTGTCTACTGCGTTCGGCTCACTTATGAACTTTAATTTTGTGCAGTAGATTTACTAATGGTGGGAGGATTATGTAAGAAATTGGCAAAATCACTCATTTCCACAGATTTCATGATAATCACTGAAAATGTGATAAATATGCTTAGTCAGGTAACAATTGTATAACTGGAAACCAAGTGAGTGACCCTCCACCTCTGTGCCTTCATTATACAGAAACTCATTGCCGTATTGAGTACTTGCTTATCTTCTAAAGAAATGAGGGTGATATTTCAAGTCTAGAGTCGGCACTGGAATTCTTTGTTTATTTTCATGACAGTATATGGGGCTCAGGTGGGAGGGACAGTGGCCACCCAGCACCACCTCTCCACCATCTAGTTAAGGCCAACTACAAATAGTTTAATATCACTGCAATATTACTCACTTACGATACTGTAGTGAGGAATAATTTGTCTTATGGTGACGGTTAAATCGGTGGATAATATGGTACCGTTTTTGCTACAGAGATTAAAAGGAAATCATGTCAGCTTTTTCGTAAATATCCTTTGAAATTTTAAATGGACATTGTGAAATCCTACATCAATGCTTCTCAAGTGATTTCCCTTCATTGTAATTGGTAAAATCTCTTGGCACATCTCTCTTCATTCTGATGGTCTGAAAACACTCTTAAAGTATGAAAAACCTCCCTAAATCTTATAGCTAGGTCACGCACAGTACACATCACCCCCAGCGTAAAGCCGCTTCCAGTCACTAGTTTGTATCAAGATGCAAAGCCAACAAAACCTTTACTCCTCTGTGTTGGGTTTTACAGTCACCTCTGGCAGTGGTGTTAGCGAGAGCACGAACCATTAACAAGATTGGAACCACTACCAAGGAATTCTAAGAGAGCTGCATAGTTCCCTAGTGATGTTTACTGGGCTGTTAAATGCACGAATTATTGAAAGGGACATTATTAGCACGATTGTCATGGAATTCTTAGTAAGCTCTGTATCTTGTCACTAAAGCTTTTCATGTTGGGTATTGTTTCTGTTGAAGTGCATATATTTCAACTGCTTAAGCGGGTTGATGTGGTGTCAGTAGAACAGTTTGTGTGTGTGTGTGTGTGTGTGTGTGTGTGTGTGTGTGTGTGTGTGTGTGTGTGTGTGTGTGTGTGTGTGTCTGCAGAGGCTGAGTGAAGCACCAAACTGAGCTGCAGTAGGGGCTCAGATGGATGGTGCTTCACTTGGCTTCTGCAAAAGTTTGATATACATACAGGTTCACTGACAATTGTGTGTCTGTACAGTGCAGTTTACGTTTCATGGATACGCGGTGCAAATAATACTAGGCCTTTAACACCACAACACAGGCGTATACAGTCACACTATACTGACGGCAGAATTGACAGATAAATCCAACCATCAAAGAATATTTCATCGTGGGTCGTGCCAAGCGTCCCTCTGGGGGAGTTTAGGGTCTGGAATAACCTCCCTGGTCTTTGATGTAGGATTAGAACGCTTTATTGAAGGCTCAGCTCCTCTTTACCAGCCACCCCGAAAGGACAAAGAGGGTTGGAAGGTCAGGCGGGGATGGAAACCGTTTTATATTGTAATGTGGACCAGCACAACAAAGGAACCCAGGGAATTGGAAGGAGGAATTCTGGTCTCCTCACAGCTTATATTAACATCTTATGTTGTTAAGTCTTGTGAGCAGGAGAGTAGTGGGATCCAAGGCCTTCAAGATGGGGTGGTGGATGAAAGTACTGACGCTGTGATGATGGGTATAGATGTCGCAGTACTTTCTCCCTGACGATTTATCTGTGCTCCTTTGTAAACTGCATTACTTATATCTTCTGAATTTCGACACACTTTGTACCAATAACACAATGGAATATATTACGGTGCCTGATGAAGTAGGTCCCCGAGTAAGAGGTCATATGAATTACCCCATGCCAACTAGAATTAGACTCTTTGTTGATATTTCCGTACCAACACAGAGGCGGAAGGTAACACACGACATACAGGAACGAATAAGTTGGCTTGGATGTTTTTGTATTTGGAAGGAGTGGGGTGAGACTGACGCGCTGGGCAGACAAAAGGATGGTGTGAGTTGAGGGAGTCGACGGGTGTGACATGGGAGGAGGAGGGAAGGTGGGGGAGAGGAGATTACACAGGATTACACAGGAAAGCAAACAGCAACAGACCTTATGGTCCTTTCGAGGCTGCTTGTTAGAGAAAACTATGACAACAAGATCTAACTCTACATGTTGAAGGATAAGGATAGTAAAGCAAGAAGGCTCCCCCCACCACCAAACCCTCCAGGAAAAAGTGAGAAAAACCACCATGCAGCATGGAAAAACTGACATGGAAATTTTATAGGAAACACTGGAAAGGAAAAGTCACATTCTATAATACTTTATCTATAAGCTACCCGATAGAGTAACCTGAAAGAGAAAGTAAACAAATAAAATAATAGTTATGGCATGACATTATAAACCGGTTACATTGAGTTAATGGGAAGTCTGTGGACATAACGTGGAAGCTACACACTGCACAGTGTGGATGTTTAGGGGTGGTGCAGCAGCCTTGCCTGGCGCTTTTAAGGTAGGCAGCAGTCAATCAGGCCCTAGCTCCGTTTGTTCCACTGAGACAAGGAACTCTCCCATGTGGGACAAGTACACAAGTTTCATCCTGAAGCAGTGACCCCTGGTACATTAAAAAAAATCCCGATGGTGGTCATTTGACTAACAGGGACCCTCAGGGATCCACAGCCCATCACAGGTCGAAAGTAAGAGTAGTGACCGTTAACTCAGGGTTATCTGTGCAGCTCCTAATCTGTGCTTATATTGCTTTCTTTGCGTTGGGGAGATTGAAAAGTATATAGGACGGGTGTTTTAGATAAAAGGGGACTGCACAGTGCACAGTGTGGATGTGCAATGCACAGAGTGGATGTTTAGGGGTGTTGCGGCAGCCTTGCCTGGCGCTTTTAAGGTAGGCAGCAGTCAATCAGGCCCTAGCTCTGTTCACTCCACTGAGACAGGGAACTCTCCCATATGGGACAAGTCCACAAGTTTCATCCTGAAGCAGTGACCCCTGGTACATTAAAAAAATCCCGATGGTGGTCACTTGACTAACATGGACCCTCAGTGATCCACAGCCCATCACAGGTCGAAAGTAAGAGTAGTGACCGTTAACTCAGGGTTATCTGTGCAGATCCTGATCTGTGTTTATATTGCTTTGTTTGCACCGAATAAATTGAAAATGTATAATATCGTGACGCAACACTATGTACGGGTACATTGTTTACGGGGTGTCTTGTAGACTAAAGGGGCATGAACTTACATGTACCGTAGCTATAAAAGCAAGTTATTCGGACAGAAAAAGAGTCAGCTGAGGATTTTCGTGCAAATACTTGTCTAATTTGTTTTTGAATGTCTCAATTGAGATACTGTTCACGGTATCTGAGGGTAATCTGTTCCAGATATTTACAACTCTGTTAAAGAAGAAGTATTTTGCTTCGTGGGATTGGAATCGCTTTCCCATGATTTTGCAGCCATTACTTCTGGTTTGACTCGACCGGTCTATATCAAAATATTTATTCATGTCTAAGTTGTCATATCCCTTCATGATTTTGAAAACTTCAATAAGGTCCCCTCTTAACCTGCGCTTTATTAGGCTAAATAATTTAAGTTCTTCAAGGCGTTCCTCATATGGTTTGTTTCTAAGTCGTGGTATCATTTTTGTGATTCTTCGCTGAATTTTCTCTAATTTTTCAATGTCCTTTCTGTAGTACGGAGACCAGAATTGCACACAATACTCAAGATGGGGGCGCACTAGCGAGTTGTACAAGGCAAGTATGACTTTTTCCGATTTAAACTCGAAAGTTCTTCCAATAAAACCCACTAGCTTGTTTGCAATTTTAACCGCATCGGTACACTGCTTGCTTGGTTTTAGGTCATTTGATATTATCACACCAAGATCCTTTTCACTGTCTGTACTTGATAACTGAATATTGTTCATTTTGTAATTTGCATGGACATTGTTACTTCCAGTATGAAGTACTTTACATTTTTCTGTGTTGAATTTCATTTGCCATTTTTCTGCCCAGCTTGCTAAAGTATTAAGGTCATTTTGTAACTGCTGCCACTGTAATTTTGAAGTGACTTTACTGGTTATTTTAGTATCATCTGCAAATTTGGATACTTTACAATTTAGACCCTCATCAATATCATTTATATAGATAATAAATGTATCGGTCCAAGTACTGAGCCTTGGGGAACGCCGCTGATCACATTACGCCATTTGGATTCCTTTCCGTTTATCACAACTCGCTGTTTTCGGTCTGACAGCCAGTCTTGTAACCATTTTTGCGTCTTTCCTTTTATTCCATGTGCTTCTATTTTTCTCATGAGACGCTTGTGAGGGACAGTGTCAAATGCTTTCTGAAAGTCGAGGTAAATTATATCTACTGCTCTTGAGTCATCGTATGATTTGTAAACATCATGGAAGAAGTCCAGTAAGTTAGTTAAGCATGAACGACGATGTCTGAATCCATGTTGCGAGTCTTTAATTATATTATTTTCTTCTAGATAATTAACTATTTTATCTCTTATGATTTTTTCCATTAACTTGCACACTACTGATGTTAAGCTGATTGGTCTGTAATTTCCTGGGTGCGACTCATTTCCTTTTTTGAAAATTGGTGTTACATTTGCTAGTTTCCATTCGCGTGGAACTTTCCCAGTACTTAATGATTTATTGAATAAGACAGAGAGTGGCAGCAGTAACTCATGTTTTGCTTCTTTGAGAATTCTCGGTGATATTTTATCGGGGCCAGGGGTTTTGTTTATGTCCGTACTATTTATGGCTGAAAGGATATCGTTATTATGGATAGCATAGTTACTAAGGACTGTGCTATTTGCTTGGTTTGTGGGTAACAGTAGGTTTCTGGTGGTGTTTTCTACTGTAAAAACAGATGCAAAGTAATCGTTAAGAATGTTTGCCATTTCGACCTCATTTTCAGTGTGTTTGCCATTGTTTGTTTCTAGAGGACCTATTGATGTAGTCATAACCTTTTTCTTTCTAATGTAACTGTAAAATTCTTTAGGATTTGATTTGCACGTATTAGCAATGTGGATCTCCAGTGCTCTTTTGCTTTGTTTAATAAGTCTTTTCGATGTGCGGCGTAGATTATCGTACTGTAATTTATCATCATTATTTTGTGTAGCTTTATATTTATGGTATGCCTGTTTTTTGGCTATTAAGTTACTTTTAATTTCACTGGACCACCACTTTGGTTTACTATTTCCAGCTGGACGTCTGTTACGTAGTGGCACACATGACTTTACCACTTCATTAAATTTTTCGGTGAATATTTCCCATGCTTGGTTTATGTCATCGGTTTCAGACATTTGATTCCAATCTGCAGTTGCAAGTAGCGCTCTGAGCCTGTTGAAATTAGCTCTACGATAATCTAGGACCTTTTCTTTGCTCTCCGTTTCTTTTACTTTTTCAGTAGTAATATTAAACTGTATAGTTCGATGATCACTGGAACTAAACTCAGGTCCTATTTCAACGTTGTTGACTAGGTTATCATTTGTAGTCAAGATGATGTCTAGGATATTGTTTCCTCTCGTTGGGTATTCTACGTGTTGGGAAAGGGCGCTTTCCTGAAGATTCGTATAAAGCTCTTGTCCTGAGTGTGCCGTCAGTGGTTCACCCCACTTTGTTACCGGTAGATTAAAGTCTCCAAAAATTACGCTATCCTCTTGACAACAAATTTCCGCAATTTGATCATAAAGTTTTTCATCTGTTTCAGTTGACTGTGCTGGAGGACGATAGATGAGACATATATTTATTTTGTGTGAATTAATACTTAGCTGAACATAACTGGCATCTATGTTGGTAATACTGGGTTTGGATAGCACAAGGGGATGGAGACTAGTTTTCACATATAGTAAAACACCGCCACTAGCTCGATGTGGTCGCTCACAGCTGAAAATATTGTACCCTGTTAGTGAGTATTCCGCTAGAAAGTCACGGTCAGATGTGTTAATCCAGGACTCTGTGATGCCAATGATGTCATAATTTACTAGGTAAATTAGAGATTCTAAATCCTCAAACTTGTTACGTAGACTACGTGCGTTAGCATAGCAGACTCTAATTCCGTTCTGAACAGTTGGTGATCTGACTTTGTGGGTATTTACGTTAAGGTTACTGTTTCTGGACGTGCCGCGTTTTTTGATCTGAAGAGGGCGACTTTATCGTGTAGAAGTCTACCTAGCCGTGCCGCTCCTACTGAGTTCAAATGGAGACCATCTTTCTGGAATAGAGTATGTTGCTCATAAAACTGGTCCCACAGATTGACAAAGTCGACTCCCTCTTGCGTGCAGAGAGATTTGAGCCGGTTATTTGTGCTGAAGGCCTTATCATAGAAACTATTTTCTGCCTTGATCCTTGGGAGTATACCAGATATTATCACATTAGTGGACTTAGTTTTGAATCGTTTGATCATTTCATGATACTTTGCTAGCAATTCCTCTGATCTATTGTGCTTCAGATCATTTGTACCAACATGGTGAAGGGAGAGGGAAGAGAAAGGTAGGAGGGAGGGAGAGAGGGGTAGGGGAGAAGAGGAGGAAGTGGAGGAGGGAGGGTCAGCGGGGTAATAACGATCGTCTTTCCTGCCATTCTTCTGTCCCTTCATCTTTCATACATCATAACCACCAAGAGGGGTATGGGGGAGAGGTGACGGTACAGGGGATGATAGGTTGAAAACAAGGTAAGATACGCTGTGGTGAGGTGGAAGGTACTAAAACAAGGATAAAGGGAACCAGAGAATGGAGAGACAAAGTAAGCAGTGACGGAGAGAGTAAAGGAAGTAAGGATGCTTGATTTAAACTAAGATCTAAGCAAAGAAAGGACGGACGGATTGCAGGATAAGAGGAGGATGAGGATGGTGTGTAATGTGAGAGATTAAGAATAAAGAGTAACCACAGGGTCATGAATAGTCAGCGAATACAACACAGGAATGGAGACGAAGAGGGCCATTTGGGGCAAGAAGAAAGAGACAGGGTGTGAGAAAGGGAAAGGGTTAAAGAGAGGGAGATTTGGGAGAGAGAGAAAAGGTGAGGGAGAAGGAAAAAGAAGGTTTGGAAAAAGGAAAGGTGGAAGAGATGGATATGAGGATAGAAGAGGGAGAGAAGATATTGTGAGAGACAGGAAGAACTAAACAGAGGGATAGGATGTCGGGTGAGAGAGAGAGAGAGAGAGAGAAGGGCGGCAAGGAGTGATAGGGAGTGGGAGAGGGAAGGAGAAGGGTGGAAGACAAGGAAAAGAGTAGGAAGGGAGAAAGTGGGAAGGTATGGGAGAAGGAAATGGAAAGGTAGAAGAGAGGAAGACGTTATGGTGAAAGAGGAGATGGGTGAAAGTGAGGGAGACGTTGTGGGAGAGTAGAAGGGAAGGGTTCAGTAAAGAGAGAGGATGATGGAGAGGGTAAGAATGGAAAGAGGGAGGCGGAAAAGGGAGGAAGGTAAGAGTGCAAGAATGAGAGAGGAGTAATATGGGAGAGGGGGAAATGGTATAAGGGAGGGAAAGGAATGGATATAAGAAGGGAGAAGAGAGGGAGGATAAAAGAGGGGGGGTTTAATGGGAGGGGAGGGATGAAGTGGGCTTAAGTGGATCATATGGGAGAGTGCCGGGTGGTGGTGTGGGAAGTACACAATATATACATTATTGGAATATGATGGTAAGGGGAGACTGGGCGTAGACGCGGACATTAGATAAACATTATTTTTGCATTAATGGTATATGTATTGTATTTCCCTGTGGCCTTTCCCGTGAGACTGACGTGGTGAAGAGAAAGACTTTCGATAACCACAAATTACGTAATGAAGGAGCCCAATAATGTATTTGTATGTCACGCCACAGTGTTCATAAGTGCGGTTGTGTGGTGCCGAGAACAACTGCTGGGCCACAGGAACCCCACTGTCATGTATATGTCCAGAGCTGGACACAAATAAAAGTCAGCTGCAAGCCAAGCCATCGGAAATATTGTCAGGCAGTCCAAGCCATTTCATAACTCCATATTGCACGAAGTTGGTGGCATGGACCGATTCCCATTCCATAATCCGGTGTTGGGACTTATGGCTGCATTACTAAACAGAGTGCGAAGGTGTGGTTCAGTTCCGGTATATTTTTGCGTAATATATAGCACTCGATGATCACCAAACTTTTCTGGAACTTTCTGTATCGCCGCCGACTACACTTCGTTATATAGAATCCAGGCTGACCCAAAATGTCAGCTGTAGGTGTTGAATATGGTACCATTAAAAAATAGGGGCCCAGATACATATTCGTGCATAGGTCGTGGATCTAGTTATTCCAAAAGAGAAAAGCATACTCCGTGCGTTAAGGTTAAGTTTTTATGGTGACGTACCAAACACCTTCCATGTCATGCTAGTATAAACGACTACGGCTAAAAAGATGATCCTATATCATTTCTCAGCCGACTGTCCTTGATCACAGAAGGTAAATTGTTCCAAAGACTTCAGTAAGCCACATTTACACTGCAAAAGTGAGATGGATTTCCAATGCCACTATCAATGGGACAGAGGGAAGGTGGGCTGCTGAGTATAACCTGAAGTACCGTCCATAGGTGGTACAGTTTGGGGGGTCATAGCAGCGAGCGTTCAGTCGTCTCCTCCATTCAGGGGACATCAAGGAGTCAGTGTCATACCCAGCCAGTAAAAGTGGCAAGTTAATTCCGTATGACCTATGCTTAGTCGGACAAAGGCCACTTCTAGGAAGCTGCATGGATGACGAGCCCAAGGATGATCAGCCACGTTGGCACACAAGAGGCTCAGATGGGTGGCAGTCAGGTCAAATGACAGGTGTGACCCCAAGTTGACCAGCAGATGCAGATGCAGTAACAGTGGATGGCAAAGGGATCTGGGTCCAGGGGAATGAAACTATCTGAGAAGAGAGCTTGCAGTGCTGCTTGGTTAACAACCTAATTCCTGTGAATGCCACCATGGAAAGGAATCCACCGGGGATTCATTAACCAGGGAGAGGAGGAAAAAACAAAAAGAGGAAGGAGTGTACTGCATGTGACTAGTAGCAACGTGAGGATAGTCATCTGGAAAGGAGGAGATGTAACGATGACTGCATATCAGTGTACAACACTACTTGTTCCACAAAAACCAGTAGCTGGAGGATAACAGGGTTCTGTGGTGTGCTCTGATGGTGATAAGTCAAGGTCTGGCAAAAGGAAAAGTCCTCCAAACATCCCACTAAGGCAAAACAGCCAGGTGGGGGATGGGACCCATCAGTGAAGATCCGAAACAAGTCACAAGAGAGGGAAGTAGGCTACCGATTGTGGCGGTGGCTCAATCGGTAGAGAGGTGGCCCGTGGTTCTAACGGACCCAGGTTCAAATCCCCCCTGGGTCGGGGAACAGTTTAAGGATTTGAATTTCATTAAATCAGGCTTTACTGATCTGCCAGAAGACCCGCCGACATGTCGTAAATATACCCCCGCTAATACCACTACACCAGTCCTGTATGAGACAACCCTAGCATGTACAGTATTCAATATGGACGGTGGGTGTTAGCACCAAAATGGTGACATGTAGAGGTGTATGGTATGTAGGAGGACTACTGGGCCTTGGAAGCAGGCTGTGAAGCCTATGCCCAGAGTCGAGCACATAAAAAAAAAAAAAAAAGAGTTGGTGGGCCAGCGATATACCAAAGTCTTCCAGAATGGAGCTGAGAGATCAGTAAAAACAATGGGGGACTGATTAAACCACGGAATTATCCGGGAAAGAAGAGTAAACGGGGAGGAAGAATGAGGCGGGACGGAAAGAGTGTTTTAAGCGCAAAGGCCATGGACAAGAAACAGTTAACTGGCATGAAGTCACTACAGTGAGGGGAATATGAGTGGAGAAGAGGACAGAAAGGGGATGACAGGGAGGCAACAGAGATGGTGTAATAGCGATAGACGAACAATACACACACCATGAAGAAAGGTAAAACCCTAGATTTTACATGACTCGACCGGGGTGGAATTAGAGGCTTGTTACACTCATGGTACAAAGCACTCGTGAGTTTCAGTGAAGGCTGCCAGAAGGAAACGGCTGTGGCTGTGAGAGACGCGGGCGTGGTGTTCAAGCAAGAGGTGGGTACGTGGTATCAGACATTCCCGACAAAGCTGTAACCCACACTGTTCCTCCCTTAGGTGCCGAACTGTTCCAGCCACCACGTAGAGTGTTGTAATACTATATGATCGTGCACCCTGCCCAGTTTAGACAAGAGCAGGATGGGTCTGTAGGAGGAAGGTAAGGACTGTGATTACCAGACACCTACTCGTCAAATTATTCTCAAGACAACACAGCGAAACTCCTCCTTCCTTACCATAACGTAGAGGTTTGATGAGAGAGAATTGTCACATAAATCTATCTTTCATTAGAAAATTATTTTAAAATTCATCGTATCATGGTATTTACAGTATAATGTTTATTTTTTGATGTGCTCATTCCTAGGCGTCACCATAAAAGAGAGAGAGAGAGAGAGAGAGAGAAAGAGAGATGGGGAGGATGCAAGGGGCAAATGCGACGAAGCAGAAATTTTAAGGACAAAACTTCAAGGAAAAGAAGAAACTGTAAAGAGGGAATGAGGAGGGAAGGGGTGAGGGAAGACGGAGGTATGGGAAGGGAGAGAGAGCTTAGGTCAGTGTCTATCAACTACACGAGAGATATTAAGACAGACATTAGGTTTTTGTTACGGTACAGTTGTTATCCAGACCATGACACGCAACCATCACAGGTCCATAAGGGGTTGTGTGAGACGGGACAGGGAAACAAGTGGAAGGGGAGTGGAAGGAAGTGTGTGTGTGTGTGTGTGTGTGTGTGTGTGTGTGTGTGTGTGTGTGTGTGTGTGTGTGTGTGTGAGAGAGAGAGAGAGAGAGAGAGAGAGAGAGAGAGGGGAGGGAAGAGGGCCGATGGAGGATGGAATGAGAAAATGCGAAGAAGCAGTAAGAGTGGCAGAAAACAAGGAGACAAAGATTACACACAAAACAAGCTAATCGCACTCAGAGAGGACATACCCCCGCCAACGCCTATACCAGACAACTCAAATTATCACCAAAATTTAATCAACTCTTCCTTAGACCATGACCCACGAATCCACAAAATTCCACTAAAATCCATCAGTAACTTTTTGAGACAGACAAACAGAGGTGAATACATAACCTCCTCCAGCTTCCTAGGCGGAGGTAAATATGGAATGAACTAGATAGGGGTGAAGTACAGGTGAGGGAAGAGGACCAAAGACGGGGGAGAAGGTATAAAGGAAAATAGGAGGAAACACTGAATAAAGGGGAGGAAATATCGATGAAATGAAAGGAACGGAAGGTGGACAGAATGTTGGATTAGATTTAGGAGTTTACTAGCAAAGGAGGGGAAAAAGGGAAGCAAAAAGAGACGGAAGAGAAAGATATATGAGGAAAATACTGTGGGAGCCGACTGTCACGGGGATTTTATATATCAGGGTAATTTTGATATAAATGGTTAAATATTATTTAAATTGATAATAATATTAAATAATATTGAAGAGCAGGGACAATGATTGTCTTACTAAATCAAACAACGATTACTTTACGCTGGCCTGCTTCGCACGATTCTCTCAGAACGAGAATTTACAAACTTTCTCAACAGTACACAGCAGAGACTAATTACTCACAATTGCTGAATTACTGTACTGTTAGCCTCTGGAGAAAGTTACATCACCCCTGACGATAAATAACTAATACTAATAATAATAACATCAGGTTCTTGCTGATGCATTAACTCCTGGCACAACGGATTTTAAGTTAATACAACAAGACTGGTCTAAGTACCAGTTATGAAAGCAAACGTTTATGCAAGCTAGGAGCTATATGGAAAATAAGCTTAATTATGGAGAAATGAAACAAGAGTTTACTTACATTAAGCTCAAGAAAGGAACTGTTAAATTTATTAATCACAAAAAATAAATTTAACGTTACAATTCAAATCAATTAAATGAGACGCACTCGCTCACTCACACAGAAGCTAAATACTTACGCCTAGGAAAAACACCTTAACTAAACTCTTAAAACTAGGAAATACACAAAGGAAATACCAGTCGATGAATACTATGTATCACCCGAGGGGTGGGGGGTGGGAGTACTGGGATTAACTGTACTAGTGGAGCTTGGGGTGCTAGCTGACCTCTCCACTTCTGAGCACAGAACCTTTCTCCGTCACAGCAAACACCAGACTGAATTCAAATACATTGTATGGGCAGGACGCAAGGCGTGGCTAACGGTTGAGGGAAGCAGAGGCGAACGATAAAGAAACAATTGTATCGCTCAGTAGCGCACTTAGTGACGTGCATTAAATCGGTCACTTTTGAAAGTGACGAATGTTTTGAAAAGTATACTCCGAAAGGGAGGGAGAAACGGTTAGCTGAGCGATACACAGTGAGTTTTCCACTAATAGTTCGTGGCTTCTCACAAAAGGAAATGTCGCGAATTGATTCGTGACATTACGCCCTTACAAAGTTAAATTTTTTCCTTATGGGAAAAAATTTGTGGATATATATATATATATGTACACATCCTAGGTCATTCGCACAAGATTCACACTGTGGTGTGTGTGCTATCCTGCTACAGGAGAAAGTCGCAGTCGCCAGTGAGCGAAAAAACCTCGTATTTACGTTAATAGAAGCAAGCTTGAGGGAAAAACTCCGTGACGACGGTGAAAATCCTGTACTCAGGTCAAACTGAGCGAAAATTCGCTACATTTACACTGACAACTAATTGTTGTGTAGCGTGATGTATGTAATACACGGTGTAGGTGTGACAGTTGTAGTGTAACTGTACCTACGTGTAAAATGACACAGTAAATAATAATACGGCGACTACGAAGGCAGAGGAGAAGAGGCGGCAGCGTGCGGCAGACGATCAGCTGGCCCGCACAGCAAAACTGCTACACCCATTGCTGAACCTGCAAAACCAATTGAGGTGGAGCATCAAAAGTGTCAATGAGACAAAATTCTTATTAAGTTACAATTACTCTCTCTGCCTAGCAATCAGTACATGCTACGAAAAGTACGCTCTAGCTGAAAAATACAAGTGACAGCCTAAGCTTCGTACATTCGAGGTCGCCATTAATTATAGCACACGATTATGTCAGCAAGTTGAGAATCCCTGTGCAAACTCGGGTCTTCCATAGCCTCGAACCGCACACGGGTCCTCAACCTGTGCCTTAACCTACAGTTCTTATATTAATATCGGGGAGCTGAGAATCCTTGTGCAAACTCGGGTCTTCCATAGCCTCAAGTCGCCTCTGCGGAGTTCTCACCCCCCCCTTAACCTACAGTACTTATATTAGTATCGGGGAGCTGAGAATCCTTGTGCAAACTCGGGTCTTCCATAGCCTCAAGTCGCCTCTGCGGAATTCTCACTTCCCCCTTAACCTACAGTACAATACTTATATTAGTACCGGGAAGCTGAGAATCCTTGTGCAAACTTGGGTCTTCCATAGCCTCAAGTCGCCTCTACGGAGTTCTCTCTCGAACTTCCCCCTTAACCTACAGTACTTCTATTAGTACCGGGAAGCTGAGAATCCTTATGCAAACTTGGGTCTTCCATAGCCTCAAGTCGCCTCTCAACTTCCCCCTTAACCTACGGTACATATATTAGTACCGGGAAGCTGAGAATCCTTGTGCAAACTCGGGTCTTCCATAGCCTCGAGTCGCCTCTCAACTTCCCCCTTAACCTACGGTACATAATATGTATGTACAGGCCCTGGACATAATGTGTCCTGTGGGGCCAATGGGCGAGACGTCAGGTCTGCACCCACTTCACCATTACCCTGTCTCTCAACTGACTCAGAGATTACAGGTGTGGTTATGAACGGCACAGGAAGGACATGTCCCTGATCAGTGGTGATACTTTGGCACACACTGCAGGAACGGACAAAACTATCTATGTCTCGTCCCATCCCTGGCCAGAAAAAGTCAGCTCGGATACGGCCCTGGGTCTTCCTTTTGCCCAGGTGACCTGAGGCTGGACAATGACCCCATTGTAACACTGCTGGGCGGTACTTGGCGGGAACGACAAACTGCAGTCGAACCTCGCCCTCGGATGTTCGTGACTCACGGTAGAGCCGTCCTTGTTTGCGAAGGAACTTGGCTCGACCTCCCCGTGAATACTTAATTACTCGACCCTTTTGTTTATTCCGCACGGCAGCAAGTGTCGGGTCAGAATGTTGTTCTTGTACAACAAGTTGGCTACACATCAGATCTTGCGGCGATTCAATGATCACTGGGGTGACACAGTCTGGAGCCTCAGTCATGGCTCGTGTTACCGCAGCAGCCGAAGTCTGAGTAGCGTCATCGGAGCAACTATCCTTGACTCCATTAATATTGCCTACTATAAAGTCAAATAGAGGCTCTGGCATGACAACCGCAAGTGTCGTACCAGTATAAAATGGAGATGCCACCTGGATACATGCCTCAGGGAACAATCTCACTGATCCATCAATAAGGCTTGCATGGATCTGTCGACCTGTATACTGCTCAGGCCGAACTAGACTCTGCTTGACAGAGCAACCTGAGGAACCATTGCCTCTCAGGACCTTCACAGGAATGTCTCCCACAAACCCTGGCTGAACAAGGAAGGTACTGTCACCTGTGGAGGAAGCAGCTAGCCACTCATGAGGCTGCTGAATTGATGTGGCAAACATTGTGCCTTGAGAATTATAAGGAGATGGAACATTGGCCATCTGTGGAGGGGGGTTCACTGTCACTGTGGGACTAGTGAACTGTGGGGAAGTACCCACACTGGTAGGGACGTGACCACCAGGCTGCTGCTGAGGAATGAAGGCTGCATTCGCTTCCTGCCTCTTTTGAGCTGGTGGTGAAAAAGTTTGTCCCGACGGTCGGTTGCGTGGCTGATACTGCTGTTGATTAGGGTACTTGTTGTACCTCTTCCACTCAGGTTTCTGAGTGTTTTGCCCCTGGTCCTTCTGTGGTTTTGGACCTTGGCCATTATTCTGAGAACGGCCTTGGTGCTGGGATTCAGTCTGAGACGGCTTCCCAGACTTGGCAGTATCTTTTCTGCTCCAGGTGTTTTGCTTACGAGCTTGATACCCGTATGCAGTAAAGAATGCATCAGCCTTCTCTGCCATTTGGCTGGCATCTTTCACCTGGCAGATCTTAAGCTGTGCTGTGAGCTCAGCAGGCCACGACCTCTCTAGCTGTGTACGCAGCATAAGGTCAATTATCCCCTCACGCGTGGAAGGAGTTTCATCTTTCTCCATCCACTCATTTAAGTAAGCTGTGAGACGATCAAGGAACTGAACAGCTGTCTCCTTGTCTTGGAGACGAGCTCGCATGAACTGAACTTTGGCGTCGTCTACTGTGAGACCATACGCCTTAATGAGTGCAGCTTTCATCATCTCATATGTGAGATTGTCTCCACGAATTCTGTGGAGAATATCGAGGGCAGGGCCCTCAAATAGACTAAGAAACTGAAGCCGCTTAGCTGCCTCATCCAGTTGATATAAGTCTGCCATGTCCTCAAAACGAGCTATGTACGGCTCGATTCGCTCGCTTTCCTTGTATGAAGGAAGCTTGATGCGTGGGGTCGCCAGGACATGTGCAGGGAGAACACTCGTGGAGCTTGGACCAACTGCACCAGACGTGTCTGAAGCCAAGGAATCTCGCTTGAGCTTCAGCACTTCAAGTTCATGTTTTTCGCGTGCTTCTCGCTCGGCACGTTCGTGTTCTCGTTCTCTGTCTCGTTGTTCACGCTCGTATTCGCGCTGTTCACGCTCGTATTCCCGCTGTTCTCGCTCGTATTCGCGCTGTTCTCGCTCGCATTCGCGCTGAATCTTATGCTCTTCACGGGCATCATTCTCGCGCTGCTGTTCCTGATTATGCTGTGAGAGTATATACTCTTTAATTTCGGTTGGGTCCGAAAGACCCATATCTTTGGCTTCCTGTAAAAATACAGTAGTAGCCATGGCACTAATTTATTAAGCAAACCGAAATTGAGTACCGACTGCTTAGCGACGAATACTAGTAAACACAAGTAAAGAGTACAGACACAAGCTAGTGGTGACCAGTCTTATCCAGTTAACTGGCAAAGAATAAATCAAAAATGTAAATGACTGGGAAGACTCAATAATAAACACAATGGTACGGCGACTTCCCAGGAGCGAATAAAATCGTCTGGTGTTACCAAGAATAAACTAGAGTTAAGTACTCTATGGACTGATAAAGCAAAATTCACTTGCTAAATTAAGGGTAAACACCAGTAAGCTTGTGCCTATAAACTTTAATGATAAATACCTAAATATGAATGAGTGAGCACTATCTCGTGAATAGCTTTAGAGCTAGGAGTTAATATCCTGGCGAGGTCGCCAATTGTCATGGGGATTTTATATATCAGGGTAATTTTGATATAAATGGTTAAATATTATTTAAATTGATAATACTATTCAATAATATTGAAGAGCAGGGACAATGATTGTCTTACTAAATCAAACAACGATTACTTTACGCTGGCCTGCTTCGCACGATTCTCTCAGAACGAGAATTTACAAACTTTCTCAACAGTACACAGCAGAGACTAATTACTCACAATTGCTGAATTACTGTACTGTTAGCCTCTGGAGAAAGTTACATCACCCCTGACGATAAATAACTAATACTACTAATAATAACATCAGGTTCTTGCTGATGCATTAACTCCTGGCACAACGGATTTTAAGTTAATACAACAAGACTGGTCTAAGTACCAGTTATGAAAGCAAACGTTTATGCAAGCTAGGAGCTATATGGAAAATAAGCTTAATTATGGAGAAATGAAACAAGAGTTTACTTACATTAAGCTCAAGAAAGGAACTGTTAAATTTATTAATCACAAAAAATAAATTTAACGTTACAATTCAAATCAATTAAATGAGACGCACTCGCTCACTCACACAGAAGCTAAATACTTACGCCTAGGAAAAACACCTTAACTAAACTCTTAAAACTAGGAAATACACAAAGGAAATACCAGTCGATGAATACTATGTATCACCCGAGGGGTGGGGGGTGGGAGTACTGGGATTAATTGTACTAGTGGAGCTTGGGGTGCTAGCTGACCTCTCCACTTCTGAGCACAGAACCTTTCTCCGTCACAGCAAACACCAGACTGAATTCAAATACATTGTATGGGCAGGACGCAAGGCGTGGCTAACGGTTGAGGGAAGCAGAGGCGAACGATAAAGAAACAATTGTATCGCTCAGTAGCGCACTTAGTGACGTGCATTAAATCGGTCACTTTTGAAAGTGACGAATGTTTTGAAAAGTATACTCCGAAAGGGAGGGAGAAACGGTTAGCTGAGCGATACACAGTGAGTTTTCCACTAATAGTTCGTGGCTTCTCACAAAAGGGAAATGTCGCGAATTGATTCGTGACACCGACAGAGAAGCAAGATATTAAAATGTGTGTGAAATTAGACCATCATCCACTCACTTGATGTAGTGCTGCCTACTTCCTTCATCTTTATCACTTTTTTTTTTTTTTTTGTCTGTCCCCTCTCTTCCTATTTCTCACCATCATCCACTCACTTGATGTTGTGCTGCATACTTCTGCCTTCACCTTTATCACTCTTTTTCTGTGTCTGCCCTCTTCTCTTCCTATCGCTCCCATCCTTCCTGTCACTTTTAATTACTCTTCTTTCCTTTTCAGGTGGCTTTACATTGAGTGACAAGCCTAATGGTTTCCTGTAAGCCAGGAAATCATTTACAACGCTGGGTGGTAACCATATAACCAACCCATACGTGTTCCCTACGTGTCAGCAAGTGGGTTGGCAGAGGGTTAGTGCCCCTTCCCGTAAAACAACTAACTCAAAGAATAACGGCCACCCCTTACGGGATTGTGGTGTTTGGCAATAGTTAGATAGATAGAGAAGAATAAAGGAAGAGGCTGCAGCAATAAAAGAAAGTGCAGAAGGAATATATAAATAATAAAGACTGGACGATAAAATGGTGAAGAAACCAAACATTGTAGTAGAGAGCACAAACAGAAGAGTATATAATCGCCAAAACACGTAAAATGCATAGTAACAAACGGAAGAAGTTGTCTGAGATGAGGTGAATGTTGCTTCATGACTTAGCGATATGGGCAGTATGTGTACAGAGAGTTAGATAATTGTGCTTTACGTTTTTAAATAGTGGAAGAAGTGTCTGAAATCCTCTACTTTGTCTTATATAACGTTTTCATTAGTATGGTATAATTTTTAATATTTGCTTCTTCCATATTATTTACTTGCATAGGATATACTTCTTTGCTCTAGACAAGTTAAATATATTCTTCTTCAAGCCATTCGCTTCAAGGTCTCCCTAAGATACACCAAATCATCTTTTTGAAAGCGAAAAGAGAAGAGAAAAAATGTACCCTGGCTGAAAAGGTTAATTATTCTCTTATTCTAATGTGTTACTCCTGAAACTAACATAATATAGAATGAATGTGAATTTTTACCTCAGCTCTCCTTACCTCCTGGGCTTTGGTTCCTTCTTTCTTGCATTAAAGAAAAACACACTGAGGCCTATTGAGATAAATCACGTAGGCCCATGATTTTTCTTATTACCCAGAATTACTAGACACATCGAAGCATATTGAAATAAATCACTCAGGTCCAATTTCATTTAGCACAGCAGTGACGTTATTCGTTTTATTGACTTTACTACGGTACCACGAGCAAAAAACAACAATTTCCCGCCAGCAGTATCCTTCCTTCTAAGACAGTGTCCTTCCTTCTAAGACAGTATCCTTCCTTCTAAGACAGTATCCTTCCTTCTAAGACAGTATCCTTCCTCCTAAGACAGTATCCTTCCTTCTAAGACAGTATCCTTCCTTCTAAGACAGTATCCTTCTAAGACAGTATCCTTCCTTCTAAGACAGTATCCTTCCTTCTAAGACAGTATCCTTCCTTCTAAGACAGTATCCTTCTAAGACAGTATCCTTCCTTCTAAGACAGTATCCTTCCTTCTAAGACAGTATCCTTCTAAGACAGTATACTTCCTTCTAAGACAGTATCCTTCCTTCCAAGACAGTATCCTTCCTTCCAAGACAGTATACTTCCTTCTAAGACAGTATCCTTCCTTCTAAGACAGTATCCTTCCTTCTAAGACAGTATCCTTCCATCTAAGACAGTATCCTTCCTTCTAAGACAGTATCCTTCCTTCTAAGACAGTATCCTTCCATCTAAGACAGTATCCTTCCTTCTAAGACAGTATCCTTCCATCTAAGACAGTATCCTTCCTTCTAAGACAGTATCCTTCCATCTAAGACAGTATCCTTCCTTCTAAGAGGGTATCCTTTCTTCTAAGACAGTATCCTTCCTTCTAAGACAGTATCCTTCCTTCCAAGACAGTATCCTTCCATCTAAGACAGTATCCTTCCTTCTAAGACAGTATCCTTCCATCTAAGACAGTATCCTTCCTTCTAAGAGGGTATCCTTTCTTCTAAGACAGTATCCTTCCTTCTAAGACAGTATCCTTCCTTCCAAGACAGTATCCTTCCTTCCAAGACAGTATCCTTCCTTCTAAGACAGTATCCTTCCTTCTAAGACAGTATCCTCTTTCTAAGACAGTATCCTTCTTTCTAAGACAGTATCCTTCTTTCTAAGACAGTATCCTTCTTTCTAAGACAGTATCCTCCCTTCTAATACTCTTTTTCTAGTGGGCTTCATAGTACCACCCCATAAAAATAATACACGTTAAATACACGTAAAATAATACACGTAACACTTTCCACCTCCAAATCTAGCATGAAAGAGTCAACCAACTTTTGATCGTGTGTGTATCTTCATTAACTTTCCGTGAACAAACACACCCATCCACCACCTGTAATTACGGCACAGGTAGTTATGTAATTAAGATGTAATTAGGATATTTATCATCTGCCAGGACAACACAGACTCACCCCAACACTGTATTGATTGGAAAGATATTTGGGGTAGAGTGGGATGGATATCATGAGAGAGATAGAGAGAGAGAGAGAGAGAGAGAGAGGGGGGGGGAAGAGGAAGAAGAACTATATAATAAAAGAAAACAGATGAACTGAAGAAGCGTTTGGTAAGATGGAGTGGGGTGAGACTGTGTGTGTGTGTGTGCGTGTGTGTGTGTGTGTGTGTGTGTGTGTGTGTGTGTGTGTGTGTGTGTGTGTGTGTGTTAGAGACAGACAGGCAGACAGACAGACAGACAGACAGAGAGGGTGGGAACTGTGAATGAAAAAAAAAGTAGGAAGTATAATCATTAGTGTGACGTCACCAGGTGTGAGTAGTAGAACGAGAAATTAATTTATACACCAAACACCTATAAGTATTTTTTTATAATTGCCACATCTTCCTCTAATTAGTAATCTTTATATTAATGTTTACTCCTTCATCCAACATTCTTCCGTCAGTCACACTCTTTGACAGATTTCTTTCCCCTTTGTTCCTGTTCACATTGCAGTACAAAATAGGGACTTGGATATAACAATGACTACCGCGGATCATGGTCTACGGAAAGCATGGTATATAGATAGTCAGTTGTTTGTCATAATGATCCTCTTGCTGTCCACAGGCAATAATATCAACCTTCTTCTTTATCTTCAACACTGCATTCTTTACAATACCTTTTACTCACCATCTGCCATAACTTTTTACTTAAGAGACAGTTGTGAGATGTATGATTCCTGTGTTCACTCTTGTCTTGTAGCCCTTAAACATTGTTCACGTTACTTATTACACACAATGGATAAAAACAATATTGATCCACACCCCACGCGAAACAATATGTAACCATACACAGTTTAAGGATTTGAATTTCATGAATATCATACTTTACTTATCTAGCAGAAGACCCGCCGACATGTCGTTAATATACCCCCGCTAATACCAGTACACCAGTCCTGTATGAGACAGCCCTAGCATGTATTCAATATGGACGGTGGGTATTAACACCGAAGTGGTGACATGTAGTGGTGTACGGTATGTGGGAAGACTACTGGGCCTTGAAAGCAGGCTATGAAGCCTATGCCCAGAGTCGATCACATTAAAAAAAAAAAAAAAAAAAAAAAAACAGCATCCTTTCCTAAATTCACAACAAATGTCCTTTACTAAATAGGTAATATCGCCTGAAACTAGCAAGAACAGATTGAAAACTAGAGGAACCCCCAAGAGGAGCATCACACCAGCCAGCCCCGAGCCGATACATATCTAGCGCGGCTCGGAATGTGACCTTGGCCTTGACCTACTTTCACCAATTTCGAACTCATAGATTTTCATCCCTACTACACACCTGTAAAATTTTGTGATGATACCTTTAGCGGTTGCGAAGTTATCGTGGTAACAGACACACAGAACTTGACCTACTTTCACCATTTTCGAACTCGTGAACGATTTTTTTCCTTACTACACACCTGTAAATTTCATCATTCATCATCATCATCATCCGGACCTCCTTTCCCACCTTAGGGCACGGTGAGGAGTAGCAATGTCCAGACAACCCAAATTTGCCCTGTAAAAGTTTGTGATAATATTTTGAGCGGTTGCGGATTTATGGTGTTAACAGAAACACGGACAGACAGACAGACGGACAAACTGAAAATAATACCAGCTTCGCAATCGCGGCTGGTAAAGACGTCATCGAGCAGAAAGGGTAAATCTCATAAATACCTTGTTTGGGTAATTGATTGAGCGTCTCACATCTGTCAGTAATATCAACTTATAATCCCAGTCTACCGGATTAGGCCTGTTTAGCACCGTGTTTGCAATTCAGCTTAACTTTTGACTCATCTACCCTCCGATCTGAAAGTGTGTAGTG
The DNA here is from genome assembly GCF_032717465.1 of Coenobita brevimanus. Taxonomy (NCBI): domain Eukaryota; kingdom Metazoa; phylum Arthropoda; class Malacostraca; order Decapoda; family Coenobitidae; genus Coenobita; species Coenobita brevimanus. Next base: position 2,615,040 of record NC_136984.1, on the reverse strand, counting down.
ATGTTACAGTGAGCAGTGATGTTTTATAAGTGAATCAACAGTGTACTTGTAATTGCTGTTCGATGTTATGGTCAACAGTGACGTTTTATAAGTGAAGCACCAATGTACTTATAACCTACACTGTTCCATGTTACAGTGAGCGGTGATGTTTTATAAGTGAAGCACCAATGTACTTATATACTGTTCCATGTTACAGTGAGCGGTGATGTTTTATACGTGAAGCACCAATGTACTTATATACTGTTCGTTGTTACAGTGAGCAGTGGGGTTTTATGAGTGAAGTCCCTTGTTATTGACACACCAAACTTCAGAAATGGAGGCAGACACAAACCTCACCTACTCAAATCACAATCCCAGAGTTGATTATCAGTCCTACATAGACATTGCACAGTTCACAGGAAAATATACGTGATGAGTAGGCATAATAATAATAGGTTCGGTTCTCAGGCCGGTCAGATTCATAGACAAAGTTCGTTTCCATTTCGTCCCTGTTCACCCAGCACAACAGTCGAGCACAAAGAACTCCCTTATGTCTTCTGTGTTTACATCTGAATCAGTGAACGAAACATCTGAAAATATCCTAGTGTAAAGTCTCATGTTTCACCATCTATCTGTCTATTTATTGCCAGACGCCTTAATCCCGTAAGGGGTGGCCACAAACAATCGCCTCCATGTCGCCCTGTCCCCCGCCGTTTCATTGCCCTGCTCCCAGCTCACACGCCCCTCTCTCACATACCTCTTCACTCCATCCCTCCACCTCATGTTTCACTACTCTAGCTTTTTTCCCCTCAGTAATCCATAAAAAAATAATAATAATAATAATAATAATAACAAAAAAAATCTGTACAAGACATGAAAGATACCATGTGTTGAGAAACCCACTTTTTATGAAATAACTTGAAGTGCAAACAATGCTCCCTGGAACACCGTAATCACCCAAATAAAGCCAGTGTACATTAAGAGACGTAGATGTCAATTAAACTCCTGTGTGTGGTATTCTAGGGGAAAATTTGGACTTAGAAAAACTGATAATCTGCCTTGTTGTTAACTAAATCATATGAGAGAGGGAGGTGTGAGCTGGGGGCAGGGCAGTGAAATGGTGGGGGACATGGCGACATGGAGGCGATTTGTTTGTGGCCACCTCTTACGGGATTAAGGCGTCTGGCAATAGATGGATAAATTCTTTTTATAAATATATCTCCAGGGAGGCCGTGGGATTATAGGACATGAACATAATTGTCTGTCGCAAACTGGAGTAAAATTGTGTTCTTTTCCCGATCAGAGCTGTGATAGTGAGTCTTTATTATTATTATTATTATTATTATTGTTGTTGTTGTTATTGATAGGTTTAAATATTTAGGTACTTATTTAGCCAAGGATGGTTCTTTGAACTTTGAATTCGAGGAAAGGTTAAAGAAGGCTAATCAGGCAATGGGAATGCTTAAAAATATTTGGAATAATAACAATTTTTCTGTGCATACAAAAATCAAACTTTATAAGGTAATGGTTAGGAGTATCTTAATTTATGGACACGAGTCTTGGTACAGCACAGTGACTATGGAAAATAAATTCTTGGTGTTTGAAAATAAAGCACTTAGAAGAATATTAGGAGTTAAGTGGTGGGAAAGGATACCAAATAGTAGAATTTGAGAAATAACGGGAGTGCAGCCGATCGATGAATATGTTAGATTCTCACGATGGAAGTGGCTAGGACATGTGTATAGGAGACAGGGAATAGTACGAGGTACACCAGGGTGGGTGACACCTGGTAGGAGAGGTAGAGGAAGGCCAAAAGAGACGTGGGTGAGGACAATGAGACGGGAAGCTAGAGATGAGTGTTGGGGAGATCTTGAGGAGTTAGCACAAGATAGGATGTGGTGGTGTGAGTTCATCGAGGCCCTATGCATCCCCGAGGGTGCCACAGGAAATGATTGATTGATTGATTGATTGTTATTATTATTATTTATACTATATTATTATTATTATTATTATTATTATTATTATTATTATCATTATTATATTTTTAGTGTTCTTGTTGTTGTTATTGTTGTTGATGTTGTTGTTGCTGTTTTGCTGATATTATTATTATTACTAAATGGAGAGAAATTGTGAATGAATAAGTGATGACGCAGCCCTGAGGGGATATTCTCCGGCATTTGGTCTGATCAGCTAGTCAGGTCAGGTGCGGGGAAGGGGATGGGTCTGTTATGATGTGGCAGGGGTAAACCAGTTCTGCTGTTGGGCCCTACTGCGGATGTCACTGATTGTATTGCGCAGTTGACCCTTGTGAGGTGTGGTGCGGTGAGGGTCTGTCCGTTCTCCCCTTTGGGGCTAAGATGCGAATGAATGTGTTTGAATGGATGAGTAAATGGGGAGTGTGTCGTCCTGTCTCGGCTACCTCCCTTTCCTTGGGGGAAGCAGCCTAGGTATATAGATAGATTATTATTATTATTATTAGTTTTATTTTTTTATTATATTTATTATTATTGTTGTTGTTGTTGTTGCTATTAGTTATTGATATTATTACTGTGAGTGATAGTCGTAGTGGTAGTAGTAGTTGTAGTAGAAGTAGTATTATCATTATCATTATCATTATTACCATTATTATTAATTTTACTACTACTACTACTACTACTCGTACTACTACTACTACTAGTATTATTATTATTATCATTAGTAGTAGTAGCAGTAGTAGTAGTAGCAGTAGTAGTAGTAGTAGCAGTAGTAGTAGTAGTAGCAGTAGTAGTATTTTGGTTCCTCTGTCTTTCTACTTACCACATTAAATTCGCATGACGTCAGCAGGAATATAGTTCAAAGATGGCAATTCGTACCAAAAACGTCAACAACTTTTCTCCAGCGATTTATCCATGGTACTTGCTGAGGTATTTCATCAGTTCAATACAGCTTTCCATACCTTTACTGCGAGACACCTTTCTGGCGTTGAATAAAATCGTGTGGAGATGGAACAAAGTATAAGAAGAGTTACTGTATTGTGATGAACCTTGTTTGTATGTGTTATGTACAGTGGCATTAATTACAGAAAAGAAGAAGAGGAGGAGGAGGAGGAGGAAGAGGAAGAGGAAGAAGAAGAAGAAGAAGATGAAGAAGAAGAAAGGGAAGAAGCTGTAGAGAGTGAAGATTCAGAAAAGGAAGAAGAAAAAGAAGAGATGAAGAAGAAGAAGAAGAAGAGAAGGAGGAAGAAGAAGAAGAAGAAAAAGAAGAAGAAGAAAAAGAAGAAGAAGAAAAAGAAGAGAAAGAGGAAGAAGAAGAAGAAAAAGAAGAGAAAGAGGAAGAAGAAGAAGAAAAAGAAGAGAAAGAGGAAGAAGAAGAAGAAGAGGAAGAAGAAGAGTGAAGGATTCAACCACAGTAAAATCGAATACCTGACTTAAAATCCACTATAGGTAATCCTCAATAAACCTTTAAATGTTCGCAGTGCTAAATAAATAAATGACTAAGTAAAAATGTTAAGAGACGGTATCAAATGGAGAGATGCAGTATCAATTTTTTAACTGTTAATTTTGTCATTGTATCCATTTATCAAAAACTATGCAAATCTAAATAGTCATAATAGTAATAGTTTCCCTGTGTCAGTTTTTATGATTTCCAGTGAGGTATGGGCGACATACTGGACTTCGTGTGTACGAAAGAGACATAAACAGGAAGACAGACCGAGATAGACAGACAGGCAGGAACAAAGACAGACAGACAAACATACACCCAGAAAGACAAAGAACAACTATTGGCATGAACAAAGTCAGCAGCAGACGCCCTAATCCCCAGTCAGACAAAATAACAGGTTAACCAGGCATTTCAGAAGGGGGGCGGGGCAGCTAATGTTATGGAAAAAGCCAGCATCAAACACCTCAATCCACCCCAGACAAAATAACAGGTTAACCAGGCATTTCAGAAGGGGGGCGGGGCAGCTAATGTTATGGAAAAAGCCAAGCATCAAACACCTCAATCCACCCCAGACAAAATAACAGGTTAGCCAGACATTCCAACATCACACACTTTTCCAGAGAACCCAACTCCTGGTCAGCTTCCCTGATTGCGTTGGAAAGGGTGAATATCTGAAAAGGTCAAGCCTTCTAGTACATTTACATTACCTGATCGGGACTGACATTCACGAACAAACTTAACATCAGCTGATTCCTTGTAACTCTGATGTGTTTCAGTGGGAACGACAAGAGACATGGAAACTTTCTGTTTTCTCCATTCTTGTCTGTCGTATGTAATAATTGTTATTTTCTCTCATAATTACGATTTATTTCCTTTTTTCAGGAACTAGTGGTAAAGGAAGAGTCTGTACCATCCTAGTTCTACCTGTCGGAACAAGTCACAACTTTCTTATGTTTCTTTGTGAATATGTGTCCTGAATACGCTTCTCCCCCTTCCCCCCCTCCTCTCTCTCTCTCTCTCTCTCTCTCTCTCTCTCTCTCTCTCTCTCTCTCTCTCTCTCTCTCTCTCTCTCTCTCTCTCTCTCCTGTTATCCCTCTCTGCCCTTCTCCTTCCCATCCTACCTACCGTCCCTCCCTCTCGCTTTGTGCCTACTCAACCAGCCAGTTAATCAGGGACCTTGATATAACATTAACTATTGCTGGTCGTCTTCCAGAGCAAAAGTGGAATTTTGACAAGAAATATTTCTACCTTATTAACCCTTGCATAATCAATTGGTATTATTTATAAGTGTTCTTGTTCCTTTCCCTCATCCTCACCTCACTTTATATACATGTATACTGTGTGTATAAAACAGGGAAAAACATTCACAGTAATGCTAGACTATTTCCAAATGTAGAAGTGTCTGATAAATAATTTTTGATGAAGGAATTTAAACACTAGAGAATGTGTGTATATTATTCACTGTTGTTATGGATGAAGATGTGTATATTATTCACTGTTGTTATGGATGAAGGTGTGTATATTATTCACTGTTGTTATGGATGAAGATGTGTATATTATTCACTGTTGTTATGGATGAAGGTGTGTATATTATTCACTGTTGTTATGGATGAAGATGTGTATATTATTCACTGTTGTTATGGATGAAGGTGTGTATATTATTCACTATTGTTATGGATGAAGGTGTGTATATTATTCACTGTCGTTATGGATGAAGGTGTGTATATTATTCACTGTTGTTATGAAGGTGTGTATATTATTCACTGTTGTTATGGATGAAGGTGTGTATATTATTCACTGTCGTTATGGATGAAGGTGTGTATATTATTCACTGTCGTTATGGATGAAGGTGTGTATATTATTCACTGTTGTTATGAAGGTGTGTATATTATTCACTGTTGTTATGGATAAAGTTGTGTATATTATTCACTGTTGTTATGGATGAAGGTGTGTATATTATTCACTGTTGTTATGGATAAAGTTGTGTATATTATTCACTGTTGTTATGGATGAAGGTGTGTATATTATTCACTGTTGTTATGGATGAAGGTGTGTATATTATTCACTGTTGTTATGGATGAAGGTGTGTATATTATTCACTGTTGTTATGGATGAAGGTGTGTATATTATTCACTGTTGTTATGGATGAAGGTGTGTATATTATTCACTGTTGTTATGGATGAAGGTGTGTATATTATTCACTGTTGTTATGGATGAAGGTGTGTATATTATTCACTGTTGTTATGGATGAAGGTGTGTATATTATTCACTGTCGTTATGGATGAAGGTCTGTGTATTATTCACTGGTGTTAATTATTTACTGAGCCCCTCACGACGCCAGTGGTTGGTCAGGCGTCACTGAATCTTTAGAAAGGTTGTCCAGTAATCAGAGAGAGAGAGAGAGTGAGAGAGGAGAAAGAGAGAGAGAGAGAGAGAGGAGAAAGAGAGAGAGAGAGAGACAGGTCACTGGTGTAGGAGTCTCTATCAGGGAGCCAACACGAACCCGCAATTCTCAACCTACCTCACTGCCATCACATTGCTCTTGGTATCTTGCTACTTTCAGGTGCGTGTGTGTGTGTGTGTGTGTGTGTGTGTGTGTGTGTGTGTGTGTGTGTGTGTGTGTGTGTGTGTGTGTGTGTGTGTGTGTGTGTGTGTGTGTGTGTGTGTGTGTGTGTGTGTGTGTGTGTGTGTGTGTGTCAGCTCATTTTCGAGTTGCAGAAGTCAGATACAGTGCTCATTAGTCCTTCTACTAAGCAAAATAAATTTTTTTTCGAAAGAAGGAAGGATACACCAAGAAGAAAGGCGTTCCCTAATTCATAGTATTAATAGTTTCAGTAGCCAATGATTTAGTATTATTGGTGACATTCCTTACTTTCACAATCACCGTAAAATGCAATAGATAAATGCTGAATGGGACCCTTGTTTTTACTTTACTTATTCAGCAGTCCTTTCCCTGCAATAACAAACTGTGCGGCAATACACTGGCTCCTGTTTACGTTATCAGAGTTATTGTGCCCTTCTGCTTTAGAAATAACTCTGTACACTGCATTCAGTTATCGTAGGTACGGAGGAAATCAGCAATAGGTGTCCCCAGCAGACAGTCCGACAGTTACCCCTCCTACCCACTGAAATCAAGGAAAACGGGTCCAGAGGGTTCGCTGGGTCACGAAGCAGTCGAACCATCGTGAACCATTAGAATAAAAGTGGCTATGCATCTGTTAATATACAAATAATAACTAAGTAACTTGAGTTTAAGATTGATAATATAACGATGCTTTACATTAATCATTTCTGCCAGAAGACTTTTCTTTTTTTCGATTCATATTTATGTATTTTCAGATTTTATGTTGCTGGCCAGAGATTTTTTCTTTCGACCTCAAGAGTTTGATACAGCCTTCACTAACCCCTGTACCACGAGAGGTATTTCTTCAGTCAAACAGAATCGTCTGATAATTGCTGTACTAAGTTCTAGTTAAGCTTTGATCTGAAGGGCTTGATAATGAGTACAACTGAAGCAAGTATAATTAACGTATGCAAACAATATCATCTTACCCATTATACACGGCACACATCAAAGACATGAAGCAAAGAATCGAGATCCCCATTGTAAACGAAACACATCAAAGACATGAAGCAACGAGTCGAGATCCATCCAGGAGCTCAGTTGGTAAAAGGACGTTGGTGGTGAAAGACTTAAACTAGTTAGTGCAGTGTCAAGTGAAAATAGGAAATGAGATCTGTAGTCATATTTTTAGAGGATCAAATCATTTCTAAGATAATTATTAATAAGAGTTAACTATGAACACAGATCGTTTTGTGTTTTGTTATCACGTTCATTATTTACTCTGGTTTGCTTATGTAGACGGGCAGCTGGGTGAATGAAGACAAACATACCTTCATGCATATTATACACAGCATAAGCCTAAGAAGTGTTGACAAATTCAGCTTCATGGTTGCAAATTTGTTAGCTGTATGTGATTGTCTCTATGAAGACTGACGCAAACCAAAAATTGCCGCTCTGCTGCCCTCGTGTAGTTAATAGGCATTTTTCTATAACATTCTTTAGTAACACCAGTGCAAAGTGAAGAAAATGTACTGTAACTTGGTATTACCCTAGTGTGTATAATGTAATATAACGTCAACAGTACTTTTATTACAACTGAGACCACTATTGATTTTGAAACCTGTGAAAATATTGGAAAACTGGCAATGACCTGGATACCTACCAGTGCATGGATGTCGTCCCCCTTCCTGCCTTCCAAGTACAAATGATGCTCACTGTCTGCTGGTAAGTATCCTCATTTGATATATACTTGGCTTACTGTTCCACTGCCTATGCTTCACGTTTTGGCCGCGTGTGTGTGTGTGTGTGTGTGTGTGTGTGTGTGTGTGTGTGCGTGTGCGTATGCCTGTGCGTGTGCGTGTGCGTGTCCTCAGTATAACTCTAGAGGGGACAGCTTTTTTCAGGATCTCAACATTTGGTTCGTTTTCCTACATTAAAAGAAATATTACCGTGCCATCCAAGCTAGTATTATTGTTAGCTTTGTTCCGCCTCTCACTCTAGCCACAAAGGGTCTTCTATATTGCAGGGAACCTTTTCAAACAGAAGCATTGTGTGTGGAGGAGGAGCTGAATGAAATATGACAAATATTTTATAGTTATTGCTCATAAAGGGAAGGGAAAAGAAAATGGGTGGCGGCAGGAGAGGGGGTAAGAAAAATTATTTGTCTTGAAGTTTTGGTGAGGCAGGCATGAGAGACACACACACACACACACACACAGACACACACACACACACACACACACACAGACACACACACACGCTCTCTCTCTCTCTCTCTCTCTCTCTCTCTCTCTCTCTCTCTCTCTCTCTCTCTCTCTCTCTCTCTCTCTCTCTCTCTCTCTCTCTCTCTCTCTCTCTCTCTCTCTCTCTCTCTCTCTCTCTCTCTCTCACACACACACACACACACACACACACACACACACACACACACACACACACACACACACACACACACACACACACACACACACACACACACACACACACACACACACACACACACACACACACACACACACACACACACACACACACACACACACACACACACACACACACACACACACACACACACACACACACACACACACACACACACACACACACACACACACACACACACACACACACACACACACACACACACACACACACACACACACACACACACACACACACACACACACACACACACACACACACACACACACACACACACACACACACACACACACACACACACACACACACACACACACACACACACACACACACACACACACACACACACACACACACACACACACACACACACACACACACACACACACACACACACACACACACACACACACACACACACACACACACACACACACACACACACACACACACACACACACACACACACACACACACACACACACACACACACACACACACACACACACACACACACACACACACACACACACACACACACACACACACACACACACACACACACACACACACACACACACACACACACACACACACACACACACACACACACACACACACACACACACACACACACACACACACACACACACACACACACACACACACACACACACACACACACACACACACACACACACACACACACTTCGACTATCTTTTATCAACAACTGCCAGTGGGATGTGACAGATCATTTTACAGACGCATAATGAATGAGCTTGACGTTTAGAGCAAGCATATGGGATGGAACTGTAAGGGGAATGAGGCTAGTGGTACAGTATGGGGATAATGAATAGCAGCTGAATTAGTAACCTTGACCTGGTGTAAGAGAAGGAATACCCCCAATTTTACATCATTAGTCAAAAACATGGAGGGGAATAAATTGTTTCACCATATGTGCTTCTACCATACCACTGTTCATTACCACTGTCTTCTGTTTCACTGTCTGTCTTCTGCCTGTCTCACCATACCACCATCAACTACCACTGGCTTCTGCTTCACCATCTGTGCCTTCCACCCGTCTTTCTCATACCAGTGTTCTCTACCACTATCTTTTGTTTCACTGTCTTGTATCTGCCTTATTCTTACCACCTGTTTCACCGTCTGTGATTATACTGGTTCTACACCATCTTTTGTTTCACCATCTATGCTCTGTATCTCTCCTACTCTTCTATGTCCCTGAGAACTTAAACCCTTGCTGGATTTGCAGAGAGAAAGGCGCACACAGATAGAAGAAGACGGGAAGACAGTGTAAAGAATGGATTACAAGTGTTAAAGAGTTAATGACAAATACACTCAAACCTAGATTTTAGGGACTAAATGGGGAATCAGCTTGTCCCTTACTTGAAAATGTCCCTTACATGAAAATGTCCCTTACATGAAAATGTCCCTTACTTGATAATGTCCCTTACTTGATAATGTCTCTTACTTGAAAATGTCCCTTACTTGATAATGTCCCTTACTTGATAATGTCCCTTACTTGATAATGTCCCTTACTTGATAATGTGCCTTACTTGATAATGTGCCTTACTTGATAATGTCCCTTACTTGATAATGTCCCTTACTTGATAATGTCCCTTACTTGATAATGTCCCTTACTTGATAATGTGCATTGTTTCACCAAATATAAAGACAATCTTATTATGAAATGCAGTAATTGTTTCACTTATATTACTTATTAATATGATTCTGAATATTATTTTACGGGTACTGTATAAAAAAACATTAATGTGTATAACCTAGACATTACGTATCATTTTTGAATGGTCTTGTCCGTTTGTCAGGTAGAATATGGAGTCCCTTAAATCCAAAATCCCTTAAATGGAGGTCCCTTAAATCGAGGTTTGAGTATATGGTTGGAAGACATGAACTACAGTACCATAACACTATCTTGGTCTAAAATTTCCGTCTCTCCATCTTGAATGCTGAGTTGTAGTGGTAGATTAACACTAAAATATGATGCTAGTCAGGAAGAAGTGCTGTGAAATGGATGTAGAGCCACAGTATTGTCTTTTTCTGTCACAGACCTACGTGATATAAGCTACAAAATGACCCAAATGTGGGCCTGGTGAGTGTAAAGGAAATATTGTGAGAAAATAGTGAAAAAAGTTAGAGCATTGTGGTGTGGATGTGATAGGAAGCGTTAGGAGAAACACACTCAGGTGGTTTGGCCAGGTGGAGAGGATGGAGAGTGAGAGACTGACTAGGGGAGTGTATGTGAGTGAGGTGGAGAGGGGGAGACGGAGGGGTAGGCCAAGGATGAGATGGAGGGATGGAGGTGAGAGGTATATGAGAGAAGGGGATGTAAGCTGGAAGCAGGGCGATGAAATGGCGGGGAACAGGGCGACATAGAGGCGATTTGTTTGTGGCCACCCCTTACTGGATCAAGGCATCTGGCAATAGACAGAGGTAGATAGACTTCTTAGGGGACTTCGGAACGCTAATTTTTTAATGTATTTTGTATCTTGCACCTTGACCCTTTGTATATGTTGGTGATATTAATTACATCGATAGAAAAACTGATATAACATTGTCAGTTATTCAATCCTTTAACGCCCCCTCAGGAGCGTAGGGGCCCTTGTCTAGGCTACAGTACTTACTCTATTTAGGTATGGCAAAAATGACGAATCGCTGGTCACTAAGAATTTATATATCAACAATAAACCCTAACCTTTTCCTCAGATGTAAACACTAATGATCCGCATCTGGTTGGAGCATATTAATTCACTTGACCATCTGGCGTCGTTCTGGATATATGGTTACCCCCCAACGTAGTAAATGGCTTCCTGAACAACTAGAAACCATTGGGATTGTCATTCAGTGTAGAGTCACATGAAGGTTGCATGAAATCAAGCGAGAGGATGGTAGGCCTTCCCCACCTGCTATATAAACAACACACGAGTATTAAGATATTATATGCAAAATAAATCGCTAAGGAAAAAACACTACGAACTCTCCTTCGGTCTGGATAACATGGCATGACACTGATGTTGATGGTGTGGGTTCTGGACTTCTGGCTGATCAACACATGTGAGAGATTGAACTACATTGAGGCAGGATGGATGGTTGGTGTGGAGGGAGAAGGGTGAGAGAGGAGAGGGGAGGGAGAAAAGCAGATGGTTAGGGAGGGGAGGGAATGGTGACTGGTGTGAAGGGAGAAAATGATGGTGAGAGTTGAAAGAAAAGGAGAGGTGGAGGGAGAGAGGGGAAGGAAGAACGGTGGTGGAGGGAGAGACGGGAAGGAAGAGCGGTGGTGGAGGGAGAGACGGGAAGGAAGGACGATTGGAGGTGGATAGAGAAATAGATGGTGGGGGAGGAGAGGGGAAGGAAGGATGTTGGTGATGGTAGAGGGGTCTGGGGGGAAAGGACAGGGAGAAAGAAAAAGAAATGGTCAGAAAGAGTAGTTGGTGCGTGGAGGAGGGAAGGGACAGTGAGAGGCGAGGGTAGGAGAGGACGGATGGTTTGCGGAGGAAGTAAGGGAATGGAGTGAAAGGGAAGAGGAAGGAAAGATGGAGAGAGAAAGGGCTAATGAGAAGGAACAGGAGGGAAGGAAGGTTGGAGCGTGGAGGAAAAAAAAGAGGCTGGTAAATGAGAGGTGTGAAGGGCACAGGTTAAAAAAAAATACATATCGATGAAAGAGAGGAGAGTGAAGAGGAAAGGTTGTATCTTGAAATATGGCGATGGAGGGGGTAAGGGAGAGGGGTATGGTGAAGTGAAAAGGGAGAGAGAGAGAGAGAGAGAGAGGGGGGGGGGATGAATTAGGGTAGGTGATAATGGAAGGGGAGGGATGAGGTGGGATTACATCAGTGAAATGAGAAAGGAATGACAGTTGGGCGTCTGAGCAAGCACACAATATATACAATACCGAAATGTTTTTGGATAACAGTAGACTTGGACGTGTATTCTGGCTGAGTAAGAAAACTAACACCTCTTCCTTAATGTTATACTTTTGGATATGGCTGGTTAATATCCTTGTGTACGTTATTTATGCAGAGTAATGGCGATATTTGGAGTGTTTAGGTAGCAGAACAGAACAGTAAGGTGTAGTAAGCCAAATAAATAGCTAGGGAAGAGGTGTTAGGGAGCTTCCTCAACCGATGGGAATACGTGCCTTGGGTAGGGTAATAGAATCTACATCCTTTCCATAGCACTTCTTCGTGACTAGCCTTGTATTCTAGTGTTAAAGACAATAATATCTTTTTCCGCTGATGATAATTGTGTGTTTTAGTGTGACCAACCTGAGTAAGATTTATAAAGACGTTTGTGGAGTTAGTCTGGAGATCACAAGGCAAACACGGGGACAGAACCAGCCTTACTCGTCCTGTAATTTATATCAAAGAAAAATATGTACGGTATAGCTAAAAGAAATATAGACACAAGTATATTACATCACTGTTTTCATTACCTAGCCCTTCGAAATATCTGTTAAATTGTATACTGAAAATCTAGTAATACTAATGACCTTCTTACTCTTAACCATTAACATCGTTTGGCTTTAGCTTGGATGGAATACAGTGGTTCTTTCTACAGTAAGGGAGGTAACTCAGTCGGTAGAGAGGTGGCCTGCAGTCCTACCGGATCCAGGTTCAAATCCCCGCTGGAATTGGGAACGGTTTAAGGATTTGAGTTTTATAATAGCAGGCTTTAGTGATCAACCAGAAGCCCCACCGACATGTCGTAAAAATACCCCCGCTAATACCAATATACCAGCCCTGTATGAGACAACCCTATCATGTATTCAATATGGGCGGTGGGTGTTAGCGCCGAAGTGGTGACATGTAGAGGTGTATGGTATGTAGGGGGACTACTGGGCCTTGGGAACCGGAGTGAAAGCCTATGCCCAGAGTCGGACACATTAAAAAAAAAAAAAAACTGGGACGGATTAACACTCTCAGGTCCTGTGACGTCATCTTTGGCCGTGCAACTTTACACAACTGATTACACTTTTAAAAAATCCTGGCAGCTTAACAGAGGGCATCGGCTACAAGGCAGGAGTAAAAGCAAAGGATAAAACATGTACAGGTGACCTCATGTGACCCTTGTACAGGATCAGTGTGTGGCAGAGATCAAGCATATGTTACACCTGACAACCGTGACACAGTGATATGTTTGTTGATGGCACTCACAGGAATGAACGGTGCCAAAATATCGCTTGAAATTATTAAGTAACTGTGTTGCAAGAGGGTGGAGGGATGAGGTGGAGGGATGGAGTTGAGAGGTATACGAGGAAGGGAGTGAATGAGTTGGGTGGAGGGCAATGAAATGGTGGGTGACAGAGCTCCTTGGAGGCGTTTTGTCTGCTGCCACCCTTTGCGGGATAAGGGCGTCGGGCTATAGACGGATAGAGAGATAGATAGTACTGCATGAACGTCCAAAATTGTAGCTAGACCTCCACTTCAGACACTCCCAGGTGCATGTGTATCTAACTTACTTGGTAAATCAGACATATAAACAATCCTCACAATAATATCACCATAAACCATAGTCGCCACACCATTAAACATTACATAAACACATTAGGCACATAGTAAACACATAGGGAACTGTTTGTAAATGCAAGTATTAACCGTTACTCCCAGGCCTTCATTTATGCAACAGGTCAACTCTGGAACTGTCTCTCTCTGTCTGTATTTCCTGTTAACTATGATCTCCAGTCTTTCAAACGCAGTGTGTCCAGGCATCTCGAACTGATCGGATCTTGAATCTGGCTCCCTCTTGTATTTTGTCTCATGGAAGGAACAGTATTGCGGGCTCATGGCCTTTGGTTCCTTCTTCCTAGCATTAAAAAAAAAATCGATTGGTATGAAGTAGCATGAGATAAAAGCGTACACATTGGCAGTCCAAGGGTTCACGGTAGTTTTGTGGAACTACTCTGGCTTGACTATTTCACTGCACTGTACCTCTAATGACACTGTTCACTGACTCTTTACAGCACAGTTGATTGGTGTCGTATCTTATTCCCAAACACCTTTTCCTGAGCGACTTATTTTGCTTACTGCATCTAACAATCTGCGTGTTACATGGAACGTTCTAAGATCATAGTACTCTGCACAGATAGCGTGTAGAGGGATATTAACCAGCCGTATCCCGGAATAAATCGCTAAGGAAGAGGCGTTAGGGAGCATCCTTTCTCAATGAGTATACGAGAGTTTCTTTTTATGGCAGATTAACACAAGAGAAACAAGTTTAGTTAAACAGCATTGGTTTAGTCTAACTCATGAACACACAGCGTAACGTAACACCTTCCGTCATTAGAGAGAGAGAGAGAGAGAGAGAGATGGAAGTTGTGAAAGAAAGGAAAGAAGAAAGGGAAACAAAGAGAAGACTCCCTTTGTTTTCTTTCAATTCTTTCCCTACCTTTCTCCTTTCCTTTGGTTTCTTCACCATCTTTCTCCTTCCGTTCCTCCCTCCTCCCCCTTCTCTCTATCTCCTATTGTCTCTCTCCCTCCTTCCCTATCTCCTCCCTCCTTCCCTCCCCTCTCTCCTCCCTCCTTCCCTCCCCTCTCTCCTCCCTCCTTCCCTCCCCTCTCTCCTCCCGCCTCTCTCCCCTTCCATTCCATTCTTCCCGCCTCATCACAATCACCCTCTGTCGTCAGGGGGGTCAGCACTTCAAATAATGCTGTCCTAATCAGCAGGGAGAGGGAGAGACAGACAGACAGACAGACAGACAGACAGACACAGACACAGGCTGAGATAGTGGGGTTGGAGAGGGAGGAATGTAGAGAAATTGGGGACAAGGAGAGAGTAAGTACCTTTTGATGGCAGGGGGAGTGTTGAGTGGCATAAAATAAATGGTATGGAGAATAATAATGAGGGAGAGACAAGAGTGGTGAGAGGCGGCCTAGTCATACCCTGGGCCGTGAAAATAACAATGGCGGAGCAAATGTTGTGTTATTTTCACACTATTTCAAGTCTTGTAACATAGAAATTATACTCTAGTTGGTTTGTTTTTATATAGATCACTAAACCCTTTCACTTTAATTGGTGTCCAGCTATAGTCTGACTGCAGGATAATTTTGACTAGTAACCAGGGAGACGCATTCCTACCACATAATGTGTTGATAGACGTAGCCGAGGTGTTAGTTGAAGAGAGATTGTAGGTGTACCGTAGGTGTATCGTGGATCGTGTTGATAGTGCTGCCCTTGTAGATAATCGTAGCTCAGGAAGTGGAGATTAACGTGGGCAGCCATTGATAAAATCGTAAGGCGTTGGATGGCTCGTTGCGGGGTAGGTGCCGCTCTGTCTCACTGGCCTCTCTATCTTGTAACGTTGGTGGGTAAGTTACAGGCACTCTTGGGTTACGGAGTTTATTGTACACAGTTATATCGAGATGTGATGGACAGCGTAACGTAACGTGACGGCAAACCTCCCAGCTGACCCTGTCTCCTAGCTTCTGCCCTCGATCGTACCCTCAGGTTCTCTATGACCTCCGAAATCTGAGAATATATGCGGCTAGGAGGGGATGTAATGTCTGGTAGATTTCTATGGGTTGGTCAAACTGCTCATCATGAAATTTTGTATCGTCTGAACTAAAAAGAGATTGTTTTTCCTCCACCCCCTTCCCCTCCTTCCCTCTCTCCTCACCAGTCCTTCATTCCACCCCTCCCTTCCTCCCCTGCTCTCTTCCCCATCATCACCCCTTCCCCTTCATCCTTTGCCTCCCCTATCCCCCCTTTTCATTCCTCCCCACTTTCATAACCGCCCCTCATATAATCCTAAATTTCCTTTCCCCCCTTCCTCCCCCTCTCTCTCCGCCTCCCCTTTTCTCCCTCCATTCCCTCAATCTCCCTTTCCTCTCTTTATTTTCAGCTCCTCTCCCCTGCTCTTACCATTCTCTTTTTGTTTGTTCTACCCCATATTATTCTGCTATAAAATAAATCTTTTTTTTTTTCCTATTTTCAAGGGTCTCTCTCTCTCTCTCTCTCTCTCTCTCTCTCTCTCTCTCTCTCTCTCTCTCTCTCTCTCTCTCTCTCTCTCATTCCTTAACTCTATCACCTTTTTTAAATTTTTTTACCGAGTAGTCTTCTCTTTCTCCAACGCTCCCAACTTGCATTCCATCTTTCCCCTTTTCCCCTCCTCCATATATCCCCTTTTACTCATCCCCACATGGCCTCACTCTATCATACCCCCCTCCCCTTGTTCATAATATCACCCCCTCACACGTGTTAATCCAATAACACGCCTGACACCCACTGTGACAACACAACTCCACGCCGTCTGCCAACACTACACACCAGCAGGAGACGGGGATGTGAGATGAAGGGGGTGTTGGTGTATTTAGTCTACCACACTAAATAATCCACGTACTGTTGCCTTCAAAAGTTCCGTACCTGTTCTGTAACTCATTATATTATCCAGGGTGATTATAACTAACAGTATGATAGAACTGTTTAACTAACCAAACTGCTGTAGTGACTGCGTGCAACTTTACTTAGCTTTAATGTTGCGAGTCATTCAGCAGCAGAGGAGGAACAGAATTTTTGAAGGCAATTGTACATCTCTTTGGCACATTTATTGGAAGTTTGCGAAATATGGAGGATTTTCTAGATAGATGAACCTGCTCACCGATCATGTCAATACACAGAATACTGGTGCCTGAAATCAACATACACTGGCTTGGGAAAATAAGTTATCAAAGGACAGTACCACCGCAGACAAACATCCACGATACACTGAACGTTGCAAGAATATAATTAAACCTACGTCACTGCAAATATTAACGTATATATAAGTAACTCTGGAACTGCCTCTCTCTGTATGATCTCCAGTCTTTTAAGCGCAGTGTGTCCAGGCATCTCGAAAGAATGGGTCTTGAATTTGGCTCTTTGTTATCTTGTTTGTTTTTTCTGAGAGGGAACAATTTGCAGGCTTCTGGCTTTTAGTTCCTTCTTTCTTGCACTTAAAAAAAAAAAAAAAAAAAAAAAGGAAATGCAGGAGATATTATTGTTTACTTTAAATTGATAATAGCGTAATAAATGTTTTTTTTAGAGAGAATGAGGGGGGCGCGGTAGCACAGTGGTAGCGCGCCGGACTCGTAATCGGGGGATTGCGAGTTCGAGCCTCGCCCGGGCTGCCGTGCCGGGAGTGGTAGCTCGCTCCTGTAACCCTAGCGGGGCTATATAGTCCAATACAGGGCTTAGCTCGGGGGAACTCCATTTCTCCCATTTTTAGACAGAACGATAGAGCTTTCAATATTTCTCCATCACAAATCGTCCCATACCCTCTCCTGGCTACCCATATATAATACCTTTCATCATAAATCTTTCTCTTACACTACCTTCACTCTCGAAACCTCTTCTTTATTTTATTATGAAAAATGAGAACATCTGTCCATCTTGACCTTTTTATGTCTCCTTTTCTTCTTATCTCGTTCTTTCCATGCATTATTATTCAAGTTTCATGTCTCCTTTATTATCAATCACTTTTTTTTCCTCACCCTTCTTCAAGATACTAATAAATGTGTGTGTGTGTGTGTGTGTGTGTGTGTGTGTGTGTGTGTGTGTGTGTGTGTGTGTGTGTGTGTGTGTGTGTGTGTGGATGAGTTAATTGGGAGTGTGTCGTCCTGTCTCGGCTACCTCCCTTTCTTTGGGGGAAGCAGCCTAGGTATATAGATAGATCCTTCATGCCTCATACTTCCATCTCCACTCACCACACTTAATATTTTCTACCTGTCTATTCTGTCTGCTGCCTGATCTTGCATCCTGTATGGGGTGGCGTCGATAAAGGGACCTTAAGGTATTTTTGTGCATAATCAGGAACAACCCTTTCCCCACGATGCCACTCTGTATTACATTCACTCACACCTTATCTCCCCACCTTGTTCTCGTCTCGGTCCGTCTCCTCCCAACCATCTCACTCGTACGTTCATCCAGTCTGTCTCTCACTCTCACCATTCTATCATTCTCTAGCATCATATCTCTTTGCCTTGTTCTCTATCTCTTTACTTTCCTCACACACACACACACACACACACACACACCTAATCTAATTCCCACACCCCATTTACCCACATGGTTGAGTCATATGTGTGTATTCCTATTGCATAAACCTGTACACCACATTGTTCTTTGTAGTGTTCTAATCCAAACTATATTTCTCTTCTTACACAAGAGTTTCGTTTCTAAAAATGTGTCCTTCCATTACCTCCAGTTCCTTTATTCTTTATACATATTTTTCTCTGTTCTGTCTCTCTGATTATTAGTTCTTATATATCAGTTCGTTTGTCTGCCTTCTCTTTCTTTATAGTTCACCCCATTACTTGCTTTTCCATCTCCTTTCACTTCCCACTCATTTTTTTTTTTAGTGTTAAGTCCCTCACTCCTCACTCTCTCCCCATCCCTATTCACTTTAACATATTCATGGGGAAAGGAAGACTTAGAAATGCGTTAGGACGGATGCAAAGCACAGGCGGTGAAAGAGTAGACGGTGATAGTGGACAGTGATAGTGCAAGACAGATACAGGGCACAGACGGTGATACAGAAGACGGTGTTAATGGACAGTGATAGTGCAGGACAGATACAAGACACAGACGGTGATACAGAAGACGGTGACGGTGAAAAGTGATATTGTAGGAGAGATACAAGATACAGATGGTGACACAGAAAGGTGGTATATAGTAGGCTGTGGTATGGTGTAGGTTTGGATGACTGTTGCAGACTGGTGTTAGCACAGTGTAGTGGGTGTTAGTTTGTGACCGTCCTTGACCCCCCCACAAAGCCATTCAGATGAGCTCTACCCCCTCCATAGCCACTGAATCTCCCCTCTCCCCCTCACCCTTCCCCCTTTTTCCTCACATACCCCTCCCCTCCCCTCCCCTCTCTTCCCTTCCCTACGACTCTCCCTACGCCTCTCCATTCCCCTACCCCAATTTCAACACAATTAATTACGCTGCTCTAAAAGATCCTGTCGGTCTAAAGTGTTGTAAAATATGGCAGTGTAATATAATAATTTGGAAGCTTTTGATAATGGATTCCAAGTCGATAATTTTCAACGTTTACAAACGCCATCTAATGTGTGTAAGGGAGGGGGAGGGGGATGGTTGACGCACCATTTATGACGATAACTTGACGCAGTTCTCCTCAGTCTTCTTTGATTTAATGTTCAATAAAGGTTAAAGGTAATGGAGAAAAAACCCAGAGTTGATGTAGTAAAGATTGGGGTTATTTAGAGGCTACAAGGTGGATAAAATGTATTAGGAGCGCCAGTGGTATGCGATGGAGTCACAATTCACTATGATACGGGAACCATAATTCGTGAAAGTGAAGGTTAAAAGCCCTGGGTAACGTGATTGCCATGTGACACGCGGTGGGGGAAGGGATGAGAGGGTGGCCTTTATGCTGTACTTTGTCCATATAATATTCAGTATTGTAATGGAACAAAAATAACCCTGTACTAAAATGTTATATAATTTGAAGAATCTGCAGTCTCGAATAGGTATTTGAATTGTGTGTATGGAATGTAATAAAATTTACTTTATCTACACAAAACACACACTGATTCATCTAAGCTATAAACACAATTGATGGAGGTACGATAAAAGGGGGGGATCCCTCCTTATCCCCCTGAGGGTCCCTGAGAACCCGGGGCGAGAGAGATGAGACCCCCTTACGTCCCTGGCAACACTTATATAGTAGAAGAAAAATCTGTTACCTCTGAGACTGGAACTTTCACTCGTTGGCGCATACATTCCTCTGACCCTTTGGTTATATGGTTGCCACCCAGCGAATTAATGGCTTCCTAGGTTACAGGAAATCATTTGGCTTATCATTCAGTGTAGAGTTGCCTAATGTCATCACTACAACGGGTGAGTGGATGATAGGTTCTGCCATCCACCAAGTACATTGCTTATATATATCACTGTTACCTTTAAAGCTTATTCACCAGTTTGTAATTAACGATTCTGGTCCTACAGGCCAACTCTGGAACTGTCTCCCTCTGCTGTTTTTCCTGCATCCTATGATCTCCAGTCTTTCAAATGCAGTGGGTCCAGGCATCTCGAAATGAACGGATCTTGAATTTGGCTCTCTTTTGTATTTTTTTTCTTTTCTTGGAAGGAACTGTTTGCGGGATCCTGGTCTTTGGTTCCTTCTTCCTTGCATTAAAATAATCTATATGTCTATCTATTGCCAGACGCTATAATCCCATAAGAGGTGACCAGTTGACTTTGAGTTCTTTGTTTTACGGGGAGGGGCACTAACCCTCCACCAACCCACTTGTTGACACGTAGGGAGCACGTATGATTTGGTTATATGATTACTACCCAGCGTTGTAAATGGTTTCTTGGCTTACAGGAAACCATTTGGCTTGTCACTCAATGTAAATCCACCTGTAAAGGAAAGAAAAGCAATAGGAAGTGACAGGAAAGATGGGAGAAATAGGAAGAGAGGAGGACAGTCACAGAAAAAGAATGATAAAAGCTAAGGAAGAAGTAGGCAGCACTACATTAAGTGAGTGGATGATGGTCCTCACCACCTACCACCTATTACAATAATAATAATAATAATAATAATAAAATGTAAAGAGGAATTACAGAATAAGTGTGATATCATGTCTTGGAACTTCTCACCTATAATGGCAGCCACTGAACCGCCACAGCTATATAATGTTACAGAGTGCTTTACATTTCTACATACACCACTCTTCAGTCAGTGCCAGATTTTAATTATGTGTATCCCAGGGCGTGACATCACAGGGACATCCTTATAGAGATAATTGGTACCACTGCTTTGTCTGCTGTCAACACCTGTGCTTAAATTTATTCCACACCTTGTTACACCTGTGTGTGCAATAGCGCTACGGGTGTATTGCATCCGACAGCATGTGTACATGGATTTATCTGCCTGTCTGCCTGTGAACAGTACAAGTCAAATAGTATTTATCCGACTATAGCCAAACTTAGTGCACGGTTTGAGGGTAAGCTGTCCTATCACTCCGGTACGGCCTGTGGACCCTCCAGGGAAACGTCGCCTGTGGCATTTTGGAGCCGTGGATTGGGAGGCCCTAAGGTAGTACTTCTTTGATTTTCCCTGGAATGATTATTGCTTCCATGGCCGGAAGCCATCTGAGTGTGCCTTGCGCATTACGGAGGTTACTCTGTCGGGCATGGAAGCATACATTCCTTTCCCATATCCTTTGACTAACGCAAGAAAGCCTTGGTTTAATCACGCTTGTTCTAATGCTATCCACAACAAGGAGAGGGCCTACAAAAGGTACCGGAGCCAACCCACTCCTGAATCACATCATTTTTACTTTTCTGCCCCGAATCATGCTAAGTCTGTTCTTCGCTCTGCTAAAAAATAATTTCATCCGTACTAAATGCTCTCAACTCTCCGACTCGAATTCTTCCCGCTCCTTCTGGCACCTTGCCAAAAACCTTTCTAACAACTTTACCTCATCACCTCCTCTTTGCTACTCTGATGGTTCTGTAGCTATTTCTTCTACTGATAAAGCAGCTCTCTTTGCACAGACTTTCTCCTCCAATTCCACCTTAGATGATTCCAGTGGTTTCTCCATCACTTCCCACCTCTGACTTTCTCATGGCTGACATTAATATTTCTTCAGCTGATGTATTTTCTGCCATCACTGGCCTCAATACCAACAAGGCATATGTGCCTGATGGAGTCCCTCCCGTTGTTCTCAAGAACTGTACTTCTGTGTTTACACCCTGCCTAGGCAAACTCTTTCGCCTTTGTCTGTCAACTTGTACCTTTCCTTCTTGCTGGAAGTTTTATCTCATTCAGCCAGTCCCAAAGAAGGGTGACCACTCCCCACCCTCCATCTATCGTCCAATTGCTTTAACGTCCTGTATTTCAAAAGTTTTCGAGTCAATTCTCAATAGAAAAATTTTAAGGCATCATTCCTATCACAACCTTCTTTCTGATCACCAGTACAGGTTCTCTTAGGGACGCTCCACTGGCTATCTTCTCACCTACCTTTCAGACTCCTGGTCATCCTCCTTTCGGGACTTTGGCGAATGCTTTGCCATTGCACTCGACATCTCAAAGGCTTTCGATCGAGTCTGGCATAAATCTTTAATTTCCAAACTGCCCTCTTACGGTTTCTATCTTTCTATCTGTGCCTTCATCGCTAGCTTCCTTTCTGGTCGTTCTATAGCCGCTGTTGTAGACGGCCATTGTTATTCTCCTAGATCTATCAACAGTGGTGTTCCTCAGGGCTCTGTCCTATCACCAACTCTCTTCCTTTTATTCATCAATGACCTTCTAAGCTGTACATCTAACCCTATCCACTCATACGCTGATGACTCCACCCTTCACCTTTCCATTCGGTTCTCGCAACGCCCATCTCAGCAGTTACTTCAACAAACAAGGGATGAGGCTATGGCACACCTAATGTCTGACTTGGCTCGTATCTCTGACTGGGGTAAAAATAATCTTGTTGTTTTTAATGCATTTAAGACTCAGTTCTTACACCTATCAACCCGTCAAAATCTTCAACAGGTATACCCACTAATGTTTAATAATATTCAGCTTAATCCTGCATCATCCTTGAACATGCTTAGGTTTTCATTTACTCGGGACTTATCTTGGAAAGATCATATTACATCTCTTGTAAAATCTGCTTCCAAGAGATTGGGTGTGCTAAGCCAACTCCGTTCTTTCTTTACCCCTGCACAATTGTTGACTCTATACAGGGGTTTTATCCGCCCCTGTGTGGAGTACAACTCTCATGTGTGGGGAGGCTCCCCACACACAGCTCTTCTCACTAGGGTGGAGTCAAAGGCTTTTCGTCTCAACTCTCCTCTTACTGGCTCCCTTCAACCTCTGTCACTTCGCCGCACTGTTGCATCTTTATCTCTTTTCTATCGCTACTTTAATGGTCACTGCTCCTCTGAACTGTCTGCATGGATCCCTCCACCTCTACGACGAGCCCGTATCACCCGTCTAGCAGCAAACTCTCATCCCTTTTCTGTCCAGCTCTCTAATGCAAGAGTTAACCGTTACTCCCAGTCCTTCATTTATGCAACAGGTCAACTCTGGAACTGTCTCCCTCTGTCTGTATTTCCTGCTGCCTATGATCTCCAGTCTTTCAAACGCAGTGTGTCCAAGCATCTCGAAATGAATGGATCTTGAATTTGTCTCTCTCTTGTATTTTGTTTTTCTCTTGGAGGGAACTCTTATTGCGGGCTCATGGCCTTTGGTTCCTTCTTCCTCGCATAAAAAAAAAAAGCTGCGTGGTTAGCCTAAAGTTTTAAGAGCAATAGGTTAAAGGTAAAGGTAATAGGGCAAAGTCAACCTGAACAGTTTTCATCCGATTTAGACCATAGTTTGTAGAAAACTGAGAGTAAGGCAGTGATGTAATTTGATTTGGTAGTCAGTCAAAGATCACGGACACAAGGGAAGATGAAAAGTTTGACCCCCATAACTCAAAGGGTTTTTATTCGGTTTAAACCAAACTTGGTGGAAGGATGAAGGATCAACCATGGATGGGTTTGATAACAATTGGTCAGATCTCAAGTTCACAGAGAAAAGTCAACTCAGATTTGACATGATTTGAACCAAACTTGGAGGAAAGACTGAGGGTTGGACAAGGGTGAAGAAATCGGTTTTGAGAACAATCGGTCAGAGTTCAAGGTCATAGGTCAAAGTTCAAGATCATAGGTCAAAGTCCAAGGTCATAGGTCAAAGTGCAAGGTCATAGGTCAAAGTGCAAGGTCATAGGTCAAAGTTTAGGGTCATAGGTCAAAGTTCAAGGTCATAGGTCAAAGTTCAGGGTCATTGGTCAAATTTCAGGGCCATAGGTCAAAGTTCAAGGTCATAGGTCAAAGTTCTAGGTCATAGGTCAAAGTTCAGGGTCAGAGGTCAAAGCTCAAGGTCACCAGTCAAAGTTCAAGGTCATAGGTCAAAGTCTATCTCTATTTCGCATTTACCCTCCTTAAATACGAGACATAAAGGTGGGTAGAATAGAGGCAGGAGACTGTGTGTGAAAACGGATGAGTCGGGCAAAGAGTAATGGTAAAAGTGAGAGAGAGGAGTGAAGGTGATATGATATGAAACAGGAAGGAAGCAGAGAAGTGAAGAGAAAAGAGAGAGAGAGAGAGAGAGAGAGACAGAGAGAGAGAGGGACAGACAGACAGACAGAGACAGACAGACAGACAGACAGACAGACACAGACAGACAGACAGACAGACAGACAGACAGACAGACAGACAGACAGACAGACAGAGACAGACAGACAGACAGACAGACAGACAGACAGACAGACTGGCGGACAGGCAGAGAGACAGACAGACAGACAGACAGACAGACAGGCAGACAGACAGACAGAGACTTAGAGACAGAGACAGACTGACAGACAGACAGACAGACAGAGACAGAGAGGGAGAGGAAGACACAGACAGACAGACAGACAGACAGACAGGAGCGCTTTGGGGAGGGTGAGTGAGTGGTGAAGGGAGGTAAATGAGATGACAATTTTTTTTTTTTTTTTTGGGGGGGCAGGGGGTGTAGGGTGACGGGTGGCCGAGGAGTGGCGGGTTAGGTTAGTGTTGTGTGGGGTTAAGAAAACTTGGACTCAACTTCTTAGCGATTTATTTTTTGATATGGCTGATTAATATCCTTTTGTATGATACTTATGCAGAGTATGACGATATTGGAAGGATTAAGGGAACACGGAAGAGGAGAGGAAGGTGTAATAAATAAAATAAATCGCCTAGGAAAAGGTGTTAGGGAGCTTCCTCAACCGAAGGGAATACGTGTCTTGGGGTGTCATGCTTAGTTTCTTCCTCCCTTTTAGAATTTTATTTCCACCCAAAAAATGGAGTCGTATTTTCATTGGCTTGGAAGATACCGTAACGCCTCTTCCTGGGCGATTTAGTTTACTTATTACACTATTATATCCTCTTGTGTTGTGGTGAGGATGTGGATGTGATAGGAAGCGTTAGGAGAAACACATTAGGTTTGGCCAATTGGAGAGAATGGAGAGTGAAAGACTGACGAAGAGAGTGTATGTGGGTGAGGTGGAGGGGAGGAGAGGAGGCCAAGGATGAGATGGAGGGATGGAGTGGAGAGGCATAAGAGGGGGGGGGTGAGCTGGGAGCAGGGCAGTGAAATGGCGGGGGACAGGGTGACATGGAGGCGATTTGTTTGTGGCCACCCCTTACGGGATTAAGGCATCTGGCAATAAACAGATAGGTAGATAGTGTTGTACTGACGCATAGTATGTTGATATTACACAAGAATTAATAGCATACGAGGTACCAGTATAGTAATATTTCCAACTAATTCCGATGACATACAGGTAAATATTGCCCTTGCTACCCACGGACGATCTTACTCAGTATGGAAATAGACCCCTAGTGTGTGCAGATTTCAGGTGACTTTGTTCAACTTATGGAATACTTTTTAAGTCTAAAATGTTACCATAGTCTTTGTTAACCCCATTCCTAACAGACGACTCTTCTAACAAACAAACTTGTCCCCAGAAGGAGATATATAAACTGCAAGCATGTTTCATCGGACTGAAGGGGTTAATGGGGTTTGTTTTAAGCTATTTACTTTCAAGAGATGAATATTTTGTGTATATGGCACGAAAGAAGAATTATACTGACAGGGTAAGGAGTCCCATGCAAAATATGTGGGTAGAGAATAGTGCTACAAAGACTCTTACAAAAGGATATTATGGTTTTCCCTGTATCTCCATTTTGACATTCTTACCACCGAGAGAGAGAGAGAGAGAGAGAGAGAGAGAGAGAGAGAGAGAGCAATAAAAACAGGGACAACACCACAGGGAAAGCACATAAAGGGAGAAAAGGAGGGAGGGAAAATGGAGGGGGAAGGGAAGAGAGGGGGACAGGAAGTGGGGATAGAAGAGGGACGAAGGGGAGAAGGTGATAATGGGAGGGGAGGGAGGAAACGGGATTATCGATTGAGAGAGAGAGAAAGGGAGAGACAGAGAGAGAGATGGGAAAGGAAGACAGTGATAAACAGACTGACAGAGAGAGGGAAAGTAGGGAGAGATGGTGAAGGGAGAGAGACTGATAGGGACAGGGAAGGTAGTGCTGTTGGTAATGAATAGATGTTTATGGACAACAGTAAACATATATAAGAGTGTATTCTATATTGCATGACAGCGGGTATATTCCTCTCTTATCAGTCGACGGAAAGACTCTCTCCTATAGTCAGTACAAAGTTAATTCAAGGCAGTGAAATGTAGTAGTAATTCTCAGTGAATGGATGAACGTGCTGCCTGCATCACTAAGCACTCTGTTGGTTGTTATTCTACTATTGTGCTTCCCTATCACTCCCTGTGTTAGTGGAAAATTGGGTTGAGATGATGATGGTGATGATGATGATGGTGATGATGATGATGATGGTGATGGTGATGATGATGATGATGATGATGATAATGGTGATGGTGATGGTGATGGTGAAGAATAGGATGCTGGTCACGATCTTGATCATGATGAGGAGCGATAGGATGATTATTTATGGTGGATGATAGTATAAATGAGATATGGTAAAATCCTACAGGCTCATTGTTAAAACTATACTGTTGTTGTTATTATTGTTTACTGTTCAAGACTGTGGCCTTCCATTTGTCTGAATAAAGCAATAAAAGGGCGTCTGTGCAGGTGGTTCTTTTGATTACATGCCAGTCATTAGGCCAAGGTTGAGATGGAGGGATGGAGTGGAGAGGTATATGAGGGAGGGGGG
Source organism: Coenobita brevimanus (assembly GCF_032717465.1). NCBI lineage: Eukaryota > Metazoa > Arthropoda > Malacostraca > Decapoda > Coenobitidae > Coenobita > Coenobita brevimanus. The sequence continues at coordinate 2,587,902 of NC_136984.1, read as the reverse complement.
TGTGAGTGGGGAGCAGGGCAGTGAAATGGCGGCGGGCAGGGCGACGTGGATTTGTTTGTGGCCACCCCGCATGGGATTAAGGCGTCCGGCAATAGATATATAGATAGACATTAGGACAGACAATTCTCTTAGCACTATTGTCACCAGAATGAAAGGATATGGGAAAATTTAGGTAAAGTAATCAAGAGAAAAGATGTGAATCAGAAAGACAATATGGTAATGAAAGCACACGAAGGTTACTAACCCTCACTCAGTATGGTTATATCGTAAACAAGACCACATCAACGACTTGCCCTAAATTCCCGAACTACTACTACTACAACACACACTGTCTGTCTGTCTGTCTGTCTGTCTGTCTGTCTGTCTCTCGGCCATCGCTGTAGGTTTAAGTGCTGAATGGTCCTGGACGCCCATTATTTGGAGGTCTGGACCCCCTTGGCGACACAGAGGGTTGGGTGATGGGGCAGAGAGGATGAACTGGGGGAGGGGGAGAGCTGAGAAGGAAAGAACTGGGGAGAGGGAAACATTATGGGAGGGAGGAAGAGATATATAGCACTGTATTGGCAACTTCACTGGTCTTTTATCGCGTTTGATATTCACAGTCTTGACTATCGATGTGTCTGACCAGAATAGATAAATATTTGCGCAGGCGTAGATGCTCAAATAAGGAAGCTAAAAGAGAGAAAGCTTTGCTAATCAGGTCAGGTTCGGTCGTTGTGCTAATTTGTAGGTCACTGATCCACTAATGTAGGATGTGGAACTCTTGATACGTATTCAGGATTACAATTCAACATCAAGGGAACAGTCGTGGATCACATAGCTTGAAAACACTACAGATATCTAGCCTTGGTTTAGAGGACTCCCATTACCTTCTTATATATATGGTATATACAAACTGGATACAGACAATGCTGTTATTTTCTCTCAGTGAACTTGATTTTTGCCGGGTGGGTCAGAGTCTTGAATCTCTTGATAAAATGAGATTAAAACCCTTCATATATCATAACAGCAATACTCGGGTGCACTAACATGATCCCTACATACTTTAGTTTAATAGGATTTAATGTTCTTCTACTGTGAACCATTATTTCTGAGAGTAAATGCTGAGAAGGATAAAGCGATATTTGGTGAGGAGAAGTGTGATTGAGACGGCGTGTGCTGTTTGATTATGAAGACAGACTTGAACAGTATAAATAAAGAACTCGATAAAGGTGCCATGATGACTGGTAACTCCTATGCTGAAAGAAATCGTTTGGCAGAAGCATCAGTAGGATAGTGACGATTATTGCAATTATCATAGGGTTGGAGGGATGGAGTGAAGAGGTATATGAGAGAGAAGGGTGTGAACTGGGAGCAGGATAGTGAAATGGTGGGGGACAGGGCGGCATGGAGGCGATATGTTTGTGGCCACCCCTTGCGGGATTAAGGCGTCTGGCAATAGATGGAAAGATCATAGGGTTAATGGAGGATGTTTTTGACCTTAGAAATGATACTACTCCTAAACTGAACACAAACGTCACGTGGCAAACATAAATAAATAAATAGCAGAGATTTGTCACCTTCAGAGAGTCATTTGAGAAGCGTGGTAACATTAATGCTTTGTGATATTGTTTGTATTTATATCTTCACTTACGAATAGGACTGAAGGGTTATGGAGGGAGGTAAAAACGTGCTGCAAGAGAGCTAAATATGAAGGAAGTGTGAGAATATGAGAGTCAGATGTGTGGATTGGGTGAGAGATGTGTGGCAAGAAAGGAGAATTAAGGTACGAGTAGGTTTGCGTGTGTGTGTGTGTGTGTGTGTGTGTGTGTGTGTGTGTGTGTGTGCGTGTGCGTGTGCGTGTGCGTGTGCGTGTGCGTGTCCGTGTCCGTGTGCGAGTGGTGTGTGGTGTGGTGTGGTGTGGTGTGGTGTGGTGTGGAAGCAATCGTCATGGTGTGGCTTTGTGCCGTATCCCCTACCCTCCTGGTGTTGACATCAGCACCATCCCGGGTCCTGATGGTGGTATAATGGTCCTGTACACTCCTTCCCACACACCCTACTCTGCCCTCATATGCTCTCTAAGGCTCCTGTGGCTCAGTCTTAGCTGATTTAAGTTGTCTGGCGTATGCTGGAAAGAATACAGGTAATCTTTGGTAAAGGTAAAGGATGTATATGTTCCGAAATACCGCAGCTTCTTTACGAGAGCTGGTCCTGTACTGTACGTTGGTGGAACTGGTAAATCAGCTTCAGGGATACTAATGTAACTTTAGCAGACAATATTTTCTGTGGTTTACTGTGTACTTTTATGAAGGAAACAATGTCAATAAAGGGAACTTGCGAAATTTCATTGTATCAGAGTTACTCCAACCATGTGAGGGTAAACTCTTTCATGGTGACATTTCCTAGCAAGTTATTCCAACTGACCTCAGAGAAATTAATTGAGATGAGTGAGCCAACAGATCCTAGCATGATGTCTTCTGTGTTATTTCTTGTTGCTGTTATACCCAGATCAGGAAAGATGTCTGACAGTAAGAGGATTGAAACCAAGCTCCATTAATTTCTTTTGTCTATGAGAAGCCTCCCATAAGGTTAATAGAGAGATCTGGTGTTTGCAAGAATATATTGAAAATTACATCACTGGAGTGAATATTGTTGCTGGGCCGTCTTCACGTTGGCGTAGGAGGCATTGTGGCATTTCTTCCATATCATTGTGTTACCGGCAAAGTGGGAAACCCGTCATCGTAGAGAATGTCTAAAACCTCAAGACGAGGTATAAAATAAAAACATCTGTACACATTTCCCTGGTATTCAGTAGATTACCGAGTTTGTTTTAGGCAACGTGTGAAACGACCAAACTGCAGCAAACAGGCAAACTGTGAAATCAGTCATTTCATTTACGTTGGGTTAATTTAGGCAGCGGAAAGTTAGGCTGGGATAATCTTGGCGAGGTTTAGGTAAGGTTAGGCTAGGTTAGTAGGGTTAGGTTAGGTTAGGTTAATTAGATGAACACTTTAACATAACTTTCCTCTAAATTAACCTAACCTAACATGACTTAACCTAGCCCAATCTAACTTAAACTTAACCTAGATTACCCGAGCCTAACCCCTTGTTGTCTCTTATATTATACTTTGCCCCAAACAATGCTAGACATGCCGTAGAATACCTAGGCATTCTATTATAATCCCTGGGTAAAGTATGTAAGGTCAGAATGAATTAAGCTTATTTCATACTTTGCCAAAACATGCTAGACATTCTATTGAATACCTAGGCATTCAATACAGTACCTTAGTTTCACACATTGCCGGTAACATATGCATTTGGCACACTGAACATTAATATTCTCTCTTCTGGTACTGACACTGCATAAGTACCGGACGAGGGGAATGAAGGGTGCGGTATGCGGTGTTACGAAATCTCGACTTGATAAAATCTGTTTCAAAGTTAGTGATTCCTCTTGTTACACATTTTTATTCTCGTGTCTGTTAATGAATCTAAATTTATCGATACAAAAATAAACACACGGCAAACGAGGATATCAAGGTATAATTCGCACAATAAATCACAAAAGAAAACGTGCTAATGAAGCCTCCTGTGCCGCCTTGAACACAGCCTTGCCGTCATTTCCTTGGTGTGCCAGCTCACCAACCTTGCTTCAGCAGTGGGTCGTGTTAGGACTGAATTTGAAGATTTTATGTCGTGTCTTCCTCAGTGACAAACATTTATACATTACACCTTAGCCTTCTAATGGTCGGAGCAAGTCTAGGCTTCTGTCTTTGTTAACTTCATACATTCTGTTCACCTGAGTGAGTCGTAGGAGCCTGTGATTATTACTGCTGTGAAAATAAACACTTCAATGTTCGGGACAAATCTAGCATCCTATTGCACTTAACGCCACACGATTATATTCAGTTGAGAGTGACAAGAGGCTGAGAGTAACAATATCCCCTTGTATGTTACTGATGCAACATGTACCATTGCTGGGTATCGTCTGGTAATCTGCAGTCTTCCACTCAACCCTGCCAGCCCTCACAATGTTTCCTGGCTGTCATTCTCACCGCCTCCGCCTCGTCCATTCCTAGTCTCATTACTAACCCACGATGTCCAGGTTCCCGTAGCTCTAATTAACGTTCCTCTGCGTCACTCACCTCTAATTCCAGCTTTGATCCTGTGTTCAATTAAGACCCGCCATTGTATCTCATCCCACCGTTCTTACACCCACGTTCCGTCCAATTAATTCTGTCTTACACCCACGTTCCGTCCAATTAATTCTGTCTTACACCCACGTTCCGTCCAATTAATTCTGTCTTACACCCACGTTCCGTCCAATTAATTCTGTCTTACACCCACGTTCCGTCCAATTAATTCTGTCTTACACCCACGTTCCGTCCAATTAATTCTGTCTTACACCCACGTTCCGTCCAATTAATTCTGTCTTACACCCACGTTCCGTCCAATTAATTCTGTCTTACACCCACGTTCCGTCCAATTAATTCTGACGTTCATTGTCCTTCCCAGATAAATGTCCAAATTAGCCGTGTCGGATTATTGCTGATATCTTACTCTCCAAATTCATGTACTAAATGTCCATCTCTTTTTCTCTGAGTGTTGTTCCTTAAGCTTCGTCGCAGCTATGAAACAACAGCATACAGAGGGTGTGTGTGTCCTCCAAGGCAGTATACCCCATTGCAAGGAAGCTGGGAGACAGAGAGGTAGATTGGAGGAGAGAAAGGCAGAGAGAAAGAAGGGAGAGAGGTTGAGAAACAGACTGAGAAAGACAGGGAATTAGACAGGCGGGCATAAGGGGTAGAGGGACAGAGAAAGTGAGTGTGGGAGAGAGAAACAGCAGCGGCACCTCCCACTGAGAGAGAGAGAGAGAGAGAGAGAGAGAGAGAGAGAGAGAGAGAGAGAGAGAGAGAGAGAGAGAGCACAGGCCCGTTTATAAGGCTGTCAAGGCCCGTAGCCCCTCCTGTCAAGAGTACAAAGGGCAGACGACCAAGATGAAAGCACGTTTGTCCACTCTGCTACCTGCTCTCTCTCTCTCTCTCTCTCTCTCTCTCTCTCTCTCTCTCAGCACTCCATTTATACCTTCCAACTATTTCTTTTCCTGTTTCCATCACTCACCATCCATCTTTTCATCCTTGTCCTCGGTCATTCTGTTAGGGAAGGGATCTGTTGCCCTGGACGCGGGTACCCTCCCACGCTGAGGCGAAAAACAATGGGATGATCTGAATTCCTCCTAAACACATATTACTAACTTTCCACGCCCAAACAACGACATAAAAAACACCCCCGTTAATATCATATCTGTCCTCAAACAACCCTACCTTGTATTCAGTATGGACGGTGGGTATTAGCGCACAAGTGGTGACGTGGGAAGATCTATAAGAGAACTGATGGGCCTCAGGGAACGGGCTACCAACTTTACCCCTAGAGTTGGACACCAGCCTCTTGCCTCTATTCACCTTTCTTCCTTGTCTGGTGTCCATCATGTCCTGGCCTTTATTTATCCATAGTGTCTTTCAGTTTAACTCTCTCTCTCTCTCTCTCTCTCTCTCTCTCTCTCTCTCTCTCTCTCTCTCTCTCTCTCTCTCTCTCTCTCTCTCTCTCTCTCTTAACACGTCTCCTTAACTCATATATTTTTCTCGTCTTAATCTTCACTGGTGTCTTAGTGATGCAGATTATGTCCTTGGCCTGTACTTTCGCTGGGCAAGGAGACTCCCTAACATCTCCTCCTTTGCGATTTATTCTTGGATATGCCTGTGTAATATCCTGTAGCACGTTAAATATCCAGAGTATGTGGATATTAGAGTGACCAAAACAACACACAAGTAGGTGGTATGGTAAAATGCAAAATAAATCTCTTAGGAACAGGTGTTAGGGAGCTTCCTTAACCAACACCACAGACTGAATAAAGAAACAGCAAACAAGAGATTATTAACATACACAAATGAGGGTGGTGGGTATTAAGCCAAATAAATCACTTATTGAGAGGTGTTAGGGAGCTTCCTTAACCGACAAGAACACCACAGACTGAGTAATGGAAACAGCAAACAAGAGACTATTAGCAAACACATAGGAGGGTGGTAAGTAATAAACAAAATAAATCGCTTCTTGAGAGGTGTTAGGGAGCTACATTTACCGACGGAAATACGAGTGCCAATCTGAAAAAAAAAAAACAATAACAATAATAATAATAATAATAATAACAATAATAATAATAATAATAATAATAAAAAGCAAACAACAGATTAGTAATACTTTAAGACTTTTGTAAACCGCTCCCTACTGAGAAAATCCTATGTCGTCAGCTGAAATTAAATGCTATGCTCTGTCTACTCTAACTTGGCTCATACTTTCGCCATTTTGCAGCCTATTTCAAGCAGATCAATCAGGAAAATGCTGTAGAGTAGCTTGGCATTCTTTGATTAGCACTTCTTCGTGACTAGCATCATAATCTAGCGCTAATCTATTGTTACAACTCAGCATTCAAGATGGAGAGATGGCAATTTTAGGCCAAGTTAGAGTAAAAAGAGTATAGCACTTCTTCGTGACTAGCATCATATTCTAGTGTTAATCTATTGTTACAACTCAGCATTCAAGATGGAGAGATGGCAATTTTAGGCCAAGTTAGAGTAAAAAGAGTATAGCACTTCTTCGTGACTAGCATCATATTCTAGTGTTAATCTATTGTTACAACTCAGCATTCAAGATGGAGAGATGGCAATTTTAGGCCAAGTTAGAGTAAAAAGAGTATAGCACTTCTTCGTGACTAGCATCATATTCTAGCGCTAATCTATTGTTACAACTCAGCATTCAAGATGGAGAGATGGCAATTTTAGGACAAGTTAGAGTAAAAAGAGTATAGCACTTCTTCATGACTAGCATCATATTCTAGTGCTAATCTATTGTTACAACTCAGCATTCAAGATGGAGAGATGGCAATTTTAGGCCAAGTTAGAGTAAAAAGGGTATGGATGCAAAGATTTGAGGGTCAGTGGCACTAGAACTGATATTCCCAGGCTGCCACAACTCACCTTCACTCAGGTAAAAGCCACAAACCTTACCTGCAGCACAAGACCACACCTGCTGGCACAGGAGTTTTCACTGTAATAATAATAAGCAATAGTGCTCTCTGGCTCCTGCGACTCACTTGCATGAAAGCAAAAAATCCTCTTGTTTTAGCCAGAACGGAATACGAAATACGTCATTAGAATGATATGGATAATCAGGAATAAAAGTACATTCATTTACTTGTTTATTATCCAGACATGCAAGTTTACAGCCACCCAGCGTACAGTATAAACCCATATTTACAACCCAGCCAAGACAAATACATCGCTTAAGGTCTGGCACTTCACAAACACTCGCACATATTCACTGACGATGGCACTGTTATACTGAGAAGGAAAATTACAACCTTTGCAGTGTAGATCCATAGCAGATAAATGGTGAAGATGGCCAGATATCAACACATGCTTTGCTGTAATGTCCATCCTGCTAAGTATTACAAAATGAGGTAGTACGTGTGTTGTTAAGTAAGGCCTCTTTGTATCTTTAGTTGACGATGTAAGGAAAATGCTTAACCCACATTACAAGTTTACTGCCTACCTGCCTTCCCATCTTCTTCCCTACCTTCCTACCTATCTTCTTGCCTGCCTTCCTACCTACTTTCTTGCCTACCTTCCTACCTACCTTCTTGCCTACCTTCCTACCTACCTTCTTGCCTACCTTCCTACCTACCTCAATGCTTACCTCCCTACCTACTTTCTTGCCTACCTTCCTACCTACCTACCTCCCTACCTATCTTCTTGCCTACCTTCCTACCTACTTCTCTACTATCTTCTTGCCTACCTAACTACCTACCTTCCTACCTACCATCTTGTCTACCTCCCTACCTACTTTCTTGCCTACCTCCCTACCTACCTTCTTGCCAGCCTCTCTACCTACCTTCCTACCTACAATATTGCCTACATTCCTACCTACTTTCTTGCCTACCTTCCTACCTACCATCTTGCCTACTTTCCTAACTACCTTCCTACCTACCTTCCTACCTACCTCCCTGCCTACCTCCCTACCTACCTCCCTGCCTACCTCCCTACCTACCTCCCTGCCTACCTCCCTGCCTACCTTCCTACCTCCCTACCTACCTTCTTACCTACCTCCTTACCTACAGACACCCCTACTCCTGCCTACTTTCTCTGCTTATTGAGGCAGTGATATAAGTGTGTATTTATATATTCATTTACTTAATTTACTTATCTATTAATCTTTAAGTTCGCCAATACTAAGTGGGTTGAAACATAATTGTGATATGTGCATGAATTACTGCATTATTCCGATCTTCAGCTTATACCAATTTTATGACTATTCCTGTACCTAAAAACGCTGCCTCTATACCTCTGTCCCTCTATTCCACGACCTTATTGTGGCCAGTGTGATGGAGAGTGAGAGACTGACGAGGAGAGGGTATGTGAGTGAGGTGGAGGGAGGGAGAGGGAGGGGGAGGCCAAGGACGAGATGGAGGGATGGAGTGTAGAGGTATATGAGAGAGTGGGGTGTGAGCTGGGAGCAGGGCAATGAAATGGCGGGAGACAGGACGACATGCAGGTGATTTGTTTGCGGCCACCCCTTACGGAACTAAGGCGTCTGGCAATAGATAGATACATAGTGACCTTGAAGTTGACCTAAGCGAAGACCATTGAGAAGAAGGCACACCATCAGCCTGAGGTGATTCACTTGGAACCCCAACCATGCAAACTGGTCCACAATTGCAACATATAGAGAGTGCACGAGGGAACGGACGTACGGACGGAAAACTCTCTGCTCAACCACGCTTAAGGCCTCTACTTCGTCTTCGAAAATGTACGTTGCCAACACATGAAATATATGGAGCACAGAGTCTATACATGATGAGGCAAGTCGTCATTAGTCACTTGGTGCCTGATCTCACACATGTTAGTTGTCAAGAATATTAGTTATATTTTTACCTTCATGTGTGGATGTTAACACAATGATTCTTGAGCACATCGCGATACATAATAATGCTACCTAATTCTATCTATCTATTGCCAGACGCCTTAATACCGTAAGGGGTGGCCTCAAACAAATCGTCTCCATGTCGCCCTGTCCGCCGCTTCACTGTCCAGCTCCCAGCTCACCCCCATCTCTTATATACCTCTCCACTCCATCCTTCCATCTCATCCTGCACCTCCCCCTCCCTCTCCCCCCTTCCACTTCACTCACATACACTCTCCTCGTCAGTCTCTCGCTCTCCATCCTCTCCATTTGGCCAAACTACCTCAGTGTATTTCTCCTATAGCTTTTTGTCACATCCACATCCACACCACAACGCTCCTTCACTACGTAATTAATAACTGGTATTTATCCTGACAATTGGCTAGAACAACATTTGGAGTGGTGCTGAGGTGTGCTTTCATAACTAGCACTTTCAGCCCTGACGTTAGAGTTTTGGTTGTATAACAGAACCATCAGTAACAAGAAAGTGCCATATCGTGTTTTTGGTTCATATATATTGTTATCATTTTTTCCTCATAATATTAAAGGATGACATAATTTCTAGGTCACATCAACCAATATACTGAACAAATGAAAGGCAGTTATTTACCTGCAGCCTCTTATCCTCATTTTCAAGGGGCAAGTTGCTAAATTACATCCATTTTTTCCCTGACAATTCAAACGTATACAAGAGGATGACAAAATCAGTGTCACATCAACCTAATATCAAGTATAAGTGAGGGTGGAGCTGCGTTGATGATACTTTATAACTGCGTATTAGAGATCCAGGTTACGATTTGGGTCACCGTGTGAAGCGTGATCGCGCAAACCAAGACTGTGTAAAGCAAGACCGCATAAAGCAAGACCGTGTAAACCAAGACCGCGTAAAGTAAGACCACGTAAAGCAAGACCGTGTAAACCAAGACCGTGCAAACTAAGACCGTGTAAACCAAGACCGTGTAAACCAAGACCGTGTAAACCAAGACCGTGTAAACCAAGACCGTGTAAACCAAGACTGCATAAACCAAGACCACGTAAACCAAGACAGTGTAAACCAAGACAGCGTAAATCATGGAAGCACTGTAATCCTCAAGATGTACTGGTGGGCTGTGTGAGTGTGATGGTCAAGGCAACAGACAATGAACACAGTTGGGCTTCCTGTTTTATATCACTGGTTGAAGAAAGTACGCCTACCTTTCCATTAGACGATTTCTCGCTCCTGACGAAATAAAAAGATGACCTTGTGATTACGGAGATGATTGCAGTCTTTTTATCTATGTCTATATCCTATGCATGCTGTGTCGTACATATTGTAGACCTAAGGATATTATTTCACAACCCTTTGAGCGCTGAGTGTGATTCGAAGTTAATTTTATTCCTTAATTAATTTCTGGCGACGTCTTTTTCTTTTTAATCTACTCCTACTGAGAAGAGAGTATGTAATTCAACTTAGATGCCTCTCATAGTAAAGAGGTTTATTAAGTTTATTAAGGTTATATCCAAAGCTTCTAGTTCGAACAGTGCATCCTAATCTGAATAAAATCATCATGAAGTGACAAGAACAAAAGAAGAAAAGCATCTCTGGGGCCAGTATGCGTGACCTGAACCATGAACGATGTAAATGGCACAGAACACTTTTCACGAATATTAAGTATGCTTGTATTATTCCTGTATTTTCTACTACAGTACTTCTCCAAATCCATAGTTGCCCATATATAACATAATTCTAAGGCCCATCGTAGTTAATTTTGCCACATTGGAGTTCTACAGGGCCATTTCCTAAGTTCACTCGCTGACCTGACTGCATTTCTTAGTATCATAACAATCTTTTGTTCTTGCACTCTTTCATACCACTTAGTATGATTTTTTTATGCTTTTTATCACTGGGACACGTAGAGTTGCTTAAAATTAAAATTTTATCTTCAGAAAAATATTAAGTCTTATCTTTTTTTCTTAGGCCAGGGAGAAGGAACCAAAGGCCAGGAGCCCACAAACTGTTCCTTCCAAGAAAACTGGTGTTTGTTCCCTAGAGTTTGTCTTCAGTGATGAACAATCAAATGAAAACAGTTTCCATAATCTGGAGAAGGATAAGTGTCAGTGCAAATATTATGCTGCTTTTTTTCATACTGTGTTATATATCTGCTGGGTCATCATATGTGATTGATTTTGTTATACTTGACCTCCATCTCCTGGTCTCAGATGAACGTGTGTAGGTGTCTGTGGAAGGCAGCGAGGCACTCAAGGATGAGGTTGGCGTGGGGTAGGTGGTCCTTGTAGGTGTATCTCAGATGAACATGTGTAGGTGTTTGTGGAAGGCAGCTAGGTAGTCAAGGATGAGGTTGGCGTGGGGTCGGTGGTGGGGGTGTACGGCCCAGCAGAAGGCCATCACTTCGTACAGGTGGTCGGGGCAGCTGACGGGTTGGGCCAGCCTGTAGCCGTGACGCAGGTACTCGGCCATCTCACACCACGACACCTCCACGTACGGCTGCTGTGCCAGGGTCGTCAGTTCCCACACCAGCACACCGTACGACCACTGACACACGCACAAACACCACCAGGTTAGTATTTGTGGAGCAGAAGATATGGTTTAATTTTAGGTTGAGAAGTGGCCCATAATGATGATGGTGGTGAACTACACTGTTTTACGGTATATATATTGTTGTTGTAGGACCACTGACACTGACACAATGACAAGTTAGTATTCTGGAGGGGATTTGTTTGTGAGAAAATAGGGCAGGATGATGATGATCATGATGATGATGATGATGATGATGATGATGATAAGGATGAGGATGAGGTTAAGCAATGGAGTTCAAAATACATCACAGAGAAGATTTTCAAGAAGCTCCCAGCCCAACACGAACACGTCCCAATGAGAGAAACATTAAGTCACTCACCACATCACTGGCGGTGGACACAAGCCTCTCAGTGATAGCCTCCAGTGCCATCCACTTAATCGGTCGCGCCACATCGCCGTCCATGGATTCATAGTCGCCGGGGAAGAGGTCTCGAGACAGTGCCGCGTCCGTGAGTCGAAGCTCCAGGTTGTCACTGACTCTGTTGTGCAGGAGTTGATTTGGAAAGATGGGCAACTATTCTCTCTCTCTCTCTCTCTCTCTCTCTCTCTCTCTCTCTATGTATATATATATATATATATATATATATATATATATATATATATATATATATATATATATATATATATATTTTTTTTTTTTTTTTTTTTTTTTTTTTTTTTTTTGAGCCGAAGGTGCACTTGACAGGTTGATGTTTGGCTGAATGCAATGTTACTTCATAATCTCTTTACTCGTTAGCTTAGTAATTGACAACATATATCTGAGTGGGAAATTTGGGTTAGTAAATGTTATTCGGACATGGTGCATTCAGCCAATCACCAACCTGTCGAGTGCATCTTCGCCTCAATTGAAAAAAAAAATGAGTATGGATTTTGACTGCATACAACTGAGGTAATACGAAGCTGTTCTCCACTCTGTTAGGCAAGTGTTGGACTAGGAATAGTTATGGTTATCTTCAAATAAAATTAGAGTATAGTATTAGGAAGCCATCATCAGTTTCGGGTAGGTATGATGAGTGTCAATGTTAGAAAATATATATGAAGGACTTACACACAGTTCCTGGCGGCGATGTCCCCATGTACAACACTGGCTGTGTGTAAGAAGCCGAGGCCATGAGCTGCCTGCAACGCCAAGTCCACCACCTCTGTCGCCCTCAGGTGACCCTCTCGCTGCTCCTGTAGGTACCTGCACACAGACAAGGTTGTTGGTTAATTAACATAGATTTGTGCCTGTCGATTGAATACTGGGTTACTAAGGCAGATAAGAAAGAGTTTAAGATCTGAAGAGGGATGATTTTATGACTTTATTCTTCTTTCCTGGTCAGAGATGTTCGACACAGTTTTGATGGTGTCACTGGGTGGAATTCTCGTGCGGTTAAGAATCTTACCAACACCACTTCCTTAACAGTTTATTTCTGATCCTGCTCCATTCCTATATTCTTCTGTGTTGTTCATGCAATCTATGTCGATATTAAACAGATATAAGAAACAAAAAATAGGGTATTAATGAGTAGTTTGGAAAATAAATCGTTCAGGAAGAGGTGTCCGGGAGCCTCCTTACTCAACGGGAATATTGGCCATTGTCACATAATCACTCTCAGGTGTTGCCAGCCAGCACTGAATCATGGTTCCCACTCAACAGCATGATGGGGCAAATGGGGCAACAAAGTGTGACTTAAATCGACTAATAACTTATAAGAAAATTTCCAGGCTGAATAAAATAAGTTAGCGGCGGCAAGATAAAATGTCATTGTGTTGAAAGAATTACGGTATTGGCCGTTATTAAAGTACTGATATGTAGCGGGAAAAGGTGTTACTGTGTGCAGTTGTGGTGGTGCAAAGGGATTCACAGTTAGTTATAGAAGAGCTTGCCTTTTTTTTTTTTTTTTTACTGTAACCGTAAATACCATATATTCCCGGTGACCCAAAAGGATGGGGCAGGTTTTTTTCGGTCTACCTCTCGCAACCCTAGTCCCGACATTCACACTTCTCATCTTCCACACAAAATTGGCATCCTCCGTCCTCTCAACAAGTCCAAACCATCTCAGTCAACCCCGCCTCATCACATCACCAATATGCTCCAATCCAATCCGCTTTCTCATACCTTCATTCGTATTCCTACCCCGTACCCCCAAGCGTCGCATTCAAGGACTCATTTCACATCCATCTAATTATTATCATTTCTGTACGTTTGAGCTTACGAATATCCTCTTCCTTTACTGCCCAAGTCTCACTACCATACAGCATTACACTCCTAACACATGCTACATACAAAGATCCCTCAGCACGGAGGGAGAGCCCTCTCAATGTCAGGAGAGGCAACAGCGGTTCATTGCTTTAATCAAGGTATTCACAACATCTGATATTTCTTACTTACTGAAGTTGACTGGTTCTTCAGAAGGTTCCTACCCTTTTCCAGCAATCACAAGGGGGTTATTCATGAGCTGAGCCGAATATTTAGAATACTGAAGGCATTCAAATATTGTATCTGCTGTACTGTACATCTAACTTCCCTGCCACTTTAAAATTCTTGTGTTTATAGCTGATAATTTATGTTTTATCGTCCAGTGCTTCTACCGATTGTATAACACATTTTATTTATTTTGAAATATTATAATATTCAGGGGAATAATCTTCATCAGATTGGAATATCCTCACGACCATCATTTTAGAACCACTAATTTGTAATGAAGCAGTAGGTTTGGTATCACTCTCTTGTTCGAATGCCTGGACTCAAGCCAGCTTCTGTTAATACTCGCTTTGTGTGTGTGGCTTGTCACATGGTCACTGATCCCAGGCATGATAAGTTACTAACCATATATCATTCAAGTCGCCTTTCACTTTCCTAATACATTTATTTATGATATTACCCTAATGATATTTTTTGGAACTGTGATAATTTGTTCAAATGAAAATTATTTGGATGATCATTTTCAGTGTATTATGTAATATGTGTGTAGACAGCAGTAAGTAGAATGTTAGTTACAGCCATTTTGTGTATGCAGCCAACATCTACTAGTTCATGCTAATTTGCTTTTTTTGTGTGTCTCCAGCTAAGAGGGGACCACTTTACCATGAAGACTCTCGTGTTTACAAAGATTTACAATTTAACGATTTCAGAGCTACATTTAAAGATATATACATCCTTGTAGTAACATACTTAAGGGATCCTTCTGATGTCTTGCTAAAACTGCTGCAATTTCAGTTTGCATTATAATTATCCGTCCTCGCCCCGGATAGGCTCGGGGACGGGTATTGTTTTCACTCGGTTTGTCTGTTTGTTCGTTTGTCTGTCTGTCTGTTAACAACTTTACGCGAAAATTACGGGTGCCATTTTGACTAAAATTACAGGGATGATGGTCTATGACCTTCTGATCATCTTACATTTGGGGCCACACTGGGCCAAGGCCATGGCTGTAGGACCAAAAAAATTAAGAATATAAAAAGAAAAAATAGTTCTTTCGCCATACTTTCTTTCAAATTCGTCATATCGACTTGAAACCAAAACCTAAATGTGCATCTTTCAAATCTGCATCCTATAACATGCCTCATTACATTAGGGGGGTCACCCCCAGTTAGCGGTAGGGAGGTCAATGTCAGGTGGGTCAGGCACAAAATTTCAAATGGGCATAAAATTGTCAATTTTCACCCGATTTACTCCAAATTAGATATGTGACATTGTTGACTAGATATCCTGTTGTGTTTATACGTCAGCACTAAAATGACTGCCGGGGACGGGTTTGCTGTGTCTTGGCACCGCTTCGTGTTGTTTTTGTTTGTCGCGATTTTTAACACCTTTCGAAGTGTTCTAGTATGGCACCTCACTACGAAACTTTCCCATCATGTAGGATATGGGACTTTACATTGGTGTTGTGCCTGTTGTCTTCATCCTCAGTGAAATGTTGTGTTTCATCCGATAACATTTTTTTCTAATGCAATGGAGACAAACTTCATCCTTTTACGAAGAAACATCGAAAATATGAGAAATAAAGAGATGATACTCACTGTTTGAGGTTGTGGTGCTGGTGGTGGCGGGGATAGATGAGGAAGGGAGACGAGTTTTGAGCCAAGGAGACGCCAAGCACAGTGAGGACGTTCCTGTGGTGGAGGTTGAGGAGGTGTGTGCCTTCCCTGTACAGCGCCACCACCTCCTCACGCGGGGCGCCATCCTTCACCGTCTTTATCACCACCTCCTGATCTGGCTCTGGGGAAGTTGTAGAGACAGGATTTTCACCAATTGATGCAGCAAAGGTCTCAGTAGCAGCAAACTGGTTTCCCTAAGCCATTACTGCAGTCATATTTCTTCAGCTAAATATTCGCATTTTGGGAATTGTTTAGTATTTGATATTAGTGTCTTAGGATATAAAGTACAGTATAAATAAGCAGACATATTCACAGTTCAGGCTACAGAGAGGTTGTGATTATATTGTACCTGGACACTCACGCTGGATCCAGCCCCTCAACACTTGCCCATAGGATCCCTCTTGTACCACAGCGGTGAGACGAACCCTTTGTCGCTCCACCTGTCCACACCAGAGATGGGTCAGCTTTGCAAAACGGTGAATAATTTTGGTTCCTGTTCTGCACTTTGTGTTTTCTCTTTCTAGTCCATCAGTTTATTATATATATATAATTTTAAGAATACAATGTCATTACCAGTTTATTAATTCTAGGGTAATATGTGGGGAACTCGAACAAGGAAATGAGAAATGGTGTTCAAGAGCTGGGAGATAGAACACGTGGAATTTCTGTGGGCAGCCCATCACACATAAGGCAGTCGGACTGGCGATGCACAAAGACACTTGTTCTTATAATCTAGTGTAAACTGAGAGAGGAGCAAATTTAGGTACACATGGGAAAATATGGATCAAAATTTGTAGATAAGCTACTGTATTCAGTGTGTCAGCAGGCTGACTGATTATTCTGCTTACAGTTGCCCATCCTCCCGTGTTTTCATCTACTCACCTCCATCTGGTGGAATCTCCCTTGCATCTCAGCCGTGATGGGGTCTACGATCACCTCTGACCTGCCGTGGGAGCCAGATGACTGACACGTGTCTCTGCATCCACTGTCTCTGCTGACTTCACTAACGCCTGTACTGTGTCTGTCTTCATTGAGGCCACATATGTTCCTATAGCCTCTGTCTTTGCTGACATCACTAACGCCTCTACTGTCTCTGTCTTCACCTAGGCCACACACTTTCCTGCAGCCTTTGTCTGTACTGGCTTCACTCATACCCCAGCTGTCTCTGTCTTTACTGACATCCTTTACATCTCTGTAGCCTTTGTCTCGCTTCATATCTAACGTACTCCTGCGGCCACTGTCCTTACTAACACCAAACACGTCCCGTCCGTCACCCTTCCCGCTGCATGGTGTGAGGGACAGGCTGGCAGTGACGTGGTTGTGGGTGTGAGTGTGGGGGAGGGTCAGTGTTCCTGGGATGTGTGGGGTGATGGGGGTGGGGAGCTTTCTGAGGGAGGCGTAGCAGTTGCTGGTGATGGAGGCAGGGAGGGTGTAAGTAGAGTCGTACACCACTGTCTTGCCATTCCTGGGCTTCGTCATCACATCCTTCACTCTGAAATCAAGTACAAATCTAGTTAATAATATGAGCGGATGACATTACCATTTTTTTACTCTACTTTGGCCTAAAAAAAAATCATCTTTATACTGTAAGTTGATTACTGAGTTTTAGCAAGAAATAACATTAGAATATACAGTTAGTCACGAAGAAATGCTATAGAAAGGATGCACAGTCGCAGCAGTCTCTCTCTGCCACCAAGCTATGTCAAATAAGCTGCAAAGGACGAAAATTTGGGCCAAGTTAAGGAAAAGTATAGATGTTTTGATTTGAGGAATAAGTGCCAGGCTTAAGGGAGGGATGGAATAACCCACAGACTAATAATTTCCTGTACCTTTGGCGGAAGATGTCATGTATCTGGGAAGACACGTGTTTACCTTCTCGCCACCCAGTCCTCTCTACTATCAGTCAGTCCACCTATTTTTTATCCCTCATCGAATTTATGCAAGAAATCTGATTCAAACCTCTCTGAAATAGGCAATACACCCATTATAAAACTATATATCTCCTTGTCTCGCCCCACTACCCGACATCGCAATCCATTCTTACCACTACTCTCTGCTCACCCCACCTGTTCTAATGTGCTGACTGTCTTAAAAAATGACTCCCGTGGTTACCAGATGGACAAAATCATCCATCTACACAGGGTATACTTCCCTCATTGTGCCCCACCATTTGCCACCATCCCATCCATCCCATATAGTAATTTCCCTTATCTCATCCACGCCTGTGAAACGACATCTTGACAACTACTTACACACACACACACACACACACACACACACACACACACACACACACACACACACACACACACACACACACACACACACACACACACACACTATGGTAAGGTGATGAGGATGGGAAAACATTGCAGATTTTTGCACAGTGGTCTTTGCTGTCGTATATCCAGGAACAGTTTTTTTTACACAAATCAACAAACACATTAGCCACTTACTCAAGCGTTTTGTGGGCTGTGGTTGTCTTGTGCCTTCTCCTCCTGATGTATACAACGATGCCAATCACTGTGAGGACAAGTGTAAGGCCGGCCAGGACAGGAACCACATAACACCCCACCACCTGCCACCACCCTCCACCTCCCTCACCAGAAGGACTCACGTGAGGAGAGTACATTTCAGCTGATTGACCTGACACATGGAAAGGGAATTCATATAACGTTTAGTAATGAAATCCTCACTTTTTCTGCGAACTTTTAAATGACCTTCTTCTGAAAAAAACGGAAAAATTAGTTTCTATGGTTATCTTGCCTATTTCCTTTGATTCTTGAAGGACACTCTGATGTAAAACTAAATACACATACCATTCCATCCACAACACAGATCCTTACTGGGTGTACAGGCCTATCCCAGCCTTACCCTACCACCCACCACCAATATAGCACGTCCCTCCCTTTACTTTGCAGATATCCAACTTTTTTCTGCTCGCTTTTATCAGTATTCGAGCAAGAACTAGTATCTCTTCAAGGAGAACAGTGTCCCTCATGCAAAGCCCTATTTTCACAGGGTGTATTTCGCTGCCAGCTCTTCCCAGTCTGTCTCACCTACTCATTTCTCACAACCCAAACCATTTTTCCTTCCCCACCAAATGCTCAGTTCCGTAGTTAACATTAAAATACTCAGTGATTCAAGAACTGACATCAGAGCAATCTATATGCGTTGATGTATTATTTGATGGCCATAGTGAGTTACACAGATATGAACCTACATACCTCAAAAACCAGTGCATGTACAGAATGGGACTAATTTTTCGCACATATCTTTATAGGAATTATCGGAATAGATCTTTATTGGCCAACATTGCATAGTTGGACCTTAAGTAACCTGAAAAGACCTAAAATAACCTAAAGCACAAGTGAATTAGATATACCGAAAGACCTAAAATAACCTAAAGCACAAGTGAAATATACTGACAGACCTAAAATGAACTAAAGCAACTGAAATAGGCGCAAAATGATCTGCGATGCAAAACATCGACTAGACGGATTTGAAATGAGTTGACGCACTAGGCTCTGAAGCTGACTGAAATAAACCTGAATGGCTAGCCCCTTTTTACCGTGACCTGATCTTAAATTGTCTATCTATCTATCTATTACCACTGGACTCGTAATCGGGAGATTGCGAGTTCGAGCCTCGCCTGGGCTGCCGTGCCGGGAGTGGTAGCTCGCTCCTGTAACCCTAGCGGGGCTATATAGTCCAATACAGGGCTTAGCTCGGGGGAACTCCATTTCTCCCATTTTCTATCTATTATCAGATGCCTTGATCCCGTAAGGGGTGGCCAGAAACAAATCGCTTCCATGTCGCCCTGTCCCCCGCCATTTCATTGCCCTGCTCCCAGCTCACACCCCCCTCTCTCACATACCTAAAATTGTGACGACCAAAATTGCCATATCTCCATCTTGAATGCTAAGTTGCAACAGTTTGATAACTAGAATGTGGTGTCGCGAGGAACTGACATGGAAAGGCTGCAGAGGTGTAATCTTTTCAGCCACTGAGCTACAAAGGGACGAAAACTCTGCCACGTTAGAGTGAAAGGAGTATAGACTGACCCGAAGTTCTGAATGGGTGTAATAAGACCCGGCATGATGTGACTGAAGTTGACTAGATTTGTAAACAGCAAAATGGACACGGAAGCGATTTGTTTGTGGCCACCCCTTATGGGATTAAGGCGTATGGCAATAGATAGATAGACGGGCTAAACAAGATCTAAACTGGAACCAAGTAGACCTGAGCTGACCTAACAACGTAAATAATTATCTTGATTTTAAATGACTGCTATGACTTAAATGACCCCAATTGGACCAGGTGAAGTAATAGGACCTAAATTTGCCTAATTAGACGGTAATTACCCTAAGCTTCCCTAAAAAGACTCAATTAGGCTGAAGAAGTGAATGACCTGCCTGAAATGACACAGAGGAACCTGATTAATTAAAATCATTATACATTAGCAACATTATACACCTAGGGCCGAATTCTTGACGGTAAGGACGCTCCCTAACACCTCTTCCTAAGCGATTTGTTTTGCTTGTTACACCCACCAACATTATACATTATACACCCACCAACATTATACACCCACCAACATTATACACCCACCAACATTATACACCCACCAACATTATACATTACACACTCACCAACATTATACATTACACACCCACCAACATTATACATTATACACCCACCAACATTATACATTACACACCCACCAACATTATACATTACACACCCACCAACATTATACATTATACACCCACCAACATTATACATTATACACCCACCAACATTATACATTACACACCCACCAACATTATACATTACACACCCACCAACATTATACATTATACACCCACCAACATTATACATTATACACCCACCAACATTATACATTATACACCCAACAACATTATACATTATACACCCAACAACATTATACATTATACACCCAACAACATTATACATTATACACCCACCAACATTATACACCCACCAACATTATACACCCACCAACATTATACACTCAACAATATGGCTTACCCTTGAGGCAGATCTTGCGTCGCTTGAAGTAAAGTGTGGTGGGTGGTGTGCGTGGTGTGGGTGATGTCACGTTGATGTTAAGGACGACATCCACCTCTGCGCTGTGGGTACCCAGGCAGGGCAGGTCCAGCCTGAAGGTGACGGGGTGGATGGGCACGTTACCAGTGAGGGATATATTGACAGATGGTGTGGCCAAGGCTGAACCTCCACCCTCTGTCTCGTTACGCCAGAAGGCCATGTTGTACACCACCTGCAGGACCACAACAATGTACTGTACAAAGCAGCACACACATGACACTGAATTACAGGCATAGTACTGTTTGGTTCATCAACTGAGCCAAACTGTTTATACATTTTACTATACTTTTACTCTAGCATGACCTAAAACTGCCACCTCTCCTTGTTGAATGTTGGTTTGTAACAATAAATCAACGCTAGAATGTGATGCCAGTGACTGAGACATTGACGTACAATGTTCTTATATTAACAACAGAAAGTATAAACCACGTCATCAACTGAACCAATATTATCATTCACACTTTTTGACGGCAGTATCTGTGCTACTTGGGTTTGTGACAGTTCTCCAGTGAAGTTATTATTGCTGGTGGGAAATATTCTTGGCGGATTCGAGTCTTTGTGAGACATGCTGGCCTCAGGGAGTGGACTAACTAGTGTAGGGCCAGATTCAGAGAAAAGGGATATTTTAGTTACAGTCGCATTTTTCTCCTGTCGTTTGAATGTGCACAGCCATTTGTAACCAGTCCTGCTGTATTTCCTTGCTGATGTTTTTGGCTGCTCACAACCGCTCAGCAGTGGTAAGAGTCTGGAAGCATGAGCATTTCTATCTACTCCTCTCCAGTGTATTTTTCTATCTGTCTGTCTATCAGCCCGACGCCCTAATCCCACAAAGGGTGGCCACAGACAAAACGCCTCCAAGTCGCTCTGTCATCCACCATTTGACTGCCCTCCCACCAAATCACTCCCCTCATCCAGTGTATTTTTATCAGTAGTAATCCCAGACAGGAAGATGGTCATTCTGGGTGATGCCACGGCCAGTGCTGGTTCTAGCCTTCCGGGGGCCCTAAAAAGGACTATATTGAATGCCTCCCTGAACTACCCCATCTACGTTTTACATATACCCCATTTACTCTAACTTGGCCTAATATTGCCATCCTCCAAACTTGAATGCTGAGTTAGAGCAAAAGAATGACACGAGTTGATGGGCAGTCATGGAGAAGTGCTATGGAAATGATGTAGAACCGTAGCATTGTTCCTTTTTCGCAATGGGCTGCGGGGATTATGCTGCAAAAGGACGAAAATCTGAGCCAAGTTAAGGTGAAGCCGTATGGTGTCAAGTGAAATCATATAAGCATATTACGAGACGCCAGTAGCAAAACACTAATACACGATACACGAAAGTATGAAAAACAATATTAAAATCATGCAAGCCGTGGTCCCCCAAAATTGTTAGATTAGACCAAAACCCTTTAGAGTGCTTCATATAGATTGCATATTTCATGTATTGCTTAGAAATAGGGAATAATGAACGAACTATAATATCCTTCGGTGGATTTTTCTTACAATAGTTGTTTTCTTCTGAATGACTTTGGTTATGGTAGAGCCTATATCAGACATGAAACGATTATTATTATTATTATTATTATTATTATTATAGTTGTTGTTGTTGTTCTCAGTAGTAGTAGCAGTAGTGGTAGTAGTAGCAGTAGTAGTAGTAGTAGTAGTAGTAGTAGTAGTAGCAGCAGCAGCAGTAGTAGTAGTAGTAGTAGTAGTATACACTTTGACCTGAACTGAATTTTTGATATAGTAAAATTTTGATTATATTTTCATTATTTGAAGGCTCCCATAGAAACAGAGGGCTCCAAAGCCATCAGCTGTATCGTTTGTACCCATACCCAGCAATGACCACATCTCCGAAACAAAACAAAAAAAAACATGAACTCATTGACGACCATGTAGAAATTGTTTTGTGCATAGTAGGACGTGTGATGATAATGTTGTTGATTAGTGTTTAATCATGTGCTGTTGTGGGCAGTAACATGAGCATTGAAAAGACTGTGAAAGAACAAAATTTAATAAAGAACAGGTGTACATTAATAAAAAATGTCACTAAGACTGAATGGGTTAATATATGTGGTAGTAGGAATCTAAAGGCGGGAACGCGAAAGCATAGACAACTACAAGCAGAATGCCAGGCTAAGTCATTCAGCCATTTGAGCTTTCTAGATTCTCGATTCAATGTCACATGCCAGATCAACCTCACGAACTGAATTTCATATCGCCTACGAGACCGAGATATCTTTCTAAACTATCTACACCAAACTACATGCACAGTACACACTACACTTCCTATTCAAAATTCAACAATAATGGCGTCTCTTCATCAAGCCTCGGAGTCTCCGGGGGGGGGGGACCATAAATGCCCCCACCATCTGCCCCTCTCCCGGTGACGACTCAAGGTGCCTGGAACCACTGTCTGACTCTCTTCTTCTTCATTTCTGCAACATTCGCGGCCTTTCCTCTAACTTTCGCTCTGTTGAGCACCACCTCTCCTCCTCTAAACCTCACCTTCTTTTTCTAACTAAGACTCAGCTGTCTGAGGCAACTGACAGCAAACCCTTTTCTGTATCCTCCTACTTTCTCTATACTCATTTCAAAGCCAAAGGTGGCTGTTGTGTATATATACACAACAACTTATCTTGCTCTCGTGTTCCTGAACTCGATTCTTCTGAGCTCTCTACACTCTGGCTTCGGCTTTCCTGTCATTCTCTGACTAAATATATCTCTGCTGTTTACTTATCCCATAATTCTACTGACTACCAAAAATTCTTCGACTATCTTACTTCTACGATGGAACACATTCTATCCATTTCTCCTTTCTCTGAAATCTCCATTCTAGGAGATTTCAATGTTCACCACCACCTTTGGCTCTCCTCTCCTTTCACGGATCCACCTGGTGAACAAGCCTACATCTTTTCTATCCTTAATGACCTAGAGCAGCTTGTACAGCACCCTACCCATATCCCTGACCGCCTTGGAGAGAGCTCCAACATACTTGACATCTTCCTCACAACTAATCCTTCTGCTTACTCTGTTAATCATTTCTCTCCGTTGGGCTCCTCTGATCACAACCTTATTACCTTAACCTGTCCTATCACTCCGGTACGGCCTGTGGACCCTCCAGGGAAACGTCGTCTCTGGCATTTTGGAGCCGTGGACTGGGAGGCCCTCAGGCAATACTTCTTTGATTTTCCCTGGAATGATTATTGCTTCCATGGCCGTGAGCCATCTGAGTGTGCCTTGCGCGTTACGGAGGTTATTCTCTTGGGCATGGAAGCATACATTCCTTTCTCATATCCTTTGACTAACGCAAGAAAGCCTTGGTTTAATCACGCTTGTTCTAATGCTGTCCGCAACAAGGAGAAGGCCTACAAAAGGTACTGGAGCCAACCCACCCCTGAATCACATCATCTTTACGTTTCTGCCCGGAATCGTGCTAAGTCTGTTCTTCGCTTTACTAAAAATAATTTCATCCATACTACATGCTCTCAACTCTCCACTCGAATTCTTCCCGCTCCTTCTGGCACCTTGCCAAAAATCTTTCTAACAACTTTACCTCATCATCCTTCCCTCCTCTTTTCTACTCTGATGGTTCTGTAGCTATTTCTTCTACTGATAAAGCAGATCTCTTCGCACAGACTTTCTCCTCCAATTCCACCTTAGACGTTTCCGGTGCTGTTCCTCCATCACTTCTCCCCTCTGACTTCCTCATGGCTGACATAATAATTTCTTCAGTTGATGTATTTTCTGCCATCACTGGCCTCAGGACTAACAAGGCATATGGGCCTGATGGGGTCCCTCCTGTTGTTCTCAAAAACTGTGCTTCTGTGCTTACACCCTGCCTAGGCAAACTCTTTCGCCTTTGTCAACTTGTACGTTTCCTTCTTGCTGGAAGTTTGCTCTCATTCAGCCAGTCCCAAAGAAGGGTGACCATTGCCAACCCTCTAACTATCTTCCAATTGCTTCAACGTCCTGTATTTCAAAAGTTTTCGAGTCAATTCTCAATAGAAAAATTTTAAGGCATCTTTCCTATCACAACCTTCTTTCCGATCGTCCGTATGGGTTCCGTCAGGGACGCTCCACTGGCGATCTTCTCACCTACCTTTCAGACTCCTGGTCATCCTCCTTTCGGGACTTTGGCGAAAGCTTTGCCATTGCACTTGACATCTCAAAGGCTTTCGATCGAGTCTGGCATAAATCTTTAATTTCCAAACTGCACTCCTACGGTTTCTATCCTTCTATCTGTGCCTTCATCGCTAGCTTCCTTTCTGGTCGTTCTATAGCCGCTGTTGTAGACGGCCATCGTTCTTCTCCTAGATCTATCAACAATGGTGTTCCTCAGGGCTCTGTGTTATCACCAACTCACTTCCTTTTATTCATCAATGATCTTCTAAGCTGTACATCTAACCCTATCCACTCATTCGCTGATGACTCCACCCTTCACCTTTCCATTCGGTTCCAACAACGCCCATCTCAACAGTTACTTCAACAAACAAGGGATGAGGCTATGGCACACCTAATGTCTGACTTGGCTCATGTCTCTGACTGGGGTAAAAATAATATGGTTGTTTTTAATGCATCTAAGACTCAGTTCTTACACCTATCAACCCGACAAAATCTTCCACAGGTATACCCACTAATGTTTAATAATATTCAGCTTAATCCTGCATCATCCTTGAACATGCTTGGGTTTTCATTTACTCGGGACTTATCTTGGAAAGATCATATTACATCTCTTGTAAAATCTGCTTCCAAGAGATTGGGTGTGCTAAGCCGACTCCGCTCTTTCTTTACCCCTGCACAATTGTTGACTTTATACAGGGGTTTTATCCGCCCCTGTGTGGAGTACAACTCTCATGTGTGGGGAGGCTCCCCACATACAGCTCTTCTCAATAGGGTGGAGTCAAAGGCTTTTCGTCTCATTAACTCTCCTCCTCTTACTGACTCCCCTCAACCTCTATCTCTTCGCCGCACTGTTGCATCTTTATCTCTTTTCTATCGTTATTTTAATGGTCACTGCTCCTCTGAACTGTCTGCTTGCATTCCTCCACCTCTACGACGGGCGCGTAGCACCCGTCTGGTAGCAAACTCTCATCCCTTTTCTGTCCAACTCTCTAATGCAAGAGTTAACCGTTACTCCCAGTCTTTCATTTATGCAACAGGTCAACTCTGGAACTGTCTCCCTCTGTCTGTATTTCCTGCTACCTATGATATCCAGTCTTTCAAACGCAGTGTGTCCAGGCATCTCAAAATGATCGGATCTTGAATTTGGCTCTCTATTGTATTTTGTTTTTCTCTTGGAGGGAACTGTACTGCAGGCTCATGGCCTTTGATTCCTTCTTCCTCGCATTAAAAAAAAAAAAAAATGCACTCTGCTCGTCCCTATGTAATCCCTCTCACCATTGTTAACCACAGTTCTGTTATACGTACACTTTCCCCATTACCCAGGGCTGTGTAGTACCCTTGTAGCTTCAACACATCGTTCTCTTAATCCCCTCTCAATATAACCGCATAATTACACTTCTTTTTCTACTTTGCGTATTTTCCCTTTTTATATATCGATGTATGGGTAGGCTAATTCCTGCATTATAGCCCTAGTACTGTACATAATGGTTAGGAAGGTTCTTTTATGTATTGCCTCGCAGTTATTATGATGCATGTATGATTTATTATAAAGCCCTAATACTTAAAAACACTGGAGTCCATTTTTATCACTCATGCTGATTACATTTATCTGTCCACCTACTCTCCCCATCTAACTCTAGTCGCCTATCAGTCTTTATCTATCAGTCTATCTAATCTATCTCTCTGTATATCTGTTTATTAATTGCATGTCGTCGCTTCCTGTAAGGGGTGGGTTCAACTATCTCCTCTGTCACCGTAGACAACAATTGGTACATAAAGATGGTATCCTCAAGCGTCATAAATCATATATCAGTCACGTGAATTATTGCTATAGTGTAAATACTCACAGGCTTCCTGGATAGTGCCTGCCATGTGAAGTAGAGCTGGTGAACCTGGGCTGGCACTGGCACCCTCCAGTTCATGGCATAGTCGTTCACCACACCCTCACGCACGTAATACAGTTCTGTCGTCAGCCCTGCACCAGACATAACACTTGTTATGCACGGCGTGGTAGAGAATGGAATGAACACACACACACACACACACACACACACACACACACACACACACACACACACACACACACACACACACACACACACACACACACACACACACACACACACACACACACACACACACACACACACACACACACACACACACACACACACACACACACACACACACACACACACACACACACACACACACACACACACACACACACACACACACACACACACACACACACACACACACACACACACACACACACACACACACATACACACACACACACACACACACACACACACACACACACACACACACACACACACACACACACACACACACACACACACACACACACACACACACACACACACACACACACACACACACACACACACACTTGGTCGTTTTCTCGCTTACTAAAGACTTTTGTTTTATAATTTTAATTCTTGTTAGCATCAAACTACTATGCTGATCTTTGGAACATTCTCTCTCTCTCTCTCTCTCTCTCTCTCTCTCTCTCTCTCTCTCTCTCTCTCTCTCTCTCTCTCTCTCTCTCTCTCTCTCTCTCTCTCTCTCTCGTGTGTGTGTGTGTGTGTGTGTGTGTGTGTGAGAGAGAGAGAGACAGACAGACAGACAGACAGACAGACAGACAGATACAGAGAGAAAGACAGACAGACACAGACACAGACGGACAGACAGACAGAAACAGAGATACAGATAGACAGACAGACAGACAGAAACAAGAAAGACAGACAGAGACAGCCTAAGACAAAGACAGAGATCCTTTTCTTTCTCACCCAAAACAAGTGGGATGAGGGGTTCCAAAGACGGGATGACAAAAGCACCAAATTCGAGCAATATCAATAGAGTGCCAAGTATTTAGGTCACACACCCATTCACTCACCATTTAAGTCTTCAGAATTTTCGGTTTCCATCTCACAGGCCAAATATTCGACACCAAATTGTCCAGAATGAATTTGAGAGAGATATCATTCCACCAAGTGTGAGTTTGAAGAAAGTGTTTGCCTTCGTTGTGGTGTGCATCTCTATAAATGCTTCATACATCCACATCTGTTCCTGATCACTTCTTTTGCTTCCTCAGCTTCTATATTTCGTTTATTCAAACATTCTCCAACACTATCCACCAACCTTCCTCTTGGCCTTCCATGTCCTCTACTACTCTCAGACTCACTCCTTTGTGCTACTTTTCACAACCCATGTAACATCAACTCTTTACCTAACCATGCTTCCCCAACACACTCTCTTCTATCATGTGTTCAGCAAACCCTTACTCCATGTCCTTCACGATTCTCTGTCTCTTATCCTATTTATTCTAAGCACTGGTAGGCACTAATTAATTTCCTTTTCTACGGATCTCACACCATTCCAAGGTCTCATTCCCATACATCACTGAAAGCAAAATAAGGACACAATTATGAAACGTAGAGAGTTTTTAATCTATTTATCCCGAGGAGGAAATTTGTTTTATTATTATTATTATTAACGCCAGATAATATTCAGCTACATACCTTAGAGAGAGAGAGAGAGAGAGAGAGTGTGTGTGTGTGTGTGTGTGTGTGTGTGTGCATTCTGCTTAGAGGAAATTTAGCATGAAATCATCTCTACGTTCATAATACCCAACCTACAGTACCCCAGCCCTTCCCCACGGCTTATCATTATCCCAGTTCGTCTTGCCCACTCCTCTCCACCCACACCATCCTTTTTTCTATCCTTTTCCACGTCAAGTTTTCTGTGGACTGACACCTTCCTACCACATTCAACATCCATTCAACACTCACCTTCAAAGGATGCACTTCACCTCACCTCCATCACCACATAAAACACACACACACACACACACACACACACACACTACCACAACACCAGCTAAGAAGTACCATCACTACCACCTACACACCATTTCTTCCTCTCACCCCCACCACCCAGACATCACCAAATATCACCACCTTGACACCACCACAATCTAGACACTATCACCACCACCTTGACATCACCACCACCACACCCAGACATCACCACCACCCAAACATCACCACCACCCAGACATCATCAGATAGATATCAGCACCTTGACACCCTCACCACCTCATCACTATCACCACCACCCACACATCACCACCAGACCATTATAACAGCACCACCATCAAAACACTATCATCACCATCTAAACCCTATCATCACCACCAGGTAGATATGACCATCACCACCACCCAAACACACCATTACCTCTATCCAGAAATCAGCGTCACCAATCTATCCATCCGTCTCTTGCCAGACGCCTTAATCCTGTAAGGGGTGGCCACAAACAAATAGCCTCCATGTCTCCCTGTCCCTCGCCATTTCATTGCCCTGCTCCCAACTCACACTCCCCTCTCTCCATTCCTCCATCTCATCCTTGACTCCTCCATCCTTTTCCCCCTCCACCTCACTCACATACACTCTCCTCGTTAGTCTCTCGCTCTCCATCCTTTCAACACGGCCAAACCAACTCAGTGTATTTCTCCTAACGCTTCCTATCACATCCACATCCACACCACAACGCTCCTTCACGTCCTCGTTTGTCAGTCTCCCTCTCCATGTGACTCCACATGCTCTTCTCAAATTACACTTAAAAATCTGAAGCTTATTTCTGTGATTCACGGCAGGCTTGATTCAGGAATATTCTTATGGGTAACATTAATCTCACCAGCCTTAATAGATTACAGTAAAGTTCTTAAATGTGCATAGTTGTTTGTGCCAATGTATACCTAGTGATATAACATGCAAGTCTATCCTATTTATCGTATGACACTTGTGCGAGAAATGAGACTAAATTAGGAAGAGGGATTCATTTTGGCACAAAGATAAGATGATGTCACACTTACCTAACAATCTAGTGACTTCCGGCTGGGTGAGGTAGAGGTTGAAGTTGGCAGTGACGGCAGGTAGAAAGGACAGGGATCCCAGCACCGTCACCACTAACACGAGTCGCACACCACCCATCATCATCATCATCATCATCATCATTACACAAGTCATATTCCGTCCATCATCATCATCATCATCATCATCATTATACGAGTCATATATCATCCACCATCATCATTATAATCATCATCATCACTCGAGTCGCACGTTATCCATCATTATTATCATCATCATTACTCCAGTCACACACCACCCATCATCACCACACACTGCACACCACCCAAGCACTTCCCAGTTTCTGTTTCTTCATCATTTCACACATATTCTAGCTCTGGTACCGTAGAACACTGTGCATTTCTGTGTTCTGCTTCAATATTTACTGTACTAATTTTACCTATACTACATTCCA
>NC_136984.1:2542640-2547640 GCF_032717465.1 Coenobita brevimanus | reverse complement strand
AATGCGACCAGACTGATCTAAGCTAACCTAGGCTACCCGATTAAACCCAAGTACACTAGCCAATCTAAGCTAACTAGACAGCCTAAGTAAAAGGTGTGACTATACAAAGGTGGAAAAATGAGGCTGATAATCAATACATACAAAATCCTAAAGCACTTCAACGTAAATCAGTTCATAGTACCAAACATTCCAAGGCTTTATGAGTTACCCCTAAAAATCTATTGTTTACACGTTCTCTCTGGTATTACGTTTTCTTCCTTGAATTAGGGATAACTATTGAATCTTTATTGAAACTCTAAACCCAGGGATATCTTTACACTTTATATTTACCTTCTAATGATTTTATTCAGCTTTCGATAGACTGAAAAAGAGTAGATACAGTCTTCTTAAACCCCGTCAGTACGAGGCCTTTGCTAAGTAAATTATAAGTGTCTGATGGGAGCAAGAATAACTCATATAGGACACACATACACACACACACTTACACAGAACACGAAGAACAGAGAAAATACTTTTGACATATCCCAGAAGAGAAGCATGGGCATTCTCTCTCTCTCTCTCTCTCTCTCTCTCTCTCTCTCTCTCTCTCTCTCTCTTAAACTTAACATTTCAGCTTTCTTTATCGGAATTTCAAGGGTGTATATTAATTCAAAGTGACAAATTACGTTCATACATGCAGGTCGGAAGCAGAATTTTGTTTCATGACTGATTTTTTCATAATATCTAAGCATTTCACGCAAATTACAATGAATCCCTCCCCACCGCACAATGATATTCTATAGAGAGAGATATACTAAATGGATATATAGCCGTGGTGCAATGATTATGGTTTAAAAAAAGGTTTGAAATCGCTGGGTTCACATATATTCAAATGGCCTATCACAAACACCCTACAGTCTCTTGGTGATAATTCGTATAGAGACAAGATAGGTGTGTTACATGACCCTTTGATGCTTATAATTGAACGTAAATACCCTAATAATCAGTCTTATTAGTCAGGTATCTCTCACCTTACAGCTATTTACACACTACGTAGGCTACTCGTTGTTTGGCAGGCAGAGTTTGATCCGGGGCTGCTCCAGGCTTTATCAGTTTCGTTTTTATATGGCGGTGTCCTTAGATCACTTTATATATCTCTTACATAATTGTCCCGAACTGAAATGCGTTTGAGTGACAGGGCCATAGGAAGAAACCTTGTCCCTCGTTCCACGTAAATGTATTCAATTTAGTCTGGTGAACTTTGGCATGTGAAGGAGAGTTGTGGTGTGGATGTGATAGGAAGCGTTAGGAGAAACACACTGAGGTGGTTTGGCCGTGTGGAGAGGATGGAGAGTGAGAGACTGATGCGAGGAGAGTGTATGTGAGTGAGGTGGATCTGGAGTTACATGGAGAGACAGACTGACAAATGAGGAAGTGAAGGAGCGTTGTGGTGTGGATGTGGATTTAATAGGAAGCGTTAGGAGAAACACACTGAGGTGGTTTGGTCATGTGGAGAGGCTGGAGAGTGAGAGACTGACAAGGAGAGTGTATGTGAGTGAGGTGGAGGGGGAGAGAGGAAGGGGGAGGCCAAGGATGAGATGGAGGGATGGAGTGGAGAGGTATATGAGAGAGGGGGATGTGAGTTGGGAGCAGGGCAGTGAAATGGCGGGCGACAGGGCGACGTGGAGGCAATTTGTTTGTGCCCACCACGTATGGGATTGAGGCGTCTGGCAGTAGACAGACAGAT
The DNA here is from genome assembly GCF_032717465.1 of Coenobita brevimanus. Taxonomy (NCBI): domain Eukaryota; kingdom Metazoa; phylum Arthropoda; class Malacostraca; order Decapoda; family Coenobitidae; genus Coenobita; species Coenobita brevimanus. The sequence goes on along the minus strand of NC_136984.1, from coordinate 2,545,914 downwards.
AGAATTTTGGCATGTGAAAGCGTCGCAGATAATGACGGTGAGATGTCTTCGCTAAACACCCATACACACTACACAAAGTCAAAAGTACTATACCTTCATGAAATGTATAAAATTAAGGTTATGTATCACACTGGCTGTCCAAAATACACTTGTTGTCCAGGCTCAGTGACCTAGTGTGAGTGTCCTGGTAACGCTACGGATCCAGGAGACCAAACATACACGACTTGCACAAAACCAACCTTATTTTGGTCCAGAGATGAGGACAATGTTTGACCCTCTACGCTGTGGTCACCCTCATCCTGTGCACATAACCAGGCCAACTCAATCTACCCCTCCTCATCACAACACCAATACACTTCAGTCCCATCCTTCCTCCCAAACCATCTCAATCTACCGCTCCTCATCACAACACCAATACACTCCAGTCCCATCCTTCCTCCCAAACCATCTCAATCTACCCCTCCTCATCGCAACACCAATACACCCCAATCCCTTCCTTCCTCCCAAACCATCTCAATCTACCCCTCCTCATCACAACACCAATACACTCCAGTCCCATCCTTCCTCCCAAACCATCTCAATCTACCCCTCCTCATCACAACACCAATACACTCCAGTCCCATCCTTCCTTCCCCCCCAAACCATCTCAATCTACCCCTCCTCATCACAACACCAATACACTCCAGTTCCATCCTTCCTCCCAAACCATCTCAATCTACTTCTCACCACAACACCAATACACTCCAGTCCCATCCTTCCTTCCCCCCAAACCATCTCAATCTACCCCTCCTCATCACAACACCAATACACTCCAGTCCCATCCTTCCTCCCAGATCATCTCCTCATCACAACACCAATACACTCCAGTCCCATCCTTCCTCCCAAACCATTTCAATCTACCCCTCCTCATCACAACACCAATACACTCCAGTCCCATCCTTCCTCCCAAACCATCTCAATCTACCCCTCCTCATCACAACACCAATACACTCCAGTCCCATCCTTCCTCCCAAACCATCTCAATCTATCCCTCCTCATCACAACACCAATACACTCCAGTCCCATCCTTCCTCCCAAACCATCTCAATCTATCCCTCCTCATCACAACAAAGGGAATAATGTGGATTGGCTGTATTGGCTGAAAGTATGAAGTTAGATCACACTTTTAATCTGGAAATAGTACTAAACACTGGAAAAGTTAGCACACCAGGAAGTTATACCAGCAATTAAGAAAGAAGGAAGTCAGAAATGATGCACAGCTGCTATGATGGTTAAGATTCTGTGCTGAAAATTTGTTGAAAGTGGCAGACAGGTTCCCCATTACTGCAAACTTCTTGGTGTGTTTCTGTCTCTGAACTAACTTACTCGTGGTATTAGTTTTGTTTATCATTTTTATTATATATAGCAATACATTTCGTTATATGATCACCTTTAACCACACAAACATTTTCCTCTCTAAATATTTATCTGGCATAATATAGTGAGCTTAAAGAAGAAGATCATTTCTGTGGGAACAACCCTAATTATTGAAAAAATGACAATCTAACATGCCCTCAAAAATTAGCTTTCCAAAAACTGATATTCTTTGACCCTACCCTTTGCATTCTTTAACCCTAAACTCTGCATTTTCTGAAACTTTGTATTCTTTTAAGCTAGTCTTATCATTTTTTTTTCATCATTTTCTGTCCACGACTGATGAAATGTTGAAAATACAATTTACATAAAAGTTATAATAGGAGAAATATTAGCCCCTGCCGTAACTCACATCTATGTTAACCCTACTTACCTAAAAAAATATACCGTAGTCTATATTAAGCTTTATAATATACTGATGCAGGCTACTGATCTACATTTGGCCATTATAGTTACCGGTGTATAAGGTAATCAAACTGCCTAGCTCGGTACTTTTCTTGTCATAATCATTTACTGTTGCCCTGAGTTAAATACAGCATCCACAACAACACTGTGGTCTAAACACGTGCCAATTAAATCCCAGAGCAAGTCTTTGAGAGAAGTGAAATCAGTGAATGTACAGTGAGGTTGGATGAGGGGGAAATGCAGAATGTGAGTGCGTTTAAGTACTTGGGTAGTGTGATGAGTAAGGATGGAAGTTTGGAGGGTGAAGTGCTTGAAAGGGTACAAGGAAGAAAGGTTGTTGGTTCCTTGAAAGCAGTGATAAGAAACAGGGAAGTGAGCATGGAAGTGAAAAGTTACTACATGACAGTATTGTGATACCAACTCTAACGTATGGAAGTGAAGCTTGGACCTTTTTGGAGGGACACAAGTCAAGATTGAGAGCAGTGGAAATGAGTTATCTGAGATGAGCATGTGGAGTCACATGGAAGACAGACTGACAAATGAGGAGGTGAAGAAGCGTTGTGGTGTGGATATCAATGTGATAGGAAGCGTTAGGAGAAACACACTGAGGTGGTTTGGCCATGTGGAGAGGATGGAGAGTGAGAGACTGACGAGGAGAGTGTATGTGAGTGAGGTGGAGGGGGGGAGAGGGAGGGGGAAGCCAAGGATGAGATGGAGGAGAGAAGTATATGAGGGACGGGGTGTGAGCTGCGAACAGGGCAGAGAAATGGCGGGGGACAGGGCGACATAGAGGCGATAGATAGCTAGTTTAAAGGTCCATCACAACAAAAACATGGGCATTTAAACCTACCTTTAAATGGCGTCTGGGTGGGGTACGTGGGGGAGGTGGTGGACGGTTTGGCATAAGTCTTCCCATTATTCGCCATTACTCCTACACGCCATATCACTCTTCCTCACCTCATACGTCCATGCTTCCTCTGCAACGTTGAAATTGCTCACCAGGACAAATAAACAATAAGAAAGAAAGGCAAAAAGTAAGCGAAAAAAACAGGTACACAAACGTCCGCCATGCCAGCCATCTCTCAGCCAATCAGGCAACAGGAGCTGGACAAATCAGAAATTAGATTCAATGTCCCTGTCTTTTCTTAGGACTTTCATTTGCTCTCTTTTAATAGGGTTTCTACTTACTGGCGATCAGACGGTGATAATTTTAGTGCTTATCCTGTAGCATATATGGCGATTTTTTCTCCTGTTATGTAGTTTCATATAAAAATTATTTCTCCATATAAAATCGACCGTCGCCTCTTTTTTAACATTCTGAGATATTATTCTTTGCCAAATAATCACCGCTCTTCCTTTGACTTTTTTCTTGCTATTATCCCTACCGTCATTCATTTCACACTCCATAAGGTACACCAATTTTACCTTCCTTCCGCGTGGCGTGTTTTCATCCAAC
>NC_136984.1:2517640-2532640 GCF_032717465.1 Coenobita brevimanus | reverse complement strand
CCGTTCGCCTCTCCCTGGGTTTTTTCCTTTAACCATTATTTCCACGAATGGAGAGTTGTGGCAGACTCCTGTAATTCATAAACTAACATTTTATTCATTCTACCTACAGTGTACTTAAACTTGAACTGATTTTGTCCTATTGTGCGATAACATTGCACTTCATTGGCCACGAGCCTTTAGGTAAGGAGATTTTGGAGTTATATATGTGCTGGGATCCCTCTGTATCTTGACTGCTTTTGGGCTGGGAATTTATTGTTATTATTATTATTTTCATCATCATCACTAGTAGTAGTAGTAGTAGTAGTAGTAGTAGCAGAATCATTAGTTTGAGGGATCAGCATTCCAGATTTAATTGACGAATACAGTGGAACCTTCAGGCTAGCGCTGTCCGGTATAGTTACGACATCTGAGTAGTGACTGGCTTGATCGGTTCCTTTTAATACAATAGACGACATTTTGAGCATTATTTCAGCTCTCGGTGTCAATGCACTTCAAAGCTTTCTCATTTTCCAACCAGATTCTCATATAGTAGTTTGTCTTAAGGGTACTACTGAGCCTCCATGACTAACACAGATAGTGGAGTACCAATATATCCAGTACTCCAATGCTAGGGAGGCCATGTGGGGTGCTTTTGGTCATGCCTGAGTTCGCTGGCTTTTCTTTGGTTTGTTCTTAAATTCTGGTGTCCTCAGTCCACCCATTATGTACTCAGAGCATTTTCACACGATGCTTATCTAATTAGACTTGTTATTTACGGCTAATATTTAAGTCTGTTAATATTAAAAGAGGGTAATTGTACAAGATTGCGGTTATTTATTTAATGACATGCTCGGGTTAAGAGAGAAACTCATACATAATTGTATTGCACGTTTAATTGTATCAACATCTACACTTCGTGGCTTTGGAAAGACAATGTTAGGTCGTTTCGAAGACTGGTGAGTAGAGAGGGACTGGCGGGGATGTGTGGTGGTGTGGGGCGGGATATGGTGACACACTGCAGTAAAGAAATGCCACATAGCTCTCTGTTGGCTGCTCCTGTTACTGGCCGCTCGTCACCCCTGCTCATGGATTAATATCTTAGTTAACCTTCACTGCCACAGATCTTTAGTATGTTAAATAAAATCGTCTTGAGGTATTAACGGTAAAATTAGAAATGTGATCTAGGATTCACTTGGTTAATAATCGTCCTCTTGGGCCACAGATTTCAAGCCTGGTGGATGGCGCCTCCAGTAGCATAGCATTGAAAACACAAAAGTGCAAATATCTCGAAAACGGTGCATTTTAGAGCAAAACTGAGCGACGGTGATAGCCGTTTATTAACCAATCTCACTGTTTCCTGATCTATCCCGTGAGCTGGGTCTCATCACCATACCTTCACAGGGATATGGGTAAAAATGGGTCACTTTTATAAACGTGGCATTTTAGAGGAAACCAAATGATATATTTAGCCCAAAATGAAACGGGTAATAGGTGTAGGTTTTATCTGAAAATGGTATCCAAGATTAAAACACTGGGGTTCGATAGGTAAAATAGGGAGGAAAAAAGAGTGTTCACACCTCTTTTCAGACATTGTCTTCCATCGAACCTCGTTTCTTTATGGGTTTTAACTCGAAAACCGAAACAGGAAATTTTGTGATTAAGGCACACCCCTTGTAGGTAAATAGGTAAATAGGTCTATTTGGTGAAGAGGCATTTTAAAGGAAAAGAAAGGAGATATTTGTCCCAGAGTGAAACCTCCAATAAATCTGGGTCTGATTTACTACGTATAACCTGGAGTGGGATGGGTAGAATAGGGCTGACAAACAACTCCTATACCTACAAGGGGTAGGCCTCTATCACAAGATTTCCTGTATCAGTTTTCTAGTCAAAATCCATGAAGAAAGGCGGTCAGATGGAAGAAACTGTCTGAAAAGAGGAGTGAAACTCCCGTAGATTTATTATTCTTTCTCTCTCTCTCTCTCTCTCTCTCTCTCTCTCTCTCTCTCTCTCTCTCTCTCTCTCTCTCTCTCTCTCTCTCTCTCTCTCTCTCTCTCTCTCTCTCTCTCTCTCTCTCTCTCTCTCTCCATATTATACCTATCGAACCCCAATATTTACAGGAAAAATCTTGGATACCATTTTTAGATAAAACCCACATCTATTACCCGTTTCATTTTGGGCAAAATACCCCGTTTAGTTTTCTCTAAAATGCCGCATTTAAAAAAGTGACCCATTTTTACCCATTTCCCTTTGGAGGTATCGTGATGAGACCCAGCTCACGGGATTGAGCAGTAAAAAATAGGGTAAATTGACTGAACGGCCGTCACCGTCGCTCAGTTTTGCTCTAAAATGCACCGTTTTCGAGATATTTGCACTTTTGTGTTTTCAATGCCAGGCTCGTCCTCCTGGGCCACAGATTTTAAGCCTGGTAGATGGCGCCTCCAGTATCTTACTTGCACTACAGCAGCAACCACTGCCTCCCACACTGCCAACCCATTCTTCCTCCTGTGCCAGCCTCTTCCATACCAATGTCATCCTCCTGCTCTACCAGTGCCAACCTCTTCCTCTGCCAGTGCCAGTGCCAACCTCTTCCTGTGCCAGTACCAGTGCCAACCTCTTCCTGTGCCAGTGCCAGTGCCAACCTCTTCCCTCTCCAGTGTCGACTCCGTCCTCCTCCATTGCAGAGTGTGTGTGTGTGTGTGTGTGTGTGTGTGTGTGTGTGTGTGTGTGTGTGTGTGTGTGTGTGTGTGTGTGTGTGTGTGTGTGTGTGTGTGTGTGTGTGTGTGTGTGTGTGTGTGTGTGTGTGTGTGTGTGTGTGTGTGTGTGTGTGTGTGTGTGTGTGTGTGTGTGTGTGTGTGTGTGTGTGTGTGTGTGTGTGTGTGTGTGTGTGTGTGTGTGTGTGTGTGTGTGTGTGTGTGTGTGTGTGTGTGTGTGTGTGTGTGTGTGTGTGTGTGTGTGTGTGTGTGTGTGTGTGTGTGTGTGTGTGTGTGTGTGTGTGTGTGTGTGTGTGTGTGTGTGTGTGTGTGTGTGTGTGTGTGTGTGTGTGTGTGTGTGTGTGTGTGTGTGTGTGTGTGTGTGTGTGTGTGTGTGTGTGTGTGTGTGTGTGTGTGTGTGTGTGTGTGTGTGTGTGTGTGTGTGTGTGTGTGTGTGTGTGTGTGTGTGTGTGTGTGTGTGTGTGTGTGTGTGTGTGTGTGTGTGTGTGTGTGTGTGTGTGTGTGTGTGTGTGTGTGTGTGTGTGTGTGTGTGTGTGTGTGTGTGTGTGTGTGTGTGTGTGTGTGTGTGTGTGTGTGTGTGTGTGTGTGTGTGTGTGTGTGTGTGTGTGTGTGTGTGTGTGTGTGTGTGTGTGTGTGTGTGTGTGTGTGTGTGTGTGTGTGTGTGTGTGTGTGTGTGTGTGTGTGTGTGTGTGTGTGTGTGTGTGTGTGTGTGTGTGTGTGTGTGTGTGTGTGTGTGTGTGTGTGTGTGTGTGTGTGTGTGTGTGTGTGTGTGTGTGTGTGTGTGTGTGTGTGTGTGTGTGTGTGTGTGTGTGTGTGTGTGTGTGTGTGTGTGTGTGTGTGTGTGTGTGTGTGTGTGTGTGTGTGTGTGTGTGTGTGTGTGTGTGTGTGTGTGTGTGTGTGTGTGTGTGTGTGTGTGTGTGTGTGTGTGTGTGTGTGTGTGTGTGTGTGTGTGTGTGTGTGTGTGTGTGTGTGTGTGTGTGTGTGTGTGTGTGTGTGTGTGTGTGTGTGTGTGTGTGTGTGTGTGTGTGTGTGTGTGTGTGTGTGTGTGTGTGTGTGTGTGTGTGTGTGTGTGTGTGTGTGTGTGTGTGTGTGTGTGTGTGTGTGTGTGTGTGTGTGTGTGTGTGTGTGTGTGTGTGTGTGTGTGTGTGTGTGTGTGTGTGTGTGTGTGTGTGTGTGTGTGTGTGTGTGTGTGTGTGTGTGTGTGTGTGTGTGTGTGTGTGTGTGTGTGTGTGTGTGTGTGTGTGTGTGTGTGTGTGTGTGTGTGTGTGTGTGTGTGTGTGTGTGTGTGTGTGTGTGTGTGTGTGTGTGTGTGTGTGTGTGTGTGTGTGTGTGTGTGTGTGTGTGTGTGTGTGTGTGTGTGTGTGTGTGTGTGTGTGTGTGTGTGTGTGTGTGTGTGTGTGTGTGTGTGTGTGTGTGTGTGTGTGTGTGTGTGTGTGTGTGTGTGTGTGTGTGTGTGTGTGTGTGTGTGTGTGTGTGTGTGTGTGTGTGTGTGTGTGTGTGTGTGTGTGTGTGTGTGTGTGTGTGTGTGTGTGTGTGTGTGTGTGTGTGTGTGTGTGTGTGTGTGTGTGTGTGTGTGTGTGTGTGTGTGTGTGTGTGTGTGTGTGTGTGTGTGTGTGTGTGTGTGTGTGTGTGTGTGTGTGTGTGTGTGTGTGTGTGTGTGTGTGTGTGTGTGTGTGTGTGTGTGTGTGTGTGTGTGTGTGTGTGTGTGTGTGTGTGTGTGTGTGTGTGTGTGTGTGTGTGTGTGTGTGTGTGTGTGTGTGTGTGTGTGTGTGTGTGTGTGTGTGTGTAGTAACGAAAAACGGATGTAGTTTGCAAGCTGTTGTTTGTCAGTCCTATTCTACCTATCCCACCCCCAGGTTGCACGTAGTAAATGAGACCCCGATCTATTGCACGTTTCACCCTGGGGCATAAATCTTAACCCTGCTGGAGTGGTGGGCTCAGGTGCCGCGTGACGTCACTAGACCTTGGGGTAGGGCAGGGTGGAGTACTGTAGGGTAGTAGGGTAGGGCAGGGTAGGGTAGGGTAGGGTAGGATAAGGTAGGGTAGGATAAGGTAGGGTAGGGCAGGGTAGGGTAGGGCAGGGTGGAGTACTGTAGGGTAGTATAGGGTAGGGCAGGGTAGGGTAGGGTAGGATAAGGAAGGGTTGGGCAGACTAGGGTAGGATAAGGTAAGGTACGGCAAGGTAGTTTAGGGTAGGAATGTGTAGGGCGGAGTGTGTAGGGCAGAGTAGTATAGGGTAGGGTAATGTATGGTAGGGTTGGGTAGGGTAGTTTAGGGTAGGGTAGGTTAGGGTAGGGTAGTCAGTAAAAGTAGATTAGTTTTGGTATGGTAGATTTAGGTAAGTTTACAGATAGATAAATAGATAGATAGATGTGAATGATATTTTGATTATGAACTCTGATACACACAGGTCTTTTGGCTTCTCTCTCTCTCTCTCTCTCTCTCTCTCTCTCTCTCTCTCTCTCTCTCTCTCTCTCTCTCCAGACGCCTTAATCCCGTAAGGGGTGGCCACAAACAAATCACCTTCATGTCGCCCTGTCCCCTGCCATTTCACTGCCTTCCCCCCAGCTTGCACCCCTCTCTCTCTCATATGCCTCTCTGCTCCACCCCTCCATCTCATCCTCGGCCTCCCCCTCCCTCTCCCCTCCTCCACCTCCCTCTCCCCTCCTCCACCTCACTCACATCACTCTTCTAGTTAATCTCACATTCATTAAGTAAGGCAGGCATGGTTTAGTTGATGTGTGTGTGTGTGTGTGTGTGTGTGTGTGTGTGTGTGTGTGTGTGTGTGTGTGTGTGTGTGTGTGTGTGTCAGTGTGAAGTGTAGTGTGTGTGTTAGAGTGAAGTGTGGCAGTGTGAAGTTACCTATCTATTTATCTATCCATCCATCCATCCATCTATCTATTTATCCATCTACCTATCAATCTATCCATCCATCTATCCATCCATCTGTCTGTCTATCTATCTATCTGTTTAATCGAACAGGCGAAATATTACTTAGCTTTTAACGCAGGTAAGTGATGGATGACTGGCTTACTGACTGGCTGGCTGACTAGCATTTCTTCTGGCTTTCTTCATGGCTTGCTGTGGTATTCCTTCAGTTCCTTACTTCTATCTGTAGACAAGAATCATCATCATCATCATCATTATTATTATTATTATTATTATTATTATTATTATTTTTATGATGGTAGTGAAGCATGTGTAAGGGTTAATGGGCATCTAAGCGAATGGTTCACGATCGGTCTGGGCGTGCGACAAGGCTGTGTGATGTCCCCATGGTTGTTCAATATATATATGGATGGGGTGATGAGAGAAGTAAAAACACGAGTAATGGAGAGAGGGGGATGGCGTTGGTTATGAATGGTGATGGATGGGATATCTCAAATTTGTTGTATGCTGATGATGCAGTGCTACAGTACTTGCAAATACCGGACAAGAACTTGGTAGGCTAGTGCAGAGTTTTGCTGATGTCTGTGAGCGTCGTGCCTTGAAAGTAAATGTAGAAAAAAGTAAAGTGATGGTTAATGAAAGAGAAGGTGACTCCCAGTGTGATGTTACAGTGAATGGAGAGAGACTGGAATTAGTGAGAGAGTTCAAATACCTGGGTATAGTGACAGAAAAGAGAGGAAAATATGCAAAAGAAGTGGAAAGTAGAGTGACACAAGGAAGGAAAGTAGCTGGTGCTATGAAGGGCGTAATAACTAACAGAGGCTTGAGTGTTGCAGCTGCACGAGGCTTATATGAATGAGTGTTAGTGCCAACTTTAACATATGGGTGTGAGACTACGGTGTGGCATGAAAATGAAAAGTCAAGAGTAAGAGCAGTGGAGATGGGACTGCTGAGGAATGTATGTGGAGTACAGAGAGTGGATAGGATACGAAATAATGTGATTCGTGAAAGATGTGGAGTAAGAAAGTCTGTGGACACCAGAATCGAAGAGAGTGTACTGAGATGGTATGGTCATGTGTAGAGAATGGATAACAATAGAGTGGTGAAAAAAGTATACCTGAGCGAATTTGATGGAGACGAGGTAGGCCAAGGAGAAGATGGAGGGATATGGTGGATGAGTGTGTGAGGAAGAGAGGTTTGGAAGTTGGTGAGGCTTGGGAACTGACAAGAGATCGAGCTGGCTGGATGAATGTTGTGAGAAGTGCATGATCAGGGATTTGGCACCCCGTTTTAACCTGACAGTGTCCGGACTGGCTATCAGATAGGTATATGTGAAGCTACAGAACGTGGTGAAAGTTTTTTTGGCCTGTCATTTAGAGCCACGATTCCGTGGGCTTGAATGATGAGTGAATGGAAGCGTGGTCCATTGAACTAGGCAAACTTAGGTTGTCTGGACGTTGCTACTTCTCACCCTGCCCTAGGGTGGGAAAGGAGGTCCGGATGATTATGATGATGATAATGATGATTATGATTAGTATTATTATCATTATTATTACGTGGAGATTGTGAGGCGTGAAAGGATTGAACTTTCTGGTGAGTCTCTTGAGTGTGTGGAAGAGTTTTGTTATTTGGGAGACATGTTATGTGCTGGAGGTGGGGCTGGAGCGGCTCTGTAGCTAGAGTGAGGAGTGGTTGGAAGAAGTTCAGGGAGCTGTTGCCTCTCCTGACACTGAGAGGGCTCTCCCTACGTGCTAAGGGATCTTTGTATGTGGCATGTGTTAGGAGTGTAATGCTGTATGGCAGTGAGACCTGGGAAGTAGAGAGAGGATATTCGCAGGCTCAAACGTACAGAAATGACAATGATTAGGTGGATGTGCAGTGCGTCCCTGAGTGTGAGGCCTGAGGGAGGAGGGGGGGGGGCTAGGTTTATGATAGATGAGTTGAGAGGAAGAATGTGACTGGAGTGTATTGGTGTTGTGATGAGGAGGGGTAGATTGAGATGGTTTGGGAGGAAGGATGGGACTGGAGTGTATTGGTGTTGTGATGAGGAGGGGTAGATTGAGATGGTTTGGGAGGAAGGATGGGGCTGGAGTGTATTGGTGTTGTGATGAGGAGGGGTAGATTGAGATGGTTTGGGAGGAAGGATGGGGCTGGAGTGTATTGGTGTTGTGATGAGGAGGGGTAGACTGAGATGGTTTGGGAGGAAGGATGGGGCTGGAGTGTATTGGTGTTGTGATGAGAAGAGGTAGATTGAGATGGTTTGGGAGGAAGGATGGGACTGGAGTGTATTGGTGTTGTGATGAGGAGAGGTAGATTGAGATGGTTTGGGAGGAAGGATGGGACTGGAGTGTATTGGTGTTGTGATGAGGAGGGGTAGACTGAGATGGTTTGGGAGGAAGGATGGGGCTGGAGTGTATTGGTGTTGTGATGAGAAGAGGTAGATTGAGATGGTTTGGGAGGAAGGATGAGACTGGAGTGTATTGGTGTTGTGATGAGGAGGGGTAGATTGAGATGGTTTGGGAGGAAGGATGGGACTGGAGTGTATTGGTGTTGTGATGAGGAGGGGTAGACTGAGGTGGTTTGTGCATGTGGAGAGGATGGGGGATGACAATTGGGTGCCGAAAATGAAAAGTGTTAATGTTGGGGGTTGGGCTGCGAGAGACAGACCCAAAAAGACCTGAGACGAGATCATAGGGGATTGAGCAGGGAGGCTGCCAGAGATCGAGCAGCGTGGAGAACTGCCATTAGGTGACTAAGGCCGACGCATGCATGTAGGAGCCTTTATAAACGAAACGAAACGAAAAGAAAAAAAAGGAACGAAATGATTATCGAATTATTATTGCCCTTTTTCCATCATCGTTGCTGAGATGTAACAATAGATTAACGCTGGAATATGATACTAGTCACGAAGAAGTGCTATGTAGGTGGAGCTGCTGCATAGTCTTATTCTGCCACTGAGCTAAGTGAAATAAATTCTAATATGATGCTAGTCACGAAGAAGTGCTATGCCACAAAAGGCTTCCATGTCATCTTGTCCTCCAGCATCTGTCTTTACCCCCTCCAACTCACATTTTCCTCATTCTTCTCTCCACCGAATCCCTCCACCTCTTCCTCGGCCTCCCTCTCCCTCTCTCACTCTGCATCTCACTCACATACACTCTCCTAGTCAGTCTCTCATCATCCATTACCTCCATATGACCAAAGCATCTCAGGGTACTTCTCCCAACACTGCCAATCACATCCACATCAACACCACTACGCTCCTTCACATCCTTATTTGTTCGTCTGTCTCTCCACGTATCTCCACATCCACATCAACACCACAACGCTCCTTTACTTCCTCGTTTGTTTGTCTGTCCCTCCATGCAACTCCAAATCCACATCAACACCACTACAACCTTCCACTTCCTCATTGTCTCGCTATCTCTATTAACTCTCCATCCATATGAACACAATGCCTTTTCACTTCCTCATTTGCCTGTCTGTCTCTCCACTAGCCTAACTCCACATCCACATCAACACCACAACGCTCCTTTACTTCCTCAGTTCCCTGTCTGTCTCTCCACTAACTCCACATCCACATCAACATCACAATGCTCCTTTACTTCCTCAGTTCTCTGTCTGTCTCTCCACTAACTCCACATCCACATCAACATCACAATGCTCCTTTACTTCCTCATTTGTCTGTCTGTCCCTCCACGTAACTCCACATCCACATCAACACCACAACGCTCCTTTACTTCATTTGTCTGTCTGGCTCTCCACTAACTCCACATCCACATCAACACCACAACGCCCCTTAACTTCCTCATATATCTCAGCGTTGCCGTTAAATACACTAGTTTCCCATCTTCTCTACGTTCTCTTTGGTGACGGAATGATAGCAAAAAAGTAATTTTTGTTCAGATACTCGTGTATTATGAGAATAGCAGACGTACGTATGAATCATGAATTAAAACATATACTGACTGAAGTGTACTGAAGTTAAATGGTTAATATCTAATCTAATTCTTCAGTGAATCCTGAAATATAACGAAATAAGATTCATAAAGACGTAAGTTTATCCACACACGACAAATAATAAAGGGACTAACCATGTAGCTAGTACATTCGATAGTCTATCCCTGCACGATAAAAGAGTGTATGTGAGTGAAATGAAGGAGGGGAGAGGAGGGGGAGATCGAGGATGAGATGGAGGGATGGAGTAGAGAGGTGTACGAGAGAGGGAGGTGTAAGCTGGAGGGGGTGGAGAGTGAGAGACTAAGCACGAGTATATTACATCCGTTTATAATTTCTAATCGTGAAGTGATGCTGGCCATCATACTATGCCAAACTGATTCGCTGTTCACCTACACACGATTTACGGCGAGAATTGCTTTCGTCGTTCCTGGACACTTTTAATATGACTGCGAGTGTTTACCATTTGCCTTGTTAATGATTTGCCAAGTACTAAAGCAGCAACGATAGCCTGAAGCAGCAATGTTGGTAGATGTTAACTCTGGTGCAAAGCCTGGTTTATGCAGAAGTGATGAGCAGTGAATATTGAACACCAGCCTTCATTCACGATCAGGAAAGGCCTGTTCATGAAAATCAGTGGGCGACGCAGTGTTCCTTATTCAAATGTGTATGTGGTGAGTCTAGAGGTGGAGACAGGCTAACCACTGACGCTTATCCTGCAGAGTTTGGGGAGGTGGAAGGGGATGGTGGTGACAGCGTAGGCCTTATTCATGGTGTAGGTGGTGTGTGAGTGTACTAGCTGTGCAGCCTGTCTTGTCTAGGGCTGTCTAGGGCTGTCTAGTCTAGGGCTGTCTTGTCTTGTCTAGGGCTGTCTTGTCTTGTCTAGGGCTGTCTCGTCTAGGGCTGTCTCGTCTAGGGCTGTCTCGTCTAGGGCTGTCTCGTCTAGGGCTGTCTTGTCTAGGGCTGTCTAGGGCTGTCTTTTCTGGGGTCGCCGTCTTGCTGTCTTTGGTTGCTGTTCTTCTAAAATTCTGGGGTTAATATTCTTGTTGCCATCGGTTTCTGTGGAGGAAAAGAGAAATTAAGGGAACACTTTTCTTTGCCACATACACACCCCAAATATACACACACACACACACACACACACACTACACCAAGAGCCACACATATGTCCCCGAATCCAAACACCCAACCCACAAACTACACACACACACACACACATACACATACCCCAAGCTCCACACCCACACCCACGCCACACACACACACACACACACACACACACACACACACACACATACACACACACACACACACACACAATGAACTGAAATAAAAACATGAATAAAATACGCCTAAAAAAACGATAAAAAGAATTTAAATTAATGAATAAAGGAAAAGCAATGATTATTTATTTTCATAATGTGTGGTAATTTGTGGGTAAAGGTAGCCCGCATCTCTCTCTCTCTCTCTCTCTCTCTCTCTCTCTCTCTCTCTCTCTCTCTCTCTCTCTCTCTCTCTCTCTCTCTCTCTCTCTCATTGGAGCTATTATATTTCACTTCGTTTTTTTCGCTCAAATATTTCAACTTTTCTCCGTTTCTCTCTCTCTATAAATCTACGTCTCTTTCGACTGACTCCAACTCTCTCTCTCTCTCTCTCTCTCTCTCTCTCTCTCTCTCTCTCTCTCTCTCTCTCTCTCTCTCTGCCCGCATAAATCAACATCTGTGTCAAGAGCAGAGACTAACCTTGTAATGAATACCCATATCATATGTTCATCATCATCATCATCACCATCATCATCATCATAATCATCATCTTTAGCCTCCTCCTCTCCCCATCATCATCATCATCATCACCATCATCATCATCATCATCACCATCATCATCATCATCATCATCACCATCATCATCATCATCGTTACCATCACTATCATCATCATCATCATCATCCAGACTTCTTTTCTTACCTAAAGATTGGATAAAGTAGGATTCAGAGAGAGAGAGAGAGAGAGAGAGAGAATATGTAACTAGGGATATGTGCGTTTGTAAACATATGTGAATCATTGTGTGTGTGTGTGTGTGTGTGTGTGTGTGTGTGTGTGTGTGTGTGTGTAATAGTTCTCTCTCTCTCTCTCTCTCTCTCTCTCTCTCTCTCTCTCTCTCTCTCTCTCTCTCTCTCTCTCTCTCTCTCTCTCTCTCTCTCTCTCTCTCTCTCTCTCTCTCTCTCTCTCTCTCTCTCTCTCTCTCTCTCTCTCTTTGTATACCTCCCTCCCCATTCCCTTTTTTCTTCAGGTGTGTGTGTGTGTGTGTGTGTGTGTGTGTGTGTGTGTGTGTGTGTGTGTGTGTGCTGGTGGTGGTGTCTGCTCAGTGTGCACATGACAGCCGTGCATACAGGTGCTCAGTGCTCTCATCCACGTGTGCGTTTTTGTGACAAGGAAAAACTTACATACAGTGTGTACTCCTTAGAGGCAACAGTAGTAGTAGTAGTAGTAGTAGTAGCAGTAGTAGTAGTAGTAGTAGTAGTAACATCATCATATTCAAGACGGCTGAGAAACATTCGCTATTTGATATATTTCCCAAAGCACTTCTTCGTGATTAGCATCATATTCTCTCGCAATCTTCAAGAGAGAGAGAGAGAGAGAGATGGCAATTTTACACCAATACTTGCAATTCTTTCCCCGTAGCACTTCTTCGTGACTAGCACCATGCAGCTTATTTCACGTAGCTCAGTGGCAGAATAGTAACTAGCTCCACATCATCTACACTTCTTCGTGACTAGCATCCTATTCTAGTGCTATTCTGTTTTTTTCGTCTCTACTTCACGCGCGCGCACACACACACACACACACACACACACACACACACACACACACACACACACACACATCAGAACACAGCAGCCACTTATCACTCGTCATATACCACATTATTTAGAGAGAGAGAGAGAGAGAGAGCTGTCTGGTCTGCTGTGTAATTAGATTGGCTCATTTTTCAATTGCCTTTTGTATCTGGCCACACTGATTATCTTTGTGGTGGTAATGTGATGGTGGTGGTGGTGGTGGTGGTTGTGGTGGTAGTGGAAGTGGTATAGAAGCTAGATCGCATTACTTTCAGTGTTTCTGCTTACTAGCCTGTGTGGGGGAGCAGACCCATCGGCCACAGGTAAGCCAGTGGTTCTGTGGGGGCCGTGCTACAGGTACAGTACAGTCCATACACCGTGTAGGGGTCCGGCGCCCCCTTGTGGTACACACCGCCCCACCAGGGTCCCACCAGGGCCCTTCCCACGGCGAGATGCGGGGAAGTATAGCGAGGTTTGGCCCCGGGATGGACGCCGCATGTGCTCCACCCAGTGTGTATAGTGCCACCACGCGTAGGCTTCTCGTCAGCGTCACTATATGTTATAAATCTGCATGCAGGTGTACAGATAGAGAGAGAGAGACGTGTCATTCCAAGGCTATGTGCCTTTCTCTCTCTCTCTCTCTCTCTCTCTCTCTCTCTCTCTCTCTCTCTCTCTCTCTCTCTCTCTCTCATCTATCCATCTATATCTATCTGTCTATCTATCCATGTTTATCTATCTACCTGTCCATCTATCTATCTATCTATCTCTATCTTCAGCGGAATACCTTAATTCCGTAAAGGGTGCCCACAAACAAATCACCTTCATGTCATTTCTCTCTCCACCCCATCTCTCCGTCTCGTCCTTGGCCTCCCCCTCCCCCCCTCTCTCTCCCTCCCCCTCCACCTCACTCACATACGCTCGCCCAGTTACTCACACTCTTCTCGTCAGTCTCTCGTTCACCATCCTCTCTACTCCATCCCTCCATCTCATCCTCGGCCTCCCCCTCCCCCTCTACCCCTCCACCTCACTCACAAATAAGACACAGGGTTGAATAAAGTTAGAGAGAGAAAGAGAGAGGGAGGGAGAGGGAGAGAGAGAGTTATTCCTGTCACCCTGCATCATTCTTACCCTACTGCCACTGCCAAGCCCACACCAGCAGAATGAGCCGTGGTTAAGGATTTCCATTATTTTCTTTAACAGTTAAGGGACGTGAAATAAAGATAACAGTGAGGAGAAAGAGAGCGTAGAAGAGAGAAGATGTGAGAAAGAAAGAGAGAGAAACGAGAAGAGGAGAGAGAGTTGAAGGAAATGTGAAAGAATAGAGAGAGAAAAAGAGAAAAGAGAGATAATTGAAGAGAAAGAGAGAGAGTAAAAGAGAGAAAATTAAAGACACAGAAACAAGGCTAAAGAGAGGAGTAAAGAAACAAGAAAGAGAGAAAAGAGAGAAAATAAAGAAAGAAAAAATAAGAACACGAAAAGAGAAAAGAGAGAAAGAGAGAATAATCGGAAAAAAAGAGTGAAATAAGGCGAACTTTTAAAAACCAAGATGGCGCCCCTGAGACTTCCGCAGCCTTGTGTTTTGGTTGTCATGTCATTTTTCTTCGTCTCCTGCCTCGCCCGGGACTCGAACCCGGGTCTCATGGGGTCAGGGAAAAAGCTGAGCAACCTATTAAGCAACCTGGAGGGCCAAATCAAGCTAAACGAGGCGACAAACAACGAAATCAACGCGGGAAGCAAC
The DNA here is from genome assembly GCF_032717465.1 of Coenobita brevimanus. Lineage (NCBI taxonomy): Eukaryota > Metazoa > Arthropoda > Malacostraca > Decapoda > Coenobitidae > Coenobita > Coenobita brevimanus. Next base: position 2,518,530 of record NC_136984.1, on the reverse strand, counting down.
GCACCTACACACCCAAGCGCCCCGAGCCACAACATAAACAAAGCACAGGCGAATCAAACAGAAGCCTCTAACCATGCAAACAGCGGGCAAACAGGGCAAACAGAGGCGCCAAACAAGGCCCAAACAAGCTCCACAAACACCTCAACCACGCCAAATCCGCCAAAACTTAAACCTTTCAACGATACAACTGATTTTGTGAGTGGTGTGAATGGATGGGATTTCTCTGGTTTGTGGGCGAAAATTGACCTAAGGAAATTACAAGGGAAAGGGTCGCCTGTGCCACTCATTCCGGACGCACCCGATCAAGCTGTGTTTATCTCCCAAGTGAGTTTGTGTGTGTGTGTGTGTGTGTGTGTGTGTGTGTGTGTGTGTGTGTGTGTGTGTGTGTGTGTGTGTGTGTGTGTGTGGGTGGGTGGGTGGGTGGGTGGGTGGGTGGGTGGGTGGGTGGGTGGGTGGTGGGTGGGTGGGTGGGTGGGTGGGTGGGTGGGTGGGTGGGTGGGTGGGTGGGTGGTGGGTGGTTGGGGGGGTGGGTGGTGGGTGGGTGGTAGGTTGGGTGGGGGGGGGGTGGGAGGGTGGCTGGGGGGTGGGTGGGTGGGTGGGGGGGGGGGGGGTGGGTGGGTGGGTGGGTGGGTGGGTGGGTGGGTGGGTGGGTGGGTGGGTGGGTGGGTGGGTGGGTGGGTGGGTGGGTGGGTGGGTGGGTGGGTGGGTGGGTGGGTGGGTGGGTGGGTGGGTGGGTGGGTGGGTGGGTGGGTGGGTGGGTGGGTGGGTGGGTGGGTGGGTGGGTGGGTGGGTGGGTGGGTGGGTGGGTGGGTGGGTGGGTGGGTGGGTGGGTGGGTGGGTGGGTGGGTGGGTGGGTGGGTGGGTGGGTGGGTGGGTGGGTGGGTGGGTGG
>NC_136984.1:2505140-2510140 GCF_032717465.1 Coenobita brevimanus | reverse complement strand
CATTACTGCATTAAAGTCTCCAACGCAGATCAAAACATCATGTCTAGGTACCCTTCCTACTCCTTCTTGCAACTTTTCATAAAATGTGTCTTTCCTTTCATCGAGTGCATCATTAGTAGGTGCATAACACACAAACAGACTGATGTTGCCATGATTTGATTTAAACCGTGCGTATAACAATCGCTCATCTATAGGATCCCACTCACATAAAGCCTTATTTGGCTTACAACCCAGCAACAATCCTACTCCCTGATAATGCATTCCGTCCTGTCGGCCAGATATCAATAAACGTATACCATCCTCCAAATCCAACTTATCGACTCCAGTTAATCTAGTTTCTGTCAGAGCACAAATATCAAGTCCGTAATTTTGAAAAACCTTCGCTAACTCATCGATTTTACCGTCATGATTTAGCGTTCTCACATTCCAGTTACCAATCTTAATTGTATTTTTTGCACTGACAAAGGAATTAGATTGTAACTGAGTCAACCGTGAGATTCTTAGCACCCCCTGCCCATTTAAGGGCTGCACGGGAATGGGGGCCATTATTGTTCTTTCAGAGTCCATCAAGGTTTCTTTGGCTAACTTCCCGAACACCTCGCCATTGTGTTGCAGTCGCAGTAGGCAGCTAACTTGCCTGATTGCCCACACCCGAAAGACCCAGCTATGCTGTAGCCAGTCACGTGCCGGCATGCTTCCCAGCCATTTCACTCTCAAGGAGTTCCTCTGCCTGAGAAAGCAACCACCCCCCTGCTCCCGAGGGCTTTTGATCTGTGTAGGTAGAGGGCGATCACTCCCTCACTAGCCATATACAGTGTATATACAGTGTATAGGCTACACTCACCATGATGATAATAATAATAATAATAATAATGATGATGATGAGAGAAGGGGAAGGGGAAAGATGAAGTAGGTAATGATGAGGAGGAGAATAATGGCATAGAGAGAGAGAGAGGGAAATTTTAGGACGAAAAAAGAGAATGGTCAACACTCTCTCTCTCTCTCTCTCTCTCTCTCTCTCTCTCTCTCTCTCTCTCTCTCTCTCTCTCTCTCTCTCTCTCTCTCTCTCTCTCTCTCTCAAGTGCACGCGCCTCTTACACATGCATTACCTCTATTACCATGTGTACATAAACGAACACACACACACACACACACACACACACACACACACACACACACACACACACACACGACTGCAGCAATAAGATATTCTATCCACGTACGCTCACACTTCAGTCTCTCTCTCTCTCTCTCTCTCTCTCTCTCTCTCTCTCTCTCTCTCTGTTCATATCTATCTCTATATCTATCTATCTGTCTATCTCTCTCCTCTTCCTTTTTCTTTTCTCCTTTCCTTTTCATTCCTCTCTCTCTCTCTCTCTCTCTCTCTCTCTCTCTCTCTCTCTCTCTCTCTCTCTCTCTCTCTCTCTCTCTCTCTCTCTCTCTCTCTCTCTGTCAATACAATTCTTTCCAGTCACATATCAAATCTTTTCTCCTTCGTCTGCCTGTTTACATTGGGCAAATTGTATTCATGAGAGAGAGAGAGAGAGAGAGAGAATTTATTATTAGGTTTAAATCATGAAGAAATTTTGGAAGGAATGCATTGAAAAATAAAAAAAAGATCACAATTATTCGTTTTCCATTCCTTTTGGCGATTTATTTTTTTATACTCCCTACGAGATCGGATACTATGCTTTATTGAAGGTGTGTGTGTGTGTGTGTGTGAGAGAGAGAGAGAGAGAGAGAGAGAGAGAGAGAGAGAAATAGTTAGAGAGAGGACAGTCACAACGAAAGTAGTAGTAGTAGTAGTAGTAGTAATAATAATAATAATAATAATAATAATAATAATAATAATAATAATCATAATCATAACAGTACCACCACCACCATCAGTAACACTAAACGGTATCAACAGAACTCAGTGAACGGTACAACAGTAGGGCCCCCTGGAGGTGAGGCCAACGGTACAACGGGACAAAACGGTACAAGCAACGGTGCAGCGGTGACTACTGTACCCTCTAAAGTGACCCCTGACCCCAGCCATCAAGGTCATGATAAGGGTACGTTAGGTCAAGGTCATTGTTCACTAAGGGTGGAAAGATTAGGTTGGTGTGGGTTGGGTTAGGCTGGATGCGATGGGATGGGAGGGGAGGGGAGGGGAGGAGAGGGGAGGAGAGGGGAGGGGAGGGGAGGGGAGGGGATGGGATGGGGTGGGCTGGGCTGGGTCGGGTTGGGTTGGTATGGGGTGGGGTGGGGTGGGGTGGGTTGGGATTGGATGGGTTGGGTTGGGAGTGGATGGGATGGGGTGGATTGGGGTGGGGTTGGATTGGGTTGAGTTTTGTGGGTTGGGATGGGTTGGGGTGGGTTGGGATGGGATGGGAGGGGAAGGGAAAGGATGGGCTGGGTTAGGTTGGGGTGGGGTGGGTTCGATTGGGATGGGATGGACTGGGTTGGGTTGGATTGGGTTGGGGTTGGAGTGGGGTGTATTGGATTGGGTTGGGTTGATGTGCTCCATTACTGTTAAGAATTGGAATCAAAATTAGCAAAATAATAATAATAATGATAATAATAATAATAATAATAATAATAATAATAATAATAATAATAATAATGATAATAATAATAATAGCCCAGGACATAGGGGCTTGATAATAACTACAATACACATCTCAACTATTACTCTAGTTTAGGAGAGGGAGGCCTTCGCGTGGTGGCGCTGACAGAGGAGGGTGAAGCTGCCTGGTTATACAAACGTCCCTCAACTCTTCTGACTGCCTAGAGTGAGTAGGGTGGACTGCAGGAGGAGGGCAACTTCAGCCTGCAGTTCACTGGGTTCACGTTCAGAGGAGCCTGGGATTACTACTACTACTACTACTGCTACTACTACTATTCTACCCCTTTCTACAGAAGTGAGTCAACTACAAGGCGTGGCACAGGCGATATGGGATGCTTTCTATGTCTTCCTTGCTCTCTTCTGTGCCTGCTTAGTGGCTCTTGTTGCACTCATCGTCCACGGCAGGTGCAAGTAAGTAGCATTTTTCTTTATATGTAACTACCCAATGAAGCTTTTCTCTGTGTAATTTATCTATATTATTGATGGAAGTATCTATCTATAGCCAGACGCCTTAATCCCGTAAAAGGTGGCCATAAACAAATCGCCTCCATGTCAGCCTGTCCCCTACCATTTCGCTGCTCACCTCCCAGCTTACCTCTCTTATACTTCTCTACTCCCCATCTCATCCTTGGCCTCCCCCTCCCTTTCCCCTCTCCACCTCACTCACTCTCCTAGTTAGTCTCTCACTCTCCAACCCCCCCAGCTCACACCCCCCTCTCTCATATACCTCTCTACTCCATCCCTCCATCTTATCCTGTCTCCCCCTCCCTCTCTCCCCTCCACCTCACTCACATACACTCTCCTAGTTAGTCTCTCAACCTCCATCAACATAAGTTTGCTATATACATTATATTAATGTAAATTATTTATGAAGGGGGGAGAGGGAGGGGGAGACCGAGGATGAGGTGGAGGAATGGAGTGGAGAGTTATATGAGGGAGGAAGTTTGAGCTGGGGGGAGGACAGGGAAATGGCAGGGGATAGGGCGACATGGAGATGATTTGTTTGTGGCCTCCCCTTACGGGAATAAGGCGTCTGGCTATAGATAGGTATATAGATAGATAGATAGACAGATAATTAGATAGACAGATAGATTTATGTAAATGTCTATCTGTTTTATTAGGTAACTTATGAAACAGAAATTCATCATCATCATTATCATCATCACCATCATCATCATCATCATCTAAAAGAGGGTAAGAGTTGATCCACTGAGAGAGAGAGAGAGAAAGAGAGAGAGAGAGAGAGAGAGAGAGAGAGAGACTTGGAATTCTACCTATCTACCCATCAAATCTCTTTATCAATATCTCTGTATCTTCCTCTGTCTCTCTCTCTCCATCTATCTATCTATCTTTCTGTCTGTTTATCCATCTGTATATCTATCTATCTATCTATCTATCTGTCTGTCTGTCTATTTATGTCTATCTATCTGTCTGTTTATCTATCTATCAATCTATCTATAAACCCTGAAAGCAAGACTGCAGACAGTCTCAAAGACACCTCATCCCTGTTAAGCAAATATCTCACCTTACACGACATTCTCTCTCTCTCTCTCTCTCTCTCTCTCTCTCTCTCTCTCTCTCTCTCTCTCTCTCTCTCTCTCTCTCTCTCTCTCTCTCTCTCTCTCTCTCTCTCTCTTACATCAAAATTCCATCCTTCTCTCATATTTTATTCTCTTTCACGTTTCTCTAATACAGTTTTCTCACCTCCTCCTCCTCCTCCTCCTCCTCCTCCTCCTCCACCCCTTCCTTCTTCTCTCTCTCCTCCTCCTTCTCCTCCTCTTCCTCCATCTCCTTCCACCCCTCCTTCTCTCCTTCGCTTCTTCCTTCTTCCTTTCTCCCTCCTTCACAGTCTCTCGTCTTCTCTTCTCCCTTCCTTCTCTTTATCATTTCTTCTTCCTTCTCTCCCTCACTCCCTCCTTCCCCCCCCCCTCTCTCTCTCTCTCTCTCTCTCTCTCTCTCTCTCTCTCTCTCTCTCTCTCCCTCTCTCTCATGCACCCCAAGGCATCACAACGCACGATCCTGCAATCCCTCGGAGCTGCTGAAAATTTTATGCAATATTGATAAAGCAACGTGGAGGAAACATAACCTTTCCCCCTCTCTCTCTCTCTCTCTCTCTCTCTCTCTCTCTCTCTCTCTCTCTCTCTCTCTCTCTCTCTCTCTCTCACACACACACACACACACACACACACACACACACACACACACACACACAGGGAGACAGAAAGACACACAAGGTCGTAAAGCACACACACACATACACATACACACAGGGAGACAGAAAGACACACAAGGACATCACACACACACACACACACACACACACACACACACACACACACACACACACACACACACACACACCACTCTCCCATGCACCCATTGACGCAGT
>NC_136984.1:2495140-2497640 GCF_032717465.1 Coenobita brevimanus | reverse complement strand
CAGTAGCCAGATGTCCCTATATTTCCCTGCACCTCGCCGTGGGAAGAGCCCTGGTGGGACCCTGGTGGGGCGGTGTGTACCACAAGGGGGCGCCGGATCCCTACACGGTGTATGTACTGTACTGTACCTGTAGCACGGCCCCACAGAACCACTGGCTTACCTGTGGTCGATGGGTCTGGTCCCCACACAGAGGGGTTAAATAAGAATAATAATGTCTGTGTAAGAAATAGTTTTTTATTTTTTTTATTTTTTGTTAATGTTTGTCTGTCTAGTACTTAAAACTCTCTCTCTCTCTCTCTCTCTCTCTCTCTCTCTCTCTCTCTCTCTCTCTCTCTCTCTCATAGAAGAAAATCAAAAAAATAAAATAGGAATTAATTTGATCTTTTGAAAATCTGATTAATATATATAGAGTTTTTTTTTATTATTTTTTGGGTGTTTTATTTTGAGTTCAATTATTTTTCCTAATGTTTTTGTGGTGGTGGTGGTGGTGGTGGTGGTGGTGGTGGTGGTGGTGGTGAATGAGAGTTACACACACCCACACCCACACACACACACACACACACACACACACACACACACACACACACACACACACACACACACACACACACACACACACACACACACACACACACACACACACACACACATTCCTTCATCATACAATTCTTACCTAAAATGTAAAGGAAAATCATCATCATCATCATCACCATCACCATCATCATCACCATCATCATCATCATCACCATCATCATCACCATCATCATCACCATCATCATCATCATCACCATCACCATCATCATCATCATCACCATCATCATCATCATCATCATCACCATCATCATCATCATCACCATCATCATCATCACCATCACCATCATCATCATCATCATCATCATCATCATCATCATCATCATCATCATCATCATCATCATCATCATCATCATCATCATCATCACCATCACCATCATCACCATCATCATCATCACCATCATCATCATCATCATCATCATCATCATCATCACCATCATCATCATCACCATTATCATCATCATCACCATCATCATCATCATCACCATCACCATCATCATCATCATCACCATCATCATCATCATCACCATCATCATCATCACCATCATTATCATCACCATCATCATCTCCCCTCCCTTACTCCTCTCTTTCTCTACCTCCCCTTCCCTCTTCCTCCCCATCCCCTCCTTCTTCCTTCCTTCTCCCTCCCTCCTCTTCTCCTCTCCTCCCTCCCCTCCCCCACCACCTCCTCCCTCTCTTCCTTTACCTCCTTCCCTCCCTCACCTCTCCTCTCTCTTCTTCCTATTACATCTGTCTTCTTTATCTCTCCACCCTCTCTTTCCCTTCCTCCCTCCTTCTCTCCCCCTTTCCCTCTCCCTCCCTCCCTCCCTCCCCTCTCACTAACACAAGTCGTAAACACGCAACACAAATACCAGGAAAATCAGCCTTAATGCTTTAGGCAATTAGGGCCATTTTAGCCTTGTCTCTTCCCGGAAAGGCGGATGGAAGAGGAGGAGGAGGAGGAGGAAGAGGAGGAGGAGGAGGAGGAAGAGGAGGAGGAGGAGGAGGAAGAGGAGGAGGAGGAGGAGGAGGAGGGGAACAAGAAGTGGGAGGGAAGATGTAAGGAGGAGTAGGAGGAGAAATATGTGATGGAATGGGAGGATGAGAGGAAGAAGTGAGAAGAGAAGGGAAGGAATGAGAGGAGGAAGAGAGAAGAGGAGAGGGAAAGAGAGAGGGAGAAAGAGAGAAGGAAAGAGAGAAGGAGACTGAGGATGAGGTGGAGGGATAAGGAGAGATATATGAGAGAGAGGGGGGTGTGAGTTGGAGAAAGGGTAGCCTAATATCAAAGGACTGGGTGACATGGAGGCGATTTGTTTGTGGCCACCTCTTATGGGATTAAGGCGTCTGGCAATAGATAGATAGACAGATAGAGTGTTTAATAGATTGACAGAGAGAGACATAGAAAGACGAAGAAATAGATAGATAGATTGTGAAAGACAGACTGACAGACACACAGCAAGAGATAGACACATAGATAGATAGAAAGATAGATAAATGAATAGATAAATAGACAGACAGATAGATAGATAGACAGATAGATAAAATAGAAAACAGCTTAGAATCTAATTTGTTGGGTAATAATTCTTTGAGTGGAAATTCGTGTCCCAATATTATGTATATTGCTGTACTCTCTCTCTCTCTCTCTCTCTCTCTCTCTCTCTCTCTCTCTCTCTCTCTCTCTCTCTCTCTCTCTCTCTCACACACACACACACACACACAATGATGATAGTAGATCTGCTCAGTGTGCTGGTGTGGGCGTGGGTGTGACAGTGGGAGTAAGAATTGAATAAAATGATGAAAGGTAGAGAGAGAGAGAGAGAGAGAGAGAGAGAGAATGTGGAAGTAGGAAATGAGTACAAAGATGCAGGGTTGAGAGAGAGAGAGAGAGAGAGAGAGAGAGGGGGGAGAT
>NC_136984.1:2490140-2492640 GCF_032717465.1 Coenobita brevimanus | reverse complement strand
GCTTATAATGGCCTCGTGTGAATTTTAAAACCAGTGGATAAAGGGAAAAGGAAAAAGGATTCGAAGTGTCCGCCTTATGCTCCACACGCAAAATATGGAAGCTCTGACCTGCCCTCTTTCCAAACTGACCCTAGGCAGCTTCTAACTGAAAATAGTGCCCTAGAATGTGGAAAAATAGAGAGGATAGCAGTGTGTGTTTAGATATCACATTTTTTTACGTGTCGATTCAGTGCTAAACTATGAGGAGCCTTCACGTGGTGGCACTGAGCATCCGCGGCGTCCATCCCGGGGCCAAACCTGCCTATATTACCCTACACCTCGCCGTGGGAAGGGCCCTGGTGGCACCCTGGTGGGGCGGTGTGTGCCACAAGGGGGCGCCGGATCCCCACAGGGTGTATGTACTGTACTGTACCTGTAGCACGGCCCCACAGAACCACTGGCTTACCTGTGGTCGATGGGTATGCTCCCCCACACAGACCAGGGTTAACCAACAACAACAAAAACAACAACAATAACCTAAACAAATCTCTCTAACCTACGTATTCTCTCTCTCTCTCTCTCTCTCTCTCTCTCTCTCTCTCTCTCTCTCTCTCTCTCTCTCTCTCTCTCTCTCTCTCTCTCTCTCTCTCTCTCTCTCTCTCATTTAATATATGGGAAACTGAAATGCATAGCGAGTGAATAAATGATTTTTGAAATTGAGTTAAAAACATGATTTGCTGATAACATACACACATACATACATACACGCATACATACACACACGCACACATACACACACGCACACATATACACACACTTAAATACGTACATACAGAACCATACACATACATACGTACGTACATACATACATACATACATACATATCACCCATGCATACGTACATACATACCGGTACACACATAAACAGACATACATATATACGTACATGCAAGCATACGTACATACGGAGAGATACATACACAGACAGACAGACAGACAAGACAGACAAGACAGACAAGACATTCACGCATACACACACACACACACACACACACACACACACACACACACACACACACACACACACACACACACACACCTTCATTCATGCACTGCGATTCGATGTATGATTATTTTTGCTTACCAGTCCGTATGGCCGAGCATACTCATCGACCACAGGTAAGCCAGTGGTTCTGTGGGGCCGTGCTACAGGTACAGTACAGTACATACACCGTGTAGGGGTCCGGCGCCCCCTTCTGGTACCCCCCCCCACCAGGGTCCCACCAGGGCCCTTCCCACGGCGAGGTGCAGGGAAATATAGGGAGGTTTGGCCCCGGGATGGACGCCGCAGATGCACACCCAGAGTTCAATGGTAATGGATATATTAGTTGTGTATTCTGATTATTATTATTATTATTATTATTATTATTATTATTATTATTATTATTATTCACCCTTTCTCCAGGTTTTATAATACTAAGTGCTCTAACTGTGATAATTTTATTTTTTCCCTCTCTCTCTCTCTCTCTCTCTCTCTCTCTCTCTCTCTCTCTCTCTCTCTCTCTCTCTCTCTCAGACGCTCGCACACGCACACGCACACACACGCGCGCGCACACACACACACACACACACACACACACACATACATTCTCTCTCTCTATCTCTCTCTCTCTCTCTCTCTCTCTCTCTCTCTCTCTCTCTCTCTCTAACACATTAATTATCATATTATTACCTGTCTTTTCTCATTCCTTTTCATACAGGTAAACCCTAAGTAGCTCCCTAACACCTTTTCCTAAGCGATTTATTTTGCTTATTACACCTTACTGTCCTCTTCTGTGTTATATAAATCCTTCCAATATCGCCATACTCTGCATAAATCTCCCTAACACCTTTTTCTATGCGATTCAATTTGCTTATTACACCTTACTGTCCTGTTATATAAATCCTTCCAATATCGCCATACTCTGCATAAATCTCCCTAACACCCTTTCCTAAGCGATTTATTCTGCTTATAACACCTTACTATCCTAATATTCTCATGCATAATAACGTTCAAAAGGATATTAACCAGCCATACCCAAAAATAAATCGCTAAGGAAGAGGTGTTGAGGGAGTTTCAGCCTGCAGGCCACTGGGTTCATACTGAGATGAGTTTGGGATGGGAATTACGTCTCTACTTGCATTTTTTCGTTCAGTAAGCTCCCTAACACCTCTTCCTAACCGATTTATTTTGCTTACTACTACTCCCTGTCCTCTTCTGTGTCACTTAAATCCCTCCGATACCACCCTACTCAGGATAAATAGCATACTGACGGATATTACGCCTTCTCCTTCACGTGGTGGCACTGATATACCCAGGCGGATCCACTGCCTGGTTATACACACGTCCCTCAACTCCCTCCCTATCCCCTGAAAGGACGATGGTGGATTGCAGGAGGGCAACTTCAGCCTGTAGTCCACTGAGTTCACACACTACTGCTACTACTACTACTACTACTACTACTACTACTACTACTATTAC
>NC_136984.1:2435140-2477640 GCF_032717465.1 Coenobita brevimanus | reverse complement strand
TTACCGATATTACTTTTCCTTAACGTCCTTATGCCATAGGAAAAGGCCAGGTGGTCACGGCGAATACGGAGGGGAGGCACATTCGCCTCCACTTCCATACGAGTCACACGGGTACACCGGACGGCTCCAAGACACATTCGCAAACATTTATTCTGTAACACATCCAATCCTTTCAGAGTGGCATTGGATGCCGAGCCATACACCTGTGCGCCATAGTCTAGCTTCGAGCGAATAAGGGACTTATACACCATTAATAAAGATTTTCTGTCGGCACCCCAGGTAGTACCCGCTAGGTACTTGAGGACATTTAACGGTTTATCACAACGAGCAAGCAAAGTATTAACATGAAGTTTAAAATTCATTCTACGATCAAAATGTATTCCTAAAAATTTTACAGAATTTTGAAAAGGTACCGCCTGATTATCCAAAGTTAAGCACAAATTAGGTACGTTACGATTAGTGAAAACTATAGCGGCACACTTACGTAGGGAAAACTTAAATCCCCACTGCAAGGCCCATTGGTGGACGGAGTCAAGGGCTGCTTGAATCCGCCCAGCCGAAAATTGTGCATTACGGGAAGAGTGCCATATTGCACAATCGTCAGCATAGATCGAGTATTTAAGATTCCTCGGGATGGGAGCTGATGACAGAATATCATTGATCATAATACTAAATAAAGTAGGACTAAGCACACTTCCCTGCGGCACCCCGTTTTCCTGGATAAATATATCCGATGTTACATTACGGGGCAATTTGACAGAGAAAGTTCTGTCCCTTAAGAAATTTGAAATAAAAACAGGCAAATTTCCTCTTAAACCATAAGCATAGAGCTTCATTAGTATACCGTGTCGCCATGTCATGTCATAGGCTTTATGGATGTCCAAGAACACCCCTATCATGAATTCTTTATTGGCAAATGCCTCTGCAATACAATGCTCCAAATTCAATAAATGATCTAGTGAACTTCTGTATTTACGGAAGCCACATTGTTGATCATTTAACAAATTCTTCGACTCTAAAACAAAAAGAAGCCTATTGTTAACCATACGTTCCATGACCTTACATAGACAAGAAGTCAACACAATAGGACGAAATGAAGTGGGATCCATAAGACGACCAGCCTCTTTGGGTATCGGTATGACGTGTGCAAAGTGCCATGAGTTTGGGAACGTTCGAGACGCCCAAATCTCATTGTACAATGCTAACATCTTAATCAAGTTGTCCTGATTAAGATGCTGGATCATACCGTACGTGATGGTGTCTGGTCCAGGGCTGGTGTCTTTACAGGATTTAAGGGCAAGGAGCAGTTCATCTAGCGTAAACTCTTGGTTGTACGGGGAGTCTACGTCTTCTGTGGCAAAGTCTAATATCTGTAGCTCAGCCGTGCGTTTATGATGTTGGAAACGCGGGTCATAATTGGCTGAGCTACTTACATGAGAAAAACTCCTGGCGAGGATGTTAGCAATGTCCACGGGCTTGTCATAGATGTTATTATTAACCTGCAAGGTGGTAATGGGGAAATATGGGCCTTTATTATTTAATAATCTGATAGTGGACCAGACTTTATGTAATGGTGTTGTACGAGTCACCGTGGACACAAAGGACCGCCAGGAGTCACGTTTGGCCCTTCTTATTATTCTCCTTGCCTCAGCCCGTGCCTGCTTGTATGCAATAAAATTTTCCTCAGTGGGCTGACTATCAAAAATCCTGTATCTCCTATTGCGTTTTCTTAAAGCTTGTCGGCAATCCGGCGTCCACCAATGTGCTCTATGCTTCGCATGAACTGTAGAAGTCTTGGGAATAGCAGCCTCAGCTGCGTGTAATATGGAAGTAGTTATATTTTCGACCTTAACATCTATGGTCTCCCCAGATATATCTAAATTGGCGATCCTTGAGAAGGATCCCCAATCTGCTTTCTTATAGTTAAATTTTGGAGGTGGAGGGTCCGAAATGATGTCGCGTGTATAAGAAAGACAGATGGGTAAATGATCACTTCCCAAGGAGTCGTCGTAAGGGTCCCATGAGAGATCTTGATGTATACCAGGGGAGGCCAAAGATAAGTCAATGGCCGAAAAGTTACCAGTACGATCATCTACACGAGTCACTCTACCATCGTTCAGAAGACAGAGGTTGGACTGTAGTATTAGGTCAGCTACTTGCTCCCCACGACCATCAATCCTCAAGCTACCCCATTGATAGTGATGGGCGTTAAAATCGCCCAACACTAACTTATTTCCAGGCAGATGTTCCACCAGTGAATTTAAAGCATCACTATCAATGGGGCCATGTGGAGGACAGTACAGAGAGCAAATAGACAGATACGTGTTATTAAATTTTACTCTGCACGCGACCGCTTCCAGAGTAGAATTTAGAATCACATCCGTTTGTGGGTGTGATTTGTGTGTGTAAATGGCAACTCCGTGACCTTCATATCTTCTATACGAGTGGTAGTGTTTGAACTGTGGAGGATCAGGACGATCCTCCAGGCGCGTCTCCTGTAAACAAACAACGTCTGGCCTGTGTATAGAAAGCAAGATTGCTATATTGTGTAACTTATTCCCAATACCTCTACAATTCCACTGTAATAGGGTGAATGCGGCGGTTTAAGATTTTCTTTGGGGGCCAGTGTGCTTCGTCTTTTTTTGTCACCCGCCCGAAGGCGAGCGACTACCGGGGGACCTATCCCGGTGCTTGTTCATGGAAACCTCCATATTATCATCAATTACGAGGTTCCCAGCCTCTCCCTCGCTGGAGTGGGAACTGGAAGAACGTGAGGACGAGATTGTTTTGTGAGGGTGGTCAGATTAATCTTATCAGACTTGTCGGGCTTCGATTTTGACCGCACCGACTGCGAAGGAGCAGCGGCAGCCTGAGAGTAAGAAGTGGCGACAGGGATGTCTGTAAGAGAGTTGGAATGTACAGGGGGTCTAGACTTAGAGGTAGGGCAAGTGGCATGTGGAGCGAATGTAAGGTCAGTCTGTGTCTCCACGGTGCACATCACAGGACGGGACACAACCGCCGATGCATAGGAGACATTAGGCTTGGGAGTTGCATGCAACTCCTTCACCTTCTTCCTAGCATCGTAAAAGGATATGCCCTCAGTCGCTTTCACTGTGCAGACCTCTTTCTCCTCCTTCCACCTGGGACAAGCCCTAGAGGAAGTGGAGTGAGCATCCTTACAGTGGAAGCAACATTCAGTCTCTGATGTACAGCGGTCAGCAGAATGTCCTACAGTCGCGCACTTGCCACATACCACGTTTGAAGCTCGACAAGCCTTTTCGTGATGTCCATAGAGTTGACATTTTCCACAACGAAGGGGATTAGGTATGTAAGGTCTCACATTAATAATTTCATATCCTACTTTCACATTAGTAGGGAGAGATACTTTGCCAAAAGTCAAAACTACTGTGGCTGTCTTCGTCCTTATGCCTTCCTGGTAACGGGTTATGAATCTTGCCTCTATGACATCTTGCTGAGAAAGTTCCTGTACAATTTCGTCTTCCTCCATTAGCACAAGATCCCTGCAGGTGATAACACCCTTGCAGGAATTCATGGAGTGGGGGATCGTTGTCTGGACATCGAGACAATGGAACTTCCTCAGTTTAAGCAAATCCTTGACCTGAGCTGAATTCATGGTTTTTACGAGGAGGTCTCCACTCGCAAGATTTTAAACTTGTTCCACCTCACCTGCACACCCATCAATCACCTTCTTGATGATGAAGGGATTGAGGCTGGACAGGGGAGTGGAACCAACCGCATGAATCTGTACAAACTCGGCGTTTTTTACGTTGATGTCAAGGCGGGTACGGGTCTGGGGCCGTTCAGTCTGGGGGCAGTCCGTCCGTGCAGCAGTCGGGGGTCGGTCAGGACTACCTCCCCCCCTGAAGGGGGGGGAGGCAGCAGTGGCGTCCGCCATAGTTACCACTTCCCCCTCACGGGGGAAGTGGGAAGAGAGAGAAAAACGACCAAGGGAGAAATTGCCCGGGGATCACACACCTAATCTGAGATTACCCTCTCAAACCACTCTCGGGAGGACGCGCCCGTGTGTAACTCACACCCCAGAGCGATCAGTGGGGGGTACACTCCAGAGGTGAGTAAGCAAAGGCAATCTCAGGAAACAGATATAGACACTTACTATATCTCTAAAGGGCTGGGAGGAGAATTAGTACTAGCTAACCTAACTTTATTGAAAAACGCCCTAGTGGCGAGGAAAACAAAAAGCTAAGGCCGGTGAGGCAACCCTGTAGCTAGACGAGAGCTCAGAAACACGTCCTCACTCTTCGCAACCATCCATCAAAAGTCCCGCAATGATGCAGAGACTGAGCTCATTATATAGGGGCCGGCAGAGCTTGATACAACTTGTAAGAAGGACGAGCAAATGAAGCCATAGGGGACAAAGAGCTGACAATCCCGCTCTGAACAACAGAAAGGACGACTTTACTATAACGGTAGAAGGGGGGGACTGAGGCAGAACACGCTCGTGATCAAACATGCAGCACACTGTGCGTTAAAATTACACAAACGATGATGAAATCATAGGCTATGTAACAATAGGGAGTGAGAGAGGTGAGGTGAAGGGGGAGAGAGTGAGAGAGAGAGAGAGAGAGAGAGAGGTAACAGACAGACAGACAGACAGGAAAACAGAGACATAGACAGATAGACAGACAGATAGATAGATAGATAGAAAGATAGACAGACAGAAAGACAGACAGACATCCTAATTCCGCAGTACATATGCAACCTCTGTGTATCGACTTCCAGCAGCTCCGCATTTCCTGAATAATTGAGAACGGTAGCGTGTGTGTGCGTGTGTGTGTGTGTGTGTGTGTGTGTGTGTGTGTGTGTGTGTGTGTGTGTGTGTGTGTGTGTGTGTGTGTGTGTGTGTCCCAAGACTTGTAGAAATGCAGTGTGCTTTTGTGCCTATATGTTTGTGTGTGTGTGTGTCTGCGTCTGTGTGTGTGTGTGTGTGTGTGTGTGTGTGTGTGTGTGTGTGTGTGTGTGTCTGCATGTGCGTATACAACTCCACATCTACACACATTCTTTTGCTTCACCTGCTGATCATGTACACAGGTATTTGTGTGTGTAAAAATGCGTACACGTGTACACTTAGGCTATGTATATCTGTGTATGTATGTTTGTCAGCGTTATCAATGTCTGCCTTGCATCACTGTGTATGTATGTATGTATGTATGTATGTGTGTATGTATGTATGTATGACTATTACTATATTCATTATTTAGTGGGAGATAATATGCTCTCTCTCTCTCTCTCTCTCTCTCTCTCTCTCTCTCTCTCTCTCTCTCTCTCTCTCTCTCTCTCTCTCTCTCTCTCTCTCTCTCTCGGCATATATGTATGGAAATATAATATGCTGAAAAAAATACGAGGAACTCTGAATGGCTGGGAATATTCAGTTGGGCAGGAGAGAGAGAGAGAGAGAGAGAGAGAGAGAGAGAGAGAGGGAGGGAGGGAGAGGGAAAGAAATGATGAATGGAGGGTCGCAATGAGAGATGGGATAGAGGATGGATTAAACTGGAGAGAGAGAGAGAGAGAGAGAGAGAGAGAGAGAGAGAGCAAGGGAGAGAGAGGGAGAGCAAGGGAGAGAGAGAGAGAGCAAGAGAGAGCAAGGGAGAGAGAGAGAGCAAGGGAGAGAGAGAGAGCAAGGGAGAGAGAGAGAGGGCGCCAAGCCGCCGTAGTTGTAATCTCGAGGGAGAATGGAATGTCCGTGAGAGAGAGGGAGAAAGGAGGACAGTGGAGAGAGGAGGAAGGGATTAGAGAGAGAGAGAGAGAGAGAATTTGTTTATTACATAAGAACAAACATAAGAACATAAGAAGAGAGGATAACTGCAGTAGGCCGGTTGGCCCATGCTAGGCAGCTCCTAGAAGAGTAACTGAACTACTAGAATGAGATAAGGATAGCAAAGAAGAAGGCTCTCCCCCGCCCTCCAAACCCTCCAGCCGAAGCCGGCAGGAAAAAAGTCAGAAAAGAACACCACGCCGTATAGAAAAACTGGCGTGGACATTTTACAGGAAAGTGTGAAAGGAGAATAGAGACTATCATAGTGTAACCTGAAAAGAAAATTTTTTAGATTAGTATTGGTTATAAGATTTTCTTTATTCTATATCCACTCCCTTACCTGTCATATGCTTATCTAGCCTATGCTTGAAACTCTCAATGGAAGAGGCAGCAACTACTTTACTAGGTAGCTTATTCCATTCATCTACTACTCTATTACCAAACCAATTTCTACCGATTTCCTTTCTGAAACGGAATTTTCTAGTTTGAAACCATTATTTCTAGTTCTATCCTGTATGCTCACTTTAAGTACCTTGCTAATATCTCTCCTTATTTATACCATTCATCCACTTAAACACCTCAATTAAGTCTCCCTTACTCTACGCCTCTCTAGCTTAGAATGCGTGCAGACTTAGTCTTCTTCAGTCTGTCTTCATATGACAGGTTCCGGACGTCATGTATCATTTTAGTCATTCTTCTCTGTACATTTTCTAATGAATTAATATCCATTCTATAGTAAGGACACCATAATTGTACTGCGTAGTCTAAATGTGGCCTTACTAATGCTAGATAAAGTTTCAGTATTACTTTAGATGATCTATTGCTCACGCTTCTCGAAATAAATCCTAGGACCCTATTTGCTTTATTTCTCGCATTAATACACTGTTGCCTTGGTTTAAGGTCGTTACTAATCATAACTCCTAGATCTCTCTCGCATACCGATTTGCTAATTTCTTTGTTATCTAAGCTGTGTTTAGTATCTCCAATGGTCTTGCCTACGTTAAGTATTTTACATTTTTCAACGTTAAATTCCATTTGCCAAGTTTTAGACCATTTGGACAATGTATCGAGGTCTTTTTGTAAGTTATGGCAATCGTCAGTCGAGTTAATGATACGCCCTATTTTTGTATCGTCGGCAAATTTGCTGATGCTGCTATTGACTCCTAATTCTAGATCATTTATATATATGATAAATAATAAGGGACCGAGTACTGAAACCTGTGGTACACCGCTAGTTACTAATCCCCAGTCCGACTTAGTTCCATTTATTAATACTCTCTGCTTTCGTCCTTTCAGCCAGGATTCTATCCATTTTAAGATATCGCCGTCTATACCGTGTGCTCGAACCTTTCTAACTAACCTTTCGTGTGGGACTCTATCAAAAGCTTTACTAAAGTCCAGATAAATAACATCGTAAGCTTCATCGCTATCTACTGCCTCATAGACCTCCGAGTAGAATGACAACAAATTTGTGAGGCAGGATCGTCCTTGCCTGAATCCGTGCTGACTTTCGTTTATAAGATTAAATCTTTCTAAGTGTTCTCTAATCTTATTTGCCAAAATTGACTCTAACATTTTTCCCTACTATTGACGTTAGACTTATCGGACGATAATTCGACATAGCTGATTTATCACCCTCTTTTTAAAGATGGGCACTACGTTTGCGGTTTTCCACGCCTCTGGAACTTCTCCTGAACTTAAAGAGTCATTAAATAACGTTAAAAGTGGCTGACATAATTCTTCTTTGGTTTCTTTTATGATTTTTGCATATATATCGTCCGGACCTGGCGATTTTTGAGGTTTTAACTTATTAATTTCTTTCAATACGTCCTCCTTACTAATGGTTATTTTACTAAGAATATTTTCCGTATTCTCATGGTAAATATTTGCTGCTTGAGGGACCAGGCTTAGATTTTCCTTGGTGAATACTGATATGAAATAATTATTTAGGATGGAGCACATTTCTTTATCTTCACTGGTAATGTCACCTGATTCTGTTCTGAGTGGTCCTATCCTATCTTTATTTTTCGTACGGTACATTTGATAAAAACCCTTGGGGTTTTCTTTTGATTCACTTGCAACCTTAATTTCGTAACTTCTCTTTGCTTTTCTTATCTCCCTCTTTACTTCTCTATTTAAAATCGTGTATCGGTACGTAAGTGTTCCTCTCCACGTTTTGTTTTTCTATATATTCCTTTCCTTTGGCCTATGAGAGATTTTAATCTGTTGTTTAACCATCTTGGTTCTGAATTATTAGTTCTAAACGGTTTTGAAGGAATATATCTATCTTGGCCTCCGTGTATTATATTTATTAACTCGTTATACTTCTCACTGGTTGAACGTCTGTTTGGTACTGGAGCTGAGTTAATTTCCGTCACGTGGACTACATTCCTATCTACCACCTCCCCCCTCACAGACACCTGACGGACATCCCCACCTGTTTCCTGCGCCTGACCTATGACCTGGGGATCCCCACTGACCTGGCATTCCCTCAAATAGCTAATCTCCCTGTGGAATACCGTTCGAAAATAAGCTCTTAAGCCATCGAAATCTCCTAGACGAAAATTAGGAACGGTGGAGGTATTTTCAGTGGAACAGATATCCCAAATAAATTTGAACTTAATTTCTTCATGATCGCTATTACCAAGTCGTCCACCAACCTCTGTATCGCTAATGATATTTTCTTTATTAGCTAAAACCAAATCTAGTATATTATTACCTCTGGTGGGCTCCCTGATATACTGATAAAGGAAATTATCCTGTACTACCTCTAGAAATTCCTCTGACTCTGCATCTCCTGTCTGATTTCTCCAATCTATCCTTGGCAGATTAAGGTCCCCTACAATTATTACTAAGCTGGACTGTGATGCTTTCCTAATTTCCTCCCAGAGGTATTTACTATCAGCTCTACTTAATTTAGGAGATCTGTAAATTGCTCCTAAGACTAATTTCTCCCTATTGTTACTAATTTCAACGCAGACACTTTCTGTGTCCCTATTTACTTTAATGTCTAAGGAGAAAGAGAAAGAAGGAAGGAGAGGAAGTAAGTATGAAGGTGATTTTTCTGACTCTCTCTTTCTCTCTCTCTCTCTGCATGTATGTGTGTGTGTGTGTGTGTGTGTGTGTGTGTGTGTGTGTGTGTGTGTGTGTGTGTGTGTGTGTGTGTGTTTCCGTTTCTGTCTTAGTGTGTACCTGTCTGTCTCTCCCTGTCCCCCTCTCTCTCTCTCTCTCTCTCTCTCTCTCTCTCTCTCTCTCTCTCTCTAATCCACCAGGTGTAATCTCTCTCTAATTACACGTATCGCACAGGTAGGCATCTTCTCTCTCCTTCCCATCTCCCAAATGACTATCGATTTTTTCATTCTTTACATTAAGTTGGAGAATTCGAATTTTGCCTTTCATTTCGCCTCCTTGGTTGCTAATATAAGTTTTTTTTCGACGACTGGGGCACTTTCGGCTCCACCTATTATTACGGAGCGTCGATTTGATACACATACCTACACTATACATGCATACATGTGTGCACATAGAGAGATACATGTACGGACTGAAACACACACGTATATAGACACAAACACATGCATATGCTGGTATACATACGCTCATAGACAGACAGACAGGCGGACAGAAACATGCACACACTTTCACACACACACACACACACACACACATACAAGCACATGAACAGAGACAAACACAAACACACAAGCACATGAACATACAGAGACAAACACACACACACACACACACACACACACACACACACACACACACACACAAGCACATGAACAGAGACAATCGGTAGAGAGGTGGGCTACAGTCCCAAGGGACCCAGGTTCAAATCCCCGCTGGGGCAGGGAACAGTTTAAGGATTTGAATTTCATTAAATCAGGCTTTACTGATCTACCAGAAGACCCGCCGACATGTCGTAAAAATACCCCCGCTAATACCAATACACCAGTCCTGTATGAGACAGCCCTAGCATGTATTCAGTATGGACGGTGGGTGTTAGCGCCGAAGTGGTGACATGTAGAGGTGCATGGTATGTAGGAGGACTGCTGGGCCTTGATAGCAGGCTGTGAAGCCTATGCCCAGAGTCGGACATAAAAAAAAAAACACACACACACACACAAGCACATGAACGTACAGAGACAAACACACACAAACACACACACACACACACACACACACACACACACACACACACACACAAATGTAACAATCCTCCAGGTTTGATCAGGGCAGAATCTCCTAATGAGTTTCTTGCCTGCGTGTTTGTCTTTAACGTAACATTCTGAAATAAGTAAAGGAATATTGGATGACTTCTGGAACTTGAGGGAAACTACCAAAATTAAGGAGGAGGAGGAGGAGGAGGAGGAGGAGGAGGAGGAGGAGGAGGAGGAGGAGGAGGAGGAGGAGGAGGAGGAGGGGGAGGAGAAGGAGGGGGTTGATTATGATGATGATGATGATGATGATGGAGAAGTTAAGGAGGAAGAGAAAGGAGGAGAAAGGAGAAGGAGGAGGAGGACGAGGACGAGGAGAATGAAGAGGAGGAGGAGGGGGTTGATGATGATGATGATGATGATGATGATGAGGAGGAGGAGGAGGAGAAGAAGAAGACGATGAAGAAGAGGAGGAGGAAGACGATGAAGAATAAGAGGAAAGGGAAGAGAAATATAGACAGAAAGAGAGACAGACAGACAAAGATTGATAGTTTTGAAGAAAGAAAAGAGAGAGTTTTAAAAGTAAATACTTGAAGCTACTGAGAGAAAGAAAAAAAAAACAGAAAAAAACAGGGACAAGATGAAAGACCGAAGTTTGTAAAGAAAGACAAAGAAGAAAATAAAGACAAGAGAAAAAGTTGAGAGAGAGAGAGAGCCAAAGTCATAACTCATTGCTGGGAGAGTGCAATTGTTTTTTCTTTTGTTCGGCTCTGGTGTGTTGTTGCTGTGTGTGTGTGTGTGTGTGTGTGTGTGTGTGTGTGTGTGTGTGTGTGTGTGTGTGTGAGAGAGAGAGAGAGAGAGAGAGAGAGAGAGAGAGAATCTTTACTCCTGCTGCAGTCAGTGAGACGAGGATGAGATGGAGAGATGGGATGGAGTGTGTGAGTTGGGGAGAAGGCAGCTTGATGGTAGGTAGGTAGGTAGGTAGGTAGGCAAGGTGAATAAGTGTCTGGACATAGCAAAAATAATATAGAAAAGAGAGAGAGAGAGAGAGAGAGAGAGAGAGAGAACCCAAGCCATCCTCTTTCCTTCCGTTCCATCGCTATCCAAACGATGCCCGTCCCTCATCAGTAACGACCTTCTCACCTCCACACCTTCCTAATTAACACACAGGTAGTTTCCAGTCCACAAGATCCATATAATTCCCCTTGGCAGCAGGAGACACGCGCCCATTGCAAAACACACGTAAAAACCCAACCCACATGGCCTTATGATGAGGGTGGGAAAGTGAGTGAGTACGGACTGGTAACTATCTGGCAACCCCCCCCTCCCCAGAGCCATCTACTGGGGGGATGCGGCCCCTCAACCCTGTAGGGGGGGGGCTGGAGTCAATATAAGGGGAGCTGGAAAAGGTTATATTATTGTTTTATTTTTTTATTGGTTTTGATGTATTTTCGGAGATGTAAAAAATAAATAATCAAGCCACGTGGAGAGGATGGAGAGAGTGAGAGACTAACGAGGAGAGTGTATGTGAGTTGCTAGGCGGTAGGAAGGAATTAAGGATAGGTGATGCGGCTGGAGAGCAAGTTGAGGAAGTTGGACTGGGAGAGCTGCTGGCGAAATATCCTGGCGAATTCGTCGGGGTCGACTGTGATTGGCGGGCGTTCGGCGTCGGCAGGAGAAGGGCTTCTGGGCGTGTGGTGGCATGGTTTGCGAGGCGTGGCATGGAGTTTGGTGTCAGGCTGTTTTCTGGTCGTCTTCTCCTTGATCCTCCTCGGTGATGGTGGGGTGGGGGACGGGGAAGGTTCCTGAGTTGGCTGAGGATCGGCTGGTGACACATCGTCGGCAGTTGGTGATGGAGTGGAAGGATGGGCTTCCGCGTCCATGGGCTGTGAAGGGCTGGCAGTGGTGGTGGTAGCTGCCTTGTTAATTGGAGCATCGAGCTGCAGCCTTTTCCGCGGTGTTCTGCGGGGCTGGGGAGGCTGCAGCGTGACGGAACGACGCTTCTGTGAGGGGCTGGCTGTACATCACCAGCGAGGCTCTGTGGAATGACAAGAGAGAGATACACCTCTATATCACAT
Source organism: Coenobita brevimanus (assembly GCF_032717465.1). Classification (NCBI taxonomy): domain Eukaryota; kingdom Metazoa; phylum Arthropoda; class Malacostraca; order Decapoda; family Coenobitidae; genus Coenobita; species Coenobita brevimanus. Next base: position 2,465,608 of record NC_136984.1, on the reverse strand, counting down.
CCATATTTTCTATTTTCAAGTAAGATCAGCTACAGACATAAGTACAAGGGGAAATAAATTGGTAAGGGATCTCTCTCTCTCTCTCTCTCTCTCTCTCTCTCTCTCTCTCTCTCTCTCTCTCTCTCTCTCTCTCTCTCTCTCTCTCTCTCTCTCTCTCTCTCTCTCTCTCTCTCTCTCTCTCTCTCTCTCTCTCTCTCTCTCTCTCTCTCTCTCTCGCTCTCTAAATCCTCAATCCACGCCAGCATCATCCATCCAGTCTCTCTCCTCCCATACTTCCTCACGCACTTTCAATCCTCCCTTCCTTCCTTCCTTCTTTCCTTCCCTCCTTCCTTCTTTCCTTCCCTCCTTCCTTCCTTCATCTTCCTTCATCCTTCTCTCTGTCGTCCTTCTCTCCTTCCTTCCTTTCTTCCCGCCTTCTTTCCTTTCTTCCATTTTTTCCTTTCTACTGTCCTCCTCTGTCTTTCCTATCTTCCTTTTTCCTCACTTTCACTCCATTTTACTCTCTCTCTCTCTCTCTCTTTTCCTCCACTTTCCTTTCTCTTTTTCTTCCTTTTTCCTTCCTTTTTTCATTCCTCCCTCCTTCTTTCTTTACTCCTACTTTCTTCTCTTCTTCCCTCCTTCCATCCCTCCGTCTTTCCTTCCCTTTTAAAATTTTTCGCTTTCTTCTTCACATCTTCCTTTCCCCTCCATTTCATCATTATTTTTACCTCTCTTCATCCTCTCTCTCTCTCTCTCTCTCTCTCTCTCTCTCTCTCTCTCTCTCTCTCTCTCTCTCTCTAATATATGCAGAGTATATATTTGAATCTCTCTTTTTTTTCTCACTTTTTGTAAACTGTAAAATGTTAATAAAGAAATTTGTGAAAGCCCCAGTGTATGTCTGAGAGGCAGGCTTGAATCTTTAATGTGAGAGAGAAAGAGAGAGAGAGAGAGAGAGAGAGAGAGAGAGAGAGAGAGAAACTGGGTCATTCCATGTTTTATGTGCCGAAGATGGATGACTACATACATACATACATGCATACATACATGCATACATGCATACAGACAGACAGACAGACAGACAGACAGACAGACAAGGTAGGTGATACATACATACATACTATATACACACACACACACACACACACACACACACACACACACACAGAGTCGTGTTCGCAGACATCAAGCATACACAATCATTCAACATCCTGTCCCTCCTCTCTCTCTTTCTCTCTCTCTCTCTCTCTCTCTCTCTAACAAATCACCCTTCAGGAAAAACTACTGTTAACACAACAAGCAAATTGAGCAGCCAGTCTCTGCACTGAATCTGGGAGAGAGAGAGAGAGAGAGAGAGAGAGACAGACAGACAGACAGACAGATGATGAAGAGTAAAATAAAAAGAATGATAGACAGATAAACAGATAGATAAATAGATAGATAGATAGAGAGAGAGAGAGAGAGAGAGAGAGAGAGAGTAGGGGTGGTGTTAACAATTTTGACCGAGAGTTGACGTGTTAATGGAAGAGGAATGGGAGGGGGAGGGAGGGAACGAGGGAGGAGATGGAAAGGGGAGGGGGGAGGAGAGGAGGTAGGGAGGGAAGGGAAAGGGAGATGGGGGAAGGGAGGAGAATGGAGGAGAGGATGGAGGGAAGGAGGGAGGGGAAGGAAGGGGGAGGAAGAGGGGAGGAGGGAGGGAGGGATGGGGAAGGGAGAAGGAGGAAAGGAGGAGAGGGAAGGAGAGGAGGGAGGGAAGGGGAAGGGAGAAGGAGGAAGGGAGGAAAGGAGGGAAGGAGAGAGGCTGCGATGGGGAGAGAGAGGGTAGGGGAAGGAGAAGGAGGAAGGGAGAAGAAGGAACGGAAGAAAGGGGAAGAAAGGAGAGAGAGAGGAGAGAAAATATGAGGGGAGGAGGGGAGAGAAGGAGAGAGAATATGGGAGAAAAAGGAAGAAGGGAGAAGAGGAGGGAAGGAGGCAAGGAAGAAGAGGGAGGAGAGTGGAGAGAATAGGGAGGGAGAAGAGGGGATAGGGGGAGAGAGAGAGAGAGAGAGAGAGAGAGGAGAGAAAACACTATACCCATTTAATATTTTATGACCAAATTTTCCTCGCTCTCTCTCTCTCTCTCTCTCTCTCTCTCTCTCTCTCTTGCCTGGGGGTTTAGACCTATCAGATACGTAGGACTGTAGTTTTCAATATAAGAAGCTGACACTGCGAGAGAGAGAGAGAGAGAGAGAGAGAGAGAGAGAGAGAGAGAGAGAGAGAGGGAGGGAGGGAGGGAATGGGGAAAGAGAAAGATAAATAGAACAAGACAGTGGAGGCAACAGTTAGAGAGAGAGAGAGAGAGAGAATGGGGATCCAGGCAGGCATCAAAGAGGAAGGGCATTTGAGTGGAGAATGTGTTTGAGAGAGAGAGGTAATGTGAGAAAAAGTGAGAAAATGTGAGAGAGAGAGATATGACACCCTTAGAGACGCATCCTCTCAACGAGATACGTGACGCGAAAAGAGAGGAGGGAAAAAGAGTGATAGGAGGAAGAAAGAGAGAGAAGAGAGAGAGGAAAAGTACTGGAAAGAGAGAGAGGAGTGAGGGAGAAGAGAAAAGAGAGGAGAGAGGGAGAAAAGAGAGTAAAAAGAGGGAGGAAAGACAGAAAGGTATAGGGAGGAAAGGGAGGGAGAAAAGTGAGAGATTAGAGAGAGAGAGGAAAAACAGAGAGAAGGTGGAGGGAAAATGAGAGGGGAAAGAGAATGAAAGAGGGAAAGATGAGAGAAAAGAGAGGAGAGGGGGAGGAAAGAGAGGAAATAGCTGGAGGAAAGAGAGAGGAAAGAGGGGGAGGAAAGAGGGAGGAAAGAGTGGGAGAAAAGTTTGGAAAGACATGTGTTGGGGACGAGAGAGAGAGAGAGAGAGAGAGAGAGATTAAGGAAGGAAGGAAGGAAAGGAGAGTGGGAAGGAAAGAAGGAAAGGAATGAGACGATGAAGAGAGAGAGAGAGAGAGAGAGAGAGAGAGAGAGAGAGAGAGATTAAGGAAGGAAGGAAGGAAAGGAGAGTGGGAAGGAAAGAAGGAAAGGAATGAGACGATGAAGAGAGAGAGAGAGAGAGGGCACCGTATTGCACTATATTGCGTCTTATAACAAACGACTTACGGTATATCTTGTTAGGTTATATTGTGTGGAATATTGTTCCTGTGGCCCTGAGGGAGAGCGAGAGAGAGAGAGAGAGAGGGAGAGAGAGAGAGAATGGGAATTATGAAAACTGAAAAGAAACACACACACACACACACACACACACACACACACACACACACACACACACACACACACATCTCTTTTTAAACTAATCATTGTTGTAGGAGTGATATCGTATTTTTCACCCTTCTCTCTCCCTCTTTCCTCCTCTTTTCTCCTCATTTCTTGTCCTCTCTCTCCTCTCCCTCTCCTCCCTCCTTTCTTCCTCTTTCCTCTCTGTCTTCCTCTCTCATCCTCTCCCCTTCCTCTTTCAGTTCCCTCCTCTCTTCTCCTTCCTTACCCTCTCTTTCCTCCCTCTCTTTCCTCCTCTCTTCTCCTTCCTTACCTCCTCTTTCCTCTCTTCCTCTGTCCCCATCTTCCTCTTACGGTCCTCACAATAGTCCTTTCACTCCTCTTGCTCTCTCCTCTTTAAGTTCTTCCTTAATAGAGAGAGAGAGAGAGAGAGAGAGAGAGACAGACAGACAGACAGACAGACAGACACAGACAGACAGACAGACAAACCGAGACAGAGACGGACACAGACACAGAGAGATAGAGACAGACACAGAGAGATAGAGACAGAGACAGACAGACAGAGGGGGGTGAGGGAACTAGAGGGGGGGAAAGACGAAAGAGAATTGTGAAAACTGAAAAGAAAAAACAGAGACAGACAGACAGACAGACAGACAGAGGTGATGGAACTAGAGGGGGGGAAAAGACGAAAGAAACGGAGAAAGAGAAAGAGAGAGAGAGAGAGAGAGAGAGAGAGAGAGAGAGAGAGAGAGAGAGAGTGTCTAAGAATTTTGCGAAGTTAAGACTGGTCACATTTAACCTTTAATGGAGGTGAAGGAAAAAATCGAGGTGAAATTTTGGCATTTTAAAAAGAAGGCATTAATTTTTATGACTCTCTCTCTCTCTCTCTCTCTCTCTCTCTCTCTCTCTCTCTCTCTCTCTCTCTCATCGCCATCATCATCATCATCAGAGGCTAGTTTCTTTCCCTGCTAAAAAGACAGCAGTGATTTTTTTCTTTTCAATAGCTGCTGACTAGATCAGTTCAGGATTTTATGATTAACGAAACCAGTTGTACAGGAAGCATCGTCACGCCTTTTCCTTAGCGATTCATTCTGCATATTACCCCTGAAGATTCTTTCGTATGCTAGTAATATCACTACCCTATTCACTTTAACTTGACCTAAAACTGACATCTCTCCACCTTCAGTGCTGAGCTGTAACACTAGGTTAACACTAGAACATGATGCTAGTCACGAAGATGTGCTATGACAAGGATGTAGAGCCGCTGTATTGTCTGTCTGCCAATGAGCTACGCGAAATTAGCTGCAAATGGACGAAAATCAGAGCCAAGTTAAAGTGAAGGAGCTATAACATTGATATCGCCTTCATAAGCCTTACAGATACTTACAGCGGTATTCCCGTACGGTAAGGAAACTCACTAGCTCTTCTTCCTTAGCGATTTATTTTTGGATATGGCTAGTTAATGAGTTATTTCTACGGGACATAGTGGTATTTGAATGATTTGAATGACACGATGGGATAGTAAGTATATGCAAAATAAATCGCCTAGGAGGAGGTGTTAGGGAGCTTCCTTGACGGAAATACAAGGCTTAAAATACGACTCATTGTCCAATCAGTATCACCAACAGTTAAATAAAATTGTGTGGAGGCAGCGAGCGTAGCAAAACAGCGGGACGGTTGACTCAGGCATGCATAAAAACAAGAACTTCATATGGCAACATCGCTTCCTTGCAGCCGCCATCATGAATTTGGTGTTGCCGCTCGATGTAAACAACTTCCTAACTTTTACATCCAGCAATATTTTTCAGTAATTCTGCAATAGACGTAAAGGATTAATTACACATAGATAGCCCTTCATGCAAAATTTTCTTAGAACAATTAGAAGATGGAAAATAATAGGCACCAATTGCGCGTCTAAAGGTGTCTAGTAATCTGCCTGCTACGTCAGAGTGTTGCCAACCATACCTCAATCTGGTCAACGCTACTCTGTCTAACGGCATAGCGGCGAACTTTTACTCTGCCACATCGGTTTCTTTTCGCCTGACAACACATTCCTACGCCCTTTTTACCTCAGTTGATGGTCAGGATGTTAAATTTGACTAGTAACCAAGGAGATTCAGTCCTGTCTCATAGCTAGGGCTGATCTAATTTTACGTAACTTAGTATTCAAATTGTGAGTGGCCGTGTACTGTTTTTAAAATAATGTTACCTCTTTTTTTTTTTTTCGTATCATAACAGTGATGGGCTGCCTGACTGTCATCTAAGAGTCGTGGGTTCGATCTCCAGGCCTGTGTAGGTGGATTAAATTAAGTCATTCTTCCTTTCCTTACGACAGGCGGAAATGTACGAGTATGTCAGGCACTCTATTCCTCCGTTGTTGTTGTTATAGATTTTTCCACCTGTGGGTCAGAGTGGAAGCGGGCAAGTGAAGCCTGTCAGAGCTGTGGCGTGTGATACTACGTGAAGTGGGCTATTTGGGGGCGGGGGGAGGTAGGTGCAAACGGCTTGAAGCAAAGTAGGCTAGATGTGGGGGAGAGGAGGCCTATTTCAGCGGTTAGGAATGCTCGTGATGGATGATTGATGAGGCTGGATCCACGGGAGTGAGGCTCTGGCGGGGCAATCAAGGTGGTAGTGTAGGAGGGGATGTTCATCAGACTGGTGGCAGTGTGGGCAGGGGATGGGGTCAGTCCCGGTGATCTGGGAAAGGCAGGGATAGCCCAGCCTGAACCTGTGCAGGCGGATGACGAGCGAATTAGGGTTGGTTAATGTTGCACTTAATGCGTGAAAGGCTGATTGGGAGGGGGAATGCTGACGTCGGGTAGGGTGGTGGCAGCCCGAGCAGCATGGTTATGATCTAGGTTATCTCGTTCACTGCCCGCTGTGCCAACGTGACTGGGAAGGCAGTGGAGGGGAATTTCACCCCCTTCCTGCACGATGGAGGTCGCCACAGCCAGAATCGAGGTCAGTAGGTGAGCACTGTCTCTGAAGTGCCTTGTGCGGAGGCCGTGCAGAGATGACGAATCGGTGTGTATGACGCCGCGCTGACGAAGGTGGCGGTGTTCAGCGTGTCGTAAGGCGCCGAGGATAGCAACGAGTTCCGCCTTGTACGTGGAGGTCCCTGGGGCAGCCTCCAAGTGTCAAGATCTCCAGAAACAAATGCAGTACCAGCTGATCCCTCTGGTGTGACGATCCAACAGTGTATACTCAATTATTTTTTTTATTGAGGCGAAGATGCACTTGACAAGTTCATGATGACTGCCGGAATGCAACATGTCCGAATAACATTTCTATCTATCTATCTATCTATTGCCAGACGCCTCAATCCCGTTCCAGGTGGCCACAAACAAATCGCCTCCACGTCACCCTGTCCCTCGCCATTTCACTGCCCTGCTCCCAACTCACACCCCCCTCTCTCATATACCTCTCCACCCCATCCCTCCATCCCATCCTCGGCCTCATTTACTAACCCAAATTTCCCCCTCAGATAATGATGTCAATTAATAATGCTATTGAGTAAAGGAACTATGAGTCTAACAAGTGCACCTTCGCCTCAGTAAAAAATATATATATATATGAAAATAAAAATGAGTATAGAAGAGGCTGATCCACGGGCATGGAGGGATGAAATTCTCTCCAGGCCATTCTGACGGGGGAGAGAGAGCAATAATGAGGAGGCAATAATGGGGGGGGGGCAAGACCTGGCGGGGGTGGGGGGGTTTCCGGGGTGGGGGAGGAGAGAAGTCAGGGCAGGGGGGGTCAGGGTCCTTCCTGGGATGAGGGTGTGGAGGTGGGGTCTAGTCCTCCACCTCATCCTCGTTCTTCCCCTTCGCCTCCCTCACTCTTCTAGTTAGTCTCTAATTCTCCATCCTCTACACCACATCCCTCCGTCTCATCCTTGGTGTTCCCCTCCACCACACATACACACAATCGGTAGAGAGGTGGCTTGAGGTCCTACCGGACCCAGGTTCAAATCCCGCTGGGGCAGGGAACAGTTTAAGGATTTGAATTTCATAAAAATCAGACTTTACTGATCTACCAGAAGACCCGCCGACATGTCGTAAAAATACCCCCGCTAATACCAATACACCAGTCCTGTATGAGACAGCCCTAGCATGTATTCAATATGGACGGTGGGTGTTAGCGCCGAAGTGGTGACATGCAGAGGTGTGCGGTACGTAGGAGGACTACTGGGCCTTGATAGCAGGCTGTGAAGCCTATGCCCAGAGTCGGTCACATAAAAAAAAAAAAAAAAAAAAAAAAAAACACACACACACACACACACACACACACACACACACACATCATTCTAAATAATCCATCCATTTACTCCTCAAAAAATAAATAATATAAAATACAGTATGGAGTGGTAGTAAAAAAGAAAGCGAGGCTCTGTAAATGGCAACACTCCTGTCTTTATTATATTTATTTTTGTGAAAGTGAGAGAGAGAAAAAGTTTGTACTCTCTCTCTCTCTCTCTCTCTCTCTCTTGAAGATCGAGAGAAAAATGTTAACTCGTATGTTCATCCTTCATTTCTCTCTCTCTCTCTCTCTCTCTCTCTCTCTCTCTCTCTCTGGAAAGTTGAGAGAAAAAGGTTATAGTATTTTCATCCTTCATTTCTCTCTCTCTCTCTCTCTCTCTCTCTCTCTCTCTCTCTCTCTCTCTGTTCGGTATGCAGTGCAGTTTTTCATTCCTCTTGTGGTGTAGATTTTGTAGCAGAGAGAGAAAGAGAGAGAGAGAGAGAGAGAGAGAGAGATGTTACGAGAGTAGGAGACAAAGGATAAGAGAGAGAGAGATAAGAAGTGAGAGAGAGAGGAAACAGAGAAAAAGATAGTGGAAGAAAGGACTGTGTAATGAGAGAGAGAGAGAGAGAGAGAGAGAGAGAGAGAGGGGGGGGAGAGAGAGAGCAAATCTCCTGGTACTTAAGGAGTAAAGGCGACAGGACTCTGAGTGCCTGCTCTCTCTAATGAGCTCACTTTCACACCTATTTTCTCACTTTCACACTCTCACTTTCACACTCACTCTTTCTCACTTTCACACTCACTCTCTCACTTTCACACTCTCACTTTCACTCTCTCTCTCTCTCTCTCACTTTCACACTCACTCTCTCACTTTCACACTCTCTCTCACTTTCACACTCACTCTCTCACTTTCACACTCTCACTTTCACTCTCTCTCACTTTCACTCTCTCTCTCTCTCACTTTCACACTCACTCTCTCACTTTCACACTCTCACTTTCACTCACTCTCACTTTCACTCTCTCACTCTCTCTCTCTCACTTTCACACACTCTCTCTTACTTTCACACTCTCTCTCTCACTTTCACATTCTCTTTCTTTCTCACTTTCACTCTCACTCTCTTTCTCACTTTCACACTTGCTCTCATATTTTCAATTGCCTCACACACACACACACACACACACACACACACACACACACACACACACACACACACACACACACACACACACGTATCAAACACAAACAAACAAGTATAGGGAGCGCAAAATTCTCTCTCTCTCTCTCTCTCTCTCTCTCTCTTTGAAAATAGGTCACTGGGGTCAATAAGGACGAGATTGCCTTTATAACGAGGCAAAAAGTCGACCTTACTAACTCCATTATTTTTTTTTACATATTACTGAATCTCTCTCTCTCTCTCTCTCTCTCTCTCTCTCTCTCTCTCTCTCTCTCTCTCTCTCTCTCTCTCTCTCTCTCTCTCTCTCTCTCTGCTAAACCTAATTTGCATAATACCTGGGCGGTCTAGGCAGGGAGAATATTATTATGATTATTATTATTATTATTATTATTATTATTTTTATTATTATCATTATTATTATTATTATTATTACTACTTCTACTACTACTACTACTACTACTACTACTACTACTACTACTACTAAAATTACTACTACTACCACTACTAAATTATTATTATTATTATTATTATTATTATTAGAAGCATTAATAAACACATAATACGGTAGAGAATCGTAGGAAGAAAGAAAAAGAGAGCAAGAAGGTAGAGAGAGAGGAGAAAGAGTAAGAAAAAGAGAGAAAGACAGACAGACAAAGAGGAGAAAGAGAAATAGAGAGAGAGGGGAGAAAGAGAAAGAAAAAGAGAGAGGAGAAAGAGAAAGATAGAGGGAGGAGAAAGAGAAAGAGAGAAAGAAAGTGAGAGAGGAGAAAGAGGGAGAGGGAGGAGAGAGAGAAAGAAAAAGAGAGAAAGAAAGAGAGAGGAGAAAGAGAAATATAGAGAGTAAGGAGAATGAGAAAGAGAGAAAGAGAGGAAGAGAGAAATTAGAGAGAAAATAATATATGTAAACGAGAGAATAGAGACAGATTAACGATGTAAATACCAATTAAGGAAATGAGAGAGAGAGAGAGAGAGAGAGAGAGAGAGAGAGAGACAAAGTGGAGGAAAGTCGAAGAAAAGGAGAAAGATGTCAGAGGGTCTCTCTCTCTCTCTCTCTCTCTCTCTCTCTCTCTCTCTCTCTCTCTCTCTCTCTCTCTCTCTCTAAATTAAGGCCACACACCAAGTACTCAATACAGCTTCCTCTCTCCCTCTCTTTCTCCTCTCTCTCCCTCTCTTTTTTTTCTCTCTCTCTGGTCCCCTCCTCCTTCCTCCATCCCTCTTTCCCTCCATCTCTCTCTCTCTCTCTCTCTCTCTCTCTCTCTCTCTCTCTCTTTATCTTCCTTGTGAATAGAGGAAAAATTTTAAGCAGGGAAGGAGAGGGAGATGAGAAAAATGAGAGATTAAAGAGAGAGTGAAAGAGAGAGAGAGAGAGATGTAAGAAAAATGAGAGATTAAAAGAGAGAGAGAAAGACAGAGAGAGAGAGAGAGACTCAAACCCTCTGACATTTCTCCTTTCCTTCTTAATCCTAATATTTTCCTCCTCCTTTCTTCTCTCTCTCTCTCTCTCTCTCTCTCTCTCTCTCTCTCTCTCTCTCTCTCTCTCTCTCTCTCTCTCTCGTTTCTTCCATTCCCTTCATTATTTCTCCTCCATTTTTCATACTCCAACTAATTCCATTTTTATCTGAAGTTGTAATGAATACCTTGTTCCTGTACATTTTTCCTCCTCCTCCTCCTCCTCCTTCTTCTCCCTCCCCTCTCTCTCTCTCTCTTTCCTCCTCTCTTTCCTCCACTCTCTCCCCCTCCCCTCCCTCCCTGCCTCCCCATCCTCTCTTCTCTTCTCACCTTTCTCCATTCACCAGACCCCACCCTCCCTCCCTCCTCTCCGATCATTCCCCCTCCCCCTCCCAAATCTCTCTCGTTTTCCCCCCTCCCTCTCCTCCTCTTCCTCCCCTCCCATCTTCTCCCCTTCCCCTCCTATTCCCTCCCCTCTTCCTCCTTCTCAACCCATCCTCTTCCCCCTCGTCCACTTCCTCTCTCTCCTTCTCCCCCTTCCCTCCTCTCCTCCCCCCTCCATCTTCTCCCCTTCCTCTCCTATCCCCTCCCCTCCCCCTCCTTCTCAACCCCTCCCCTCCTCTCTCTCTTTCTCCCCCTTCCCTCCTTCTCTCCTCCCCCCACTTCCTCCCCCTCCCTCCCCCTCCTTTCCTCCCCTCCACTCTCTCTCTCTCAACATTGTAAAGGAATGTGTTACCACTAAATTATTAAAGAAAGTAAAGTGGGTTATTATTATTATTATTATTATTATTATTATTATTATTATTAGTGGTGGTGGTGGTGGTGGTGGTGGTGGTGGTGGTGGTGGTGGTAGTAGTAGTAGTAGTAGTAGTAGGAGTAGGAGTGTGTTGTTTTGATCAATGAGTGTGTGTGTGTGTGTGTGTGTGTGTGTGTGTGTGAGAGAGAGAGAGAGAGAGAGAGAGATTATATACTGTACTTCACCATTCACCAGCACACACTTATGTACTCTCTCTCTCTCTCTCTCTCTCTCTCACACACACACACACACACACATACACTATCATTCTCTTTAACCTTTTTAACTCTCACCCACATCCCCATATCTATGTGACTATCTATCAGTCAGTCTACCTATAAATCTATCTATCTATATGCCTGTCTATCTATCTAACTATCTATCTATCTATCTATCTGTCTATCTATCTATCTTTGGCCTTCTCTTGGCCTTCACACCTGTTTCATTTCCCACCTTCACTCCCTTCCTCCCTCCCTCCCTCCCTCCCTCTTCTCCCTACCTTCTACCCTCCCTCCCTGCCTCCTTCCTTCCCTCCCTTCCTCCCTCCCTCCCTTTTTCTCTACCTACCTTCTTCCTTCCCTCCCTCCTATCCCTACGTTCTTCCTTCCCTCCCTCCTGTCCCTACGTTCTTCCTTCCCTCCCTCCCTCCCTCCCTCCCTCTTCTCTCTCCCTCCCTGGCAATAGAAGGGAGGGAATTTCATTAGACGGAGGTGACAGAGTTCTCCAGAAATGGTGAGAAGCAAGGTGGAGGGAGGGAGGAAGGGAGGAAGGAAGGAAGGAGGGAGGGAAGGAAGGAAAGAAGGAAGAAAGAAGGGAGGGAGGGAGGGAGGGAGAAGGATGAAAACACTGGAGAGAAAGAAGAGGGAAAGGAAGAAGTGGGGGAAGGAATGAAGGCATGAAAGAAGGAGAGAGAGAGCGAGGGAAGGAAGGAGGGAAGGAAGGAAGGAGGGAAGGAGGGAGGGAGGGATGGAAAGGAGGGAGGAATGAATTGCAGAGGAAATGCTGGGAAAAAATAGACATGATCAGTTGAATAGATAGATCGAGAGAGAGAGAGAGAGAGAGAGAGAGAGAGAGAGAGAGAGAGAGAGAGGTTGCTTTGATCAGTTACCTGTGAGGAAGACCCACTGCTCAATGCTGGGATGGCCTCTCTCTCTCTCTCTCTCTCTCTCTCTCTCTCTCTCTCTCTCTCTCTCTCTCTCTCTCTCTCTCTCAAAGCAACTAAATATTTCTCCTCATCCTGTTGTCTTTAATGCATTCCCTAGTTGTGGTAGTTGGTTGTGGTGGTGGTAGTGGTTGTGGTAGTGGTGGTGATGGTGTAAGTTCGAAAAGTTATTACTGGGAGTAAGAAAGGAGTTAGTGAAGTATCCTGGCAGCACCCACACACACACACACACACACACACACACACACACACACCAGTAGTACGAAAAATGTCTCCCCCAAAAAAGACAGCTTTTTTTTTTCTCTCTCTCTTCCGCGTTTTCTGCTTAATATTGTACCAAGTTGTCGTGTTGGGGTGAGGGAAAAATGGGAGGGAAGTTTCTCTCTCTCTCTCTCTCTCTCTCTCTCTCTCTCTCTCTCTCAAAATCCACTCACTCAGCGCTTGGGCTTCTTCCATTCACACCACTTGCCTAATCAATCACCCAATGCTCTCTGTCTCTCTCTCTCTCTCTCTCTCTCTCTCTCTCTCTCATATTGTTGTTTTAGGGTTCGAAATCGCGTTCATATGCATCACAGTACCACACAGTCACATATATTTAAAGGAAAATTATCTCTCTTCCCTTATAATGTTATAAATATTAGCTGGTTTATTTCTTCTGTTAACAAACGATTTTAATTCATTTATCGAGAGATCCATTGGTGGTCGGGGGCTCGATATAGCGTTCGTATAATTCACAGTACTGCACGGAGCTGTATTTTCACTCCAGACTCCCTAGCGTCCTTTATTCTGCGATTTATTTTGCTTCTTACGCCTCAGTATCGTGTATGTCGGTATAAAAACGATGTAAGTGGCACTAACGAGGCTGGTCGGGTGTAGTATGCAAAATAAGTCGCTTAGGAAGAGGAGCTACGGCTTCCTGTACACGACCCACGCCACAAACAACACAGACTCATGTTCGCTTTTATCTGACAACTGGATCATGATTCACGCCTACACCAGGGTTGCCAGGTGGGTTGCTGATGTTGGCGCCCAATCTCTCCCGAAAACGCGCCCAAAAAGCGCCCAACCCGTTACTAAAGCCTTGATCCAGCTCTCATCTATAATCAATGAATATGTGTTATCACCAATATCATCACAAAGGTCCTTCAACATTGATGGGCCTAATGCATAGTTAATTATAGCTGTGCATTTAGTTCGGTGGATTGCTAGCTCCTTCGTTGAAATAGCACTCACTAGCTCTCCCAGGTGGTCCACCGTCCTAATGCTTGAGTGGCAAGCAATATGGGCAGCAATCCTGGCTTCAGCAATTTTCACTGAAGGATCTATATGTCGCTTTATAATTCCCGTTTGAAATAATGTTCTACCATTAGAGAAGGGTGCAGCATTTTTTTTTTTTGTGTGTGTTTTTCAGTAGCTGCATGCCTCAACGAATCACCGTAATGAGCTCTAAAGGTCACCTTGCAATACTTGCAAGATACCTTTGTATCATCACCTTGGGCCATTCCAATCCAATCCTTCAGTGCTGGATCTTTTTCCCATTCGTTACAGTATTTTTTCCCATATTTGGCCCATTTTCCCATTTTTCTTAACTCTGCTCTAAATGCTGTCTTGACTAATCCACGGTATGGCAAGAGGAGAGGCGATGCGCGTTGTGACTGTGACCCACGACAAGCAGCAAACTTCTGTCTTGAGAGCTGAAAATCTGATTGAGAACACACACACACACACACACACACACACACACACACACACACACACACACACACACACACACACAATGAGGCTAGTAATTAACAGCTGCACCTAAAATTCTGACCTTAGTGTGACTCAGGGGTCAAGACCCAAGGGGCTTAAACCTCCCAATGCGTCCAAGGGTGTGAGCCAACGCTATATGCTGTCTTCTAACTCATAATCCTGAACTTCATATCCTACATACTTATGAAAGCGCCCAATAGGCGCCCAATCACATTAAGAGGCGCCCAAGAAAGCGCAACGCGCAACCCTTCAAAAAAGCGCGCAAATTCTTTTCAAAAGGAGCCCAATTGTGCGCTTTTCGCGCACACCTGGCAACCCTGGCCTACACCTCAAATCCAAACTACTCCCTTCCAACTATTACTACTACTGCTGCTGCTACTACTACTACAATGGAGCTTATGAGCCTCAATTATTCGGTAAAGAATGAGTCTCCTTGGTTACGAGTCAAATTTATCTCACAATCCGACTATACTTGGACATAATCTTAGCTTAAAAGGCTTGAAAATCTGTCTACCGTCCTTCTTGTGACGTTACCTCCTGGGATCAGCGTTGCCAATGTCGATGAGCTTCTACTATACTGTCTTTTTTAGCGCCTATGCCTATTTTAGAAGTGCAGAAAAGGTTTACAGGGTTAAAGTGTTTGATTTTGGTGATGCTAATGGTGGGAGCAATTGTGTTTATGCAGAGGAGTAGTGTTTTTCCTTTGATATTTAGATGCTGGGTTGGTGATGGAAGATTGTAATACTGTACTGGGATCAGCGTTGCCAATGCCGACTTTCTTCTCGTATATCACCTTTATCAACGGATATGCATATTTTAGAAGCATAAAAAGAGTTTTGACATGGTTAAGGTGTTTGGTTTTAATGATGCTGATGTGGCATCAAAGGTTTTTATGCAAAGAAGAGTAGTATTTTTCCTTAAATGTTTAGATGTTGGGTTGGCGGTGGATGATGGCAACGCTGACTGGGATTCTGGACCATTACGTTATTTTTCGTATTACCTTTTAAGTATATTTCCCTGTTTCAATGAAATTTGGTTATATTCAATTAGCATATAGTTTTTGGAACATTCAAATTGGTAAATGGCCATTGAGAAAACCGAGGAAACCGGCAAGGAAGCTTATCTCACAATGTAAACAGATGTAGCAGTCGCTTTTATTTAGGGAAATTGTTTCTCATACCTAACCATATACCGAGAAACAAAAACTGCTTCATGTATTCCGTGATTTACACTAAATACTGTCATACTGGGAAGAAAAATGTGCAAAAAAAAAAAAGCAGAAAAAAAGACAGAGGGTATACGTCCTGAAAAATGATGGGATGCTGATGCTCGCTCCGGATTTTGGCGGACTTTGGAGATCACTTGAGTGCCAGTGTCGCACGAGGGAGGGTGTTGTCGGATTTTCTCCTATGTTTTGTCAGTTGTTCTCGGAGTTTTATGTGTTAGTGGTGATTTATAGCATCGTGAAGGACTATGAGTGAACTAAGGACGTATTGAGATGAGGAGGAACAATGTGGCGTGCGGAAATGTAGAGAAAAACCGGGAAAACTGATGGCAACCTACCCCCCCCCCTCCATCCCCTGATATACAGGTACGAGGATTTGTTTATGTTTTTGTTTGAGGGCATTTAAACTTCATTCATGGATTCCAGGAGCACGTGTTTAAATCCCTGCGTGGTTGTAGGTGTGAGATTTAACTTTGGCGCGCGGCAAATGGCCTTAGTGGACTTTAGTAATAGCAGCGACTTAATTTATGCATAATTAACGCTACATAAGGATATTATAAAGGCTAATTAGATGGTGTAATATCGTGCATAAGTGTAATGGCTAAATTTAGACGTGTATATCCCTTATAAGTATGTATTAATGGCTAGACTAAGACGAATAACCTAAGAGACGGGGGTGTAAGTTGGGGCTTGAGACTAACAAAGAGACTAGGAGTGAGGTGGAGAGGAAGGGAGAGGGAGGAGGGACACTGGGAATGAGATGGGGGGGAATGAAGCGGACAGGTATATGAGAGAGGGGGGTGTAAGCTGGGGACAGGGCAGTGAAATGGCAGGGGACAGGGCGATATGGAGGCAACTTGTGGCCACCCCTTACGGTTTTAAGGCATCTGGGAATAGTTAGATAGATGGAATTTATGTATGAATTACCTACATTAGTATATTATAATGGTAACTTTATGCTTAAATACCCAGCATAATTATATTGTATGGATAATTATAAGTAAATAAATCAGGTTAACCCGTGTCAGGTAACCTGGGCTCTGACAGACCTCCAGTTCCATTTTTTTTTTTATTATTATTTTTTTAAATATATATATTACCATAGCCCTAGGGATTTTCCGTCCTATCAACTTTCCTGTCTAGTTAAGTAGTTTAGAGAGGTGATGGAGTTGTTCCTGGATCTGGCTCAGTTTTTGGTGTATAGAGCTGATGTGGTCCCATAGACCCTAGGTTACCTGATATGTGACATCATCAGAGTCTGTCAGACCCCAGGTTACTTGATGTGTATGTGTATGTATGTATAATAAAAAAGGAGGAAATGTGACAGTGCTATTTTTTTCCTTATTTTCTTTCCCCTGGTGCTTCTACATCTGCTGCCACACCACTTCATCAAGCTGCTGTATTGGGAGGCCTGAATGTATATAATTATGTAAGAACTACATGATATATGCCCTTTCAAGAATGCCCCAAAAAAACTCCAAAATTATTTCATCATTTTCATCGTCCATCCCTACTGTTGTTATTCATTTGCTGTAGCTCTACTTTTTCCTACGTGCAAATAGTTGGGGCCTTGGTCTACCTCAGATGATGATGCACAACAGGTTCTTGATTATCAGTTCTAGTCAGGCAGCTGCTAAAATCAGTATACCATAAATTTTCATGCTTCTTTTAAAAAAAAACATATATATTTTTTTCAATTATGGTCTCACATTTTGCATTAGAAGTAAGAAGACATGGTATGTAAGTTGTGTTTCAGTGCATAGTTCAATAAATGTAATGCAAGTACAGTATTTTTCCTGTATTTTTTTAAGCTGGGATCTGTCACACCTCATGTTACCTGACGGAATAAAAATAGAGTTACCTGAGCAGGGTTAAGTAAAATGCTTCCTTAGTAATCAAATTGCAGAAAAGCAGGGAAATTATTTGTGTATCAAGAATAATATAGGTGTTATATGACTGGTTACAGTTCTTGATATATGTTTGGTCAGGATTCCAAGGGCTGGAATGGTGAATAAATGAATGTGTGGCCCATTCTGTTGGTCATGCTGTTGATTAGTTCTCCCATTGTTATATTCTTTATGTTCTTTATTTTCTGTACTCTTCCTCTCCTCACCAGCATGAGTTAAAAAGAAAAAATACTGTTCTGTACACTTATAAACATGTCATTTATTTACCTTATTGTGGTGAACATAGCTGAAGTGGGCTGGTGGTCTGGACTGCTTCTGGCTTTATCGGACTTTATCTGACACTTAAGAATTTAGTCCGGTAGCTCCTCGGTTCCGATAAAAGCGAAATCCAGTCTACTGAAGTCCATTATATCGAGGGTTTACTGTATGGTCTTAACGCTATAGGACATTTTCCAATATAGGTGGGTGTCGTTATACAAGCATCCACTATATGAGAAACCTTTGGTACGAGAATGGGATATTTAGACCCAGATTTGGTGATACGAGCAGGAACCTAACCCTGTTTTTCCCATGAGTTGTGTACAGTACTCCGTTATACGAGAGTTGCTATCTTTTTTTTTTTTTTATCATGTATGAGTTGCAATCCATTTTTTTTTTTTTTTGATCCACTATACAAGTTTTGCAGTCCATTATATGAATTTTGCAATCCTTTTTTTTTTTTTTATCTGTTATACTGTACAATTGTTTTGATTTTGATTTTTATTTTACTGTATATGAGTTTTGCATTTTGTTTTTTTGAATGTGATTTAGGAGTGTCTGTTATCTAAGCAGTCCACCATAAACAAATCCAACTTGTATAATGGACCCGCTTTTATACGGTACTTTGTTTACGATATATGATTGCTGTGATCCCCTACAAAGCACCATTTTCAGTATACACTTTGATCAATTTCATCTTGTCTGACAGAACTGAGCCTATTTATTCTGTCTATCCACAGCCTGACACCATAATCCCATAAGGGGTGGCTGTTTGTCTTTGAGTTAGTGGTTTTTATGGGGAGGGGCACTAACCCTCCTCCAACCCACTTGTTGACACATAGGGAACACGTGTTGGTTGGGTATATGGTTACCTCCCAACATCGTACATTATATGGTTATCACCCAGTGTTATAAATTATTTTCTGGCTTACAGGATATCATTAGACTTGTCTATCTATCTATTGCCAGATGCCTCAATCCCGTTTGGGGTGGCCACAAACAAATCGCCTCCAAGTAGCCCTGTCCCCCGCCATTTCACTGCCCTGCTTCCAACTCACACCCCCCTCTCTCATATACCTCTCCACCCCATCCCTCCATCTCATCCTCGGCTTCCCCCTCCCTCTTCTCCCCTCCACCTCACTCACATACACTCTCTTCGTCAGTCTTTCACCCTCCATCCTCTCCACATGGCCAAACCACCTCAGTGTGTTCCTCATAACGCTTACTATCACATCCACATCCACACCACAACGCTCCTCTATATCCTCATTCGTCAGCCTGTCTCTCCATGTGATTCCACAGGCTCCTCTTAAATAACTCATTTCCACTGCTCTCACTCTTGACTTGTGTCCTTCCAACAACGTCCAAGCTTCACTTCAATACGTTAGAGTTGGTATCACAATACTGTCATGTAGTAACTTTTTCACTTCCATGCTCACTTCCCTGTTTCTTACCACTGCTTTCAAAGAACCAGCAACCTTTCTTCCCTGCTGTACCCTTTCAAGCACTTCACCCTTCAAACCTCCATCCTTACTCATCACACTACCCAAGTACTTAAACGTACTCACATTTTCCAATTCCTCACCATCCAACCTCGCTGTACATTCACTGACTTCACCTCTCTCAAAGACCATCACTTTACTCTTCCCTACATTCACCTTTAGATTCCATTTCTTACACACTCTCCCAAACTCATCCACCAAGCCTTGCAGCTCCCCTTCGTCTTCTCTCAACAACACAGTATCATCTGCAAACAACAGTACAGGGAGTTTCCAAACACTGTCCTCTCTCACCAGGGCCACTCCAACATCCACTACCCTACCTTGTACCTCTTTATTACCCCATCCATGTACAGATTGAACAACCATGGAGACATGACACACCCCTGTTTCAACCCAACTTTCAAAGAGAAAAATTCACTCAGTTCACCATCCACTCGCACTGCAGCCTTCGCACCATCGTACATACTCTTCACAGCATTCAACAACTTCCCATCTACTCCATATATTCTTAACACTTTCCACAATCCTTGTCCATCCACCCTGTCATATGCTTTCTCCAAATCCATGAAAGCTGCATACAACTTCTTTCCCTTTTCTAGAAACTTTTCCACTAAAGATCTAAGAATGAATATCTGATCTACACAACCTCTTCCCTTCCTAAAGCCTCCCTGTTCTTCTCCAACTAATTTCTCTGTTCTTTCTCTAACTCTGTCAATAAGTACAGTATCTACCATACACTTTTCCTATTATACTAAGAAGACAAATGCCCCTATGATTACCACACACTTCTTTTTCCCCTTTTCCTTTGTACAAGGAAATAATTATACCTGACTTCCAATCCTCCGGGACTCTACCTTCCTCCCAGGCCAATCTGCACATCTTCCACATCCATTCTACTACTATCTCTCCCCCATGCTTCAGCATTTCACCACACACTCCATCAATTCCTGGGGCTTTCCCCAAATTAACTTTCTTCATTGCTTCCACAACTACAGGTATGGCTGTGGTGCAAGAGGGAACAACTGCATGTACTGTACAGATCCCCCTTGCCAGTGTGATGTCAAATTGTCTTTTATGGTTATGGTATACCTAGTGTGGTTTATGTAGCTTGTGGTGGGAATAACTGCTTTTTCTGGCCAAGGCTTCTGTTAGATTGCCATTAAGGTTACTCCCAGTCCTTCATTTATGTAACAGGTCAACTCTGGAACTGTCTCCCTCTGTCTGTATTTCCTACTTCCTATGATTTCTAGTCTTTCAAACGCAGTGTGTTCAGGCATCTTGAAATGACCAGATCTTGAATTTGGCTCTCTTTTGTATTGTATCTGTTTTTTTCTTGGAAGGAATGGTTTGTGGGCTCCTGGCCTTTGGTTCCTTCTTCCTTGCATTAAAAAAAAAAAATTCACTGTAAATAAGACCTGTATTCTTGGTGGCTTACAAGCTTCTTAACACTTCTTCCTCAGTGATTTATTTAGCATATCACACCTTTATTTATTTATCACACCTTTACTGATTTACTTTTTTTTCACACCTTGGAGGGATGGAGTGGAGAGATATATGAGAGAGGGAGGTGTGAGCTGGGAGCTGGGCACTGAAATGGCAGGGGACAGGGTGACATGGAGGCGATTTGTTTATGGCCACCCCTTACTGGATTAAGGCGTCTGGCAATGGAGAATAGACCTTTATTTATTTATTTATTTATCACACCATTATTTATTTTGCATATTATACCTTCTTCTTCAGTGATTTATTTAGCGTATCACACCTGAACATTGTCTTATACACCATTAACCCCTTCATTACGATTACATAGATTTCTTTTCACCCATCCTATCCCCAGGAAGTTTTGTTAACATTGAAGAAACTTTTTTAGCGATGAGGTTAGAAATAGTAGACCTTTTCATAATCTAAATTCTCTCTCAACACTGAATAGAATCATTTGAAGTTAGCAAGCATAAATTTAAACTGCATAATTGGACTGAAAGGTTTAATATCATTTTAACAACCTAGTTTGATTTAGTAATATACAAGAGGATGTTAAGGTGTTGTGGTGCATATTGGCTGACAGTAAAGAAGTCATCTGGGTTGTCTATTACACTCTCTTGCGTGGGCACACTAAATACGCTCTCATATTGTGCCCTCAGCATCTCTGCCATCTTCTTTAGGTCATCTTCAAGCTCCCCTTTTTCACTTTCCAACAGGCCTGTAGCTGAAACATTTGTAGATTTATTGTTGGCATAAGAGAAAAAAATATCTTGAGTTCTCTTTTACGTTTGTAACTGCCTTCATTTCCTCAAGCCTTCTCTCCTTTCCATGAGAATTAATGATTTCAATACTTCCATTTTCCATTTGTGTTTTGTTGTACATCTGTGGGCTTCGTTTCTTCATCAGTTTAGCTTTTAAAAGATTCCTCTTCCTTATGAGAATCTTTTCATCCCTTGGTATGAGGTTCCTTGTTCTGTGGTAGTTTTTTTTCAAGGGGACATGAATCTTGCATGTATCTTGGCACTTCCTTGTGAAAATTTCCAATGCTTCATCACAGTTTTTGCCATTGAACAGTGAATTCCAATCTACTTGGTTTAATTCAGCTTTAATTTTCACCCAGCTGATGTCCTGGCTGTAGAAAATTATACTTCCTAAGTGCTTGTAGGTTGTCATTCCCTGGTTGCAGGTTTATGCCTGTTATAGCATTCACATTGGCCACTACCTCAGTGAGTGTGTGGTTTGATGTAGATGTTTCTGTCAACTCAGAGGAATGTATTATTTATCTATAGCCCAACGCCCTAATCCACAGACAAAACAGCGCCAAGTTGCTCTGTCACCCACCATTTGATTGCCCTCCCCCTAACTCACTCCCGCTTCCCTCATATACCATGATTATTACTAATAGTCAAGTCTAGTATATTGCTTCCTCTGGTTGGCTTTCTGATGAACAGAAACAAAAAACAACTGTCATTTAAATCAATTAGTTCCACTGCCTGATTTTTCTCATCCACTGTTCCTCCATTTACAGTAAGTGAAGACCAATCAGTATGTGCTGGATTGAAATCTCCCATTATCACAACCTCAGTTTTTGAGTTTGGAAGATTTTGTGATAGTTCTGATGTTTTGCTGGTAACATCATGGAAGATTTCCTGTATACACTTATAATAATTAGGTTTAGTTTCTTTATGTATGGTGCCTCAAGAAAGTATCCATACTTAAGGGCAGATAGTTTTGAAATCATACGTTCACCTCAGGTGTGTTTCGGATCACATCGTTGGTTTTTCAGTTTGTTTACCTCATAGTTGTTCTGATACTTTTTTGAGGTACTGCCAGGCGTTTGGTTGCCCCATTTGAGAAGCTAGCTACAATTTCTGCATCTTCTGCCAAGTTTTGTTTGATGTAAGTTGCAACCCTTCATGGCTTCTTCCACTTCTGTCCCTCCTAAACAGGATGTAATTTTGCATATTAACTTCTGCATCCAACATTTCACTGTGTGAGTTTCGGTTAATGCAATAAAGGACAGCTTCTCCTATCTATCTATCTATCTATCTATAGCCCGACGCCCTAATCCTGCAAAGGGTGGCCGCAGACAAAACGCCTCCAAGTCACTCTGTCACCCACCATTTGACTCCCCTCCCCCCAACTCACCCCCCCCTCCCTCATATACCTCTCAACTCCATCCCTCCACCTCATCCTCGGTCTGCCCCTCCCTCTCCCTCCCTCCACCTCACCTACATACACCCTCTTAGTCAGTCTTTCATTCTCCATTCTCTCCACATGTCCAAACCACCTCAGTGTATTTCTCCTAATCTTTTCAACCACATCCACATCTACCCCACAACGTTCCTTCACTTCTTCATTCGTCAACCTGTCCCTCCACATCACTCCACATGCTCCTCTCAAGTAACTCATTTCCACTGCTCTCACTCTTGACTTGTTCCCCTCTTGCAAGGTCCACGCCTCGCTTCCATACGTCAGGGTAGGGATCACAATACCATCATGCAGTGACTTCTTAACTTCCATACTCACCTCCCTATTTCTCATCACTGCTTTCAGTGTACCAACAACCTTTCTTCCCTGCTGTACCCTTTCGTGTACTTCATCCCCCAAAGTTCCATCCTTACTCATCACACTACCCAAGTACTTGAATGCACTCACATTCTCCATATCCTCACCATCCAACCTCACTGCACACTCTGTGACTTCATTCCTCTCAAGCACCATAACTTTACTTTTGTTTACATTAACTTTCAGCTTCCTCCTCCTACACACTGTCCCAAATTCATTCACCAAACCTTGCAACTCCCATTCATCTTCACTCAACAATACTGTATCATCAGCAAACAGCAACACCGGAAGCTTCCAAATCTCACCCTCATTCATTAGGGCCACCCCCACATCCACTGCCCTACCTTGCACCTCCTTTACAACCCCATCCATATATATATTAAACAGCCATGGAGACATCACACACCCCTGTTTCAGTCCCACATTGAGATCAAAGAACTCACTCAGCTCACCATCCACTCGCACCGTAGCCCTAGCTCCCTCGTACATACTCTTCACAGCACTCAACAATTTCCCCTCCACTCCATATATTCTTAATACCTTCCACATACCTTGCCTATCTATTCTGTCATAAGCTTTCTCCAAGTCCATGAAGGCAGCATACACTTTCCTTCCCTTCTCTAGATACTTTTCCCCTAAACATCTTAGAACAAATATCTGATCTACACACCCTTTTCCCTTCCTAAATCCCCCTTGTTCTTCTCCAACTAGCTCCTCTGTCATATGCCTAACCCTATCAATGAGTATTCTACCATATATTTTACCAGTCACACTAAGAAGGCAAATACCCCTATGGTTACCACATACTTCTCTCTCCCCTTTTCCTTTGTACAGAGGAACAATTATACCTGATTTCCAGTCCTCTGGAACCCTTCCCTCTTCCCAAGCCAATCTACACAACTTCCATATCCACTCCACAACAATCTCACCCCCATACCTAAGCATTTCACCACACACTCCATCAATTCCTGGGGCCTTTCCCAGCTTAATCTTCTTCATCGCTTCCACTACTTCCGACCTACTGATCTCTTCCTCCCTCCTGTCATCTCTTCTTCTCCCAGCCATTCCCCAACCACTTATACTCACACTGCTCTCACTCTCTACATTCAACAAATCCTCAAAGTGCTCCTTCCATCTCCTCAATTTCTCTCTCTTCTCCACCAACAATCTATTATTCCTATCTTTCACTCCCCTACTATTTCCCCTTTCACACTGCCTTACTTTCTTTACCTCCTTCCAAAACAATTTCTTACTCTCCCTCCATTTCACACTGAGATTCCTCCCAAACTCTTCATCCACTTTCTTCTTACTCTCCTTCTCCTAATTTCCTAATTCTTGGAGTATTGGAACCTTACTTTAGTTGCATTTGGGATATAGGCCTCTGATGTTACCAGCACAGAACTTGGTTATTGTCAGCTGCAGCCTTTGCCTCTTTTCTCTTGCCTGTCCATTTTGTCTAACACGTACTCCATCATTTTCTGCATTGCTTTGGATTGATCTGAGAGGTTTTCCACTACTTTTCCCTAAAAAAGTGTACTGGTCTCCCATATTCTCCATTCTGTGCATTGCTGTGTCCTGGGTACATGGGTCTGTCCTACATACCGGGTGCCTGTTTATTAATGGTTTGTTCTCACCCTTAGATAGTACCTGCTGTACGGTTATGGCGAATATAGCAGTTACAGAGTATGTTAATTACAAAACCGGAAAACAGTGCAGCCCACACAAGGCATGTTCACAGGCATCTCTGTGTGTGTAAATATCCCTATGGAGTAAAACTTGAAAACAGATCTAGGGTGGGTGAGGTTGAGTGTTGAGTAAAATGTTTGGGAATTGTGGTGTAAAATAATCCCATATCTACATCAGTTTACAGTGAGTGATGATTTTATGTTAACTGAATGTTCAGACTCACTTCTTTTATGTTGGTTTGATGCTGGGGATTCCTTCATGTGGTGGCACAGGTATAGCTGGGCAGTGGCCCTTCCTGGCTTTACAAATGTCCCTCATCTCCTTCCCTATCCCCTGAAGGGCAGATTGTGGAGTGTCAGAGGATAGTAGCTTCAGCCTGCAATTCACCGGTTTCACATTTCAGCTGAACCTGGGGCTGCAACTACTGCCACTAAGTTGATTCAAATTACTGCAGTGAAAAATATTAGTTCACAGTACATCACGTGAAAACCTATTGCACACTGATTTATCATACAGGAAATTGATGCTGATTTAACATAGGTTCAGTTGGGGATACACTGGGGATCATTGGCCACATAACTTATTATCTCAAAAAGTCTTACCATTTTAGGCTTGCACTTGGTGCCCTCAGTAACACCATGCTTTCCACTTGGGGTAGTTTCCTTGCCAGACATGATTTCCAAGTTCCAAGTTTCATTATTTCAGACAAAGTATTCCACCACTTAATATCACACACTGAACTAGTAGGTGTGTCCTTGCACTGTTATTTGACGATAGCATTGGTGTTACAGTGACCTTGCATACATAAGATGGAATGAAAGAGAGATGATCATAGTGCATGTAAACACTGGATGGCTATCTTGACTTACACATCTGACCATTGGCTTATGCACAGGATTGTCATACACGGCCACCATGCCACCACAATTATCGTATAAGGAAATTCTGTGATCATTAACCCAAAACCGATGACAGTATAACTTTTACTTCATTGTTCTCTTGATTTATTGCATGCCAAAATGTTGTGTACTAAGTCGTAAACGTATTCCTGGTACTTATTTGATGTGTACATGTACTGTTTACCTGTAATTATAACTGTTAGCTTTTTAAACTTTGTGGTAGCCTGCTCTGGATATTCTATAGTTTTATAATTTGTATCTCACCTCACATTATGTTCAGTTTTGGTGACTTTGGGAGTTTTTTTTTTTTTTATACCAATATTGATCTCAGCCACAGAAAAATTATGATGTACTTTTTTTTCCCTTTTTTTTTTTAGTCAGTGCAAAGTTGAAATACAGTACTGTACTGTACTGGTATATTTAGCTTCACTTATTAGGAAGCATTGGCAATTGACAGTGACTGATTTTTTTACTTGTATTGTCTATTAAAGATTTATCATTAGATAGCTACAAACATGGGTAGTTTTAGCTATCTGTCTATAGCCAGACACTATAATCGGGTAGTAAGAGGTGGCTGTTTGTCATTGAGTTAATGGTTTTATGGGGAGGGGCACTAACCCTCCACTGACCCACTTGTTGACACGTAGGGAACACATATGGGTGGTTATGTGGTTACCACCCAGCGTTGTAAATGCTTTCCTGGCATACAGGAAACCATTAGGCTTGTCACTTAATGTAAAACCACCTGAAAAAGAAAAAGGAGGAATGAAAAGTGAGAGGAAAGATGAGAGAAGTAGAATAGTGTAAAAAATGGGATTTCATACTTTTTACTTGCATACTGTACTGTAATAAACAGGGAAACACACAGGGAATGTATAATACTGTATTGGTGAAGGGAGGTGAATAATGATAAGTGGTATGGGATGAAAGAGTAGATAGGAAGGCATTTAAAAAACAAAAGTTTACATCATGTAGTATGTTACTGCATTATTAAACCCATATGTGTTCCCTACGTGTCAACAAGTGGGTTGGTGGAGGATTAGTGTCCCTCCCCCTAAAAAAACTAACTCAATGACAAATGACCACCCCTAATGGGATTATGATGTCTGGTTATAGATAGATAGACAGATAGATAGATAGATAGATAGAATTATGGTATGGTAATACAATAAGCCCTTGACTTTCACAGTACAGTAGTTAACTTTGCTGACTCAGTTTTTTCGTGGATGTGTAAAATATAAATACACAAGTTTAAGTTGTATTTTGGGATACATTTGCAATACCTCTTGTTAAATCATGTCAAAATACACTTCAGATAAGTAGATTCTGTTGTCTGGTAATGTTTTTTGGTCAGTAGAAAGGATGAAGAGTGAGAGACTGATGAGGAGAGTTTATGTGAGTGAGGTGGAGGGAGGGGGAGGCCGTGGATGAAATGGAGGGATGGAGTGGAGAGGTATATGAGAGAGGGGTGTGTGAGCTGGGAGCAGGGCATTGAAATGGCAGGGGACCGGGTGACATGGAGGTAATTTGTTTGTGGGCACCCCTTACGGGATTAAGGCATCTGGCAATAGATAGATGTATAGATTTTTTATGGACTTAGGCCGCGGGGTAGGTCTTGGCGAAGAGTGAACCAGCTGCACAAATGAATGAATGACCAACAGTGGCGCCCCCGGTTTCACCCCAGCGATGGAAAATTGAACAAACTTATGGGCGTCGATGCTAGCCATTTGTCAAATAAATTAGCCTACCATACCTTGTCTTATTTTTTATCAATGTAGTAATTTTTTTTCTTAACTTTGATTGTGGAAAAGGCTGTGATTATACCCCTGTACAAAAATAAAGGTGAGCGAAGTGAGTGCAAGAATTACTGTGACGAGTTTCTTGAGTGTTGTAGGGAAGGTACTGGTATACCCCAATATATGATACTCCTAAATGCGATACCCCAGCTTAGCGATGGGGGTAGAAATACTGCCATACCCCGCCTAACAATGGCCAAACCCCGCTTTAACAATGGGTTTTGACTTTCTTTTACTGATTTTGATGACATTTTAGACTGAAATTTTGTGCTTAGGTTGATATATAAACTGTTTTTAGACTTAGATTAATGTGTTTTAGCCATAGGTGGAGTGAACATTGTCATTTTGGGGTACAGTTTACTAAGTTTTGATTTTTTCCAGACATATTTGACAATTTTCAGGTTTTATTTGTTGGTTTTAGTGAGTTATTTACAGGTGTTAGGCTTAGGTTAGCTTCCTTGACAGCTGTTAGGCCATTTAGATTGGCTTTAAACTTGTTTTGGGGCTCATCTCCTCTCTTCTCTCTTCCGTTTCCTTATGTTTCTTATTACATCTCCTCTCTTCTTTTCTCCTCTCCTCTCCTCTCTTCTCTTCTTTTCTCTTCTCTTCCTCTCTCTTCTCTTCTCTTCCTCTCTCTTCTCTTCTCTTCTCTTCTCTTTCCCACTCTTGTCTTCTCTTCCTCTCTCTTGTCTTCTTCTCCTCCCCTCTCTTCTCTTCTTCTCTTCCCCTTTCCTCTCTTCTTCTCTTCCCCTCTCTTCTCTTCTCTTCCCATCTCTTCTTTTCTTCTCTTCCCCTCTCCTCTCATCTCTTCTTCTCTTCCCCTCTCCTCTCATCTCTTCTTCTCTTCCCCTCTCATCCCTTCTCCTATATTCACTTCTCTCGCCCTGAAACAGTTCTTGCTTTTCCCTTTTCATACCTTCAGCCACGTCCTTTTTCCACCATCTCTCTCTCTCTCTCTCTCTCTCTCTCTCTCTCTCTCTCTCTCTCTCTCTCTCTCTCTCTCTCTCTCTCTCTGTTTTATTTTTATTTATCGTCTCCCAGTAGATGGTGGTGGTGATGATGATGATGATGATGATGATGAGGAGGAGGAGGAGGAGGAGGAGGAGGAGGAAGGTGAAGGTGATGGTGGTGGTGGTGATGATGATGATGATGAGGAGGAGGAGGAGGAGGAGGAGGAAGGTGGTGGTGGTGGTGGTGATGATGATGATGATGAGGAGGAGGAGGAGGAGGAGTAGGAGGAGGAGGAAGGTGATGATGATGATGATGATGATGATTAATTTTCTTTCTTTTTATTTCAGGTGAGTGTTGAATACTGAAGGAAGTCTGGAAAGTCCTGGTGGTAAGTACTCTCTCTCTCTCTCTCTCTCTCTCTCTCTCTCTCTCTCTCTCTCTCTCTCTCTCTCTCAATTTTTATCACCCTTCACCAGCCTCTTCCACTTCCTCTTCCTCCTTGTGTGTTCGTCCCCTTTTAACCTCATTTCTGATGATGATGATGATGATGGTGTAGATGGCAATGATGATGATGATGATGTTCTTGCAGATGGTAATGATGATGAAGATGATGTTCGTGTAGATGGTAATGATGGTGATGATCGTTTAGATGGTAATAATAATAATGCTGATGATAAGGATAAGAGTGCTGATGATTGTGATGGTGAGTATGCTGATGGTGATGATGATAATTCCCCATCTATGAATATTTTAAACTCGCGTCCTGTAACCCACAAAACTCCCACTTTCAGTAAACGGTGCCCAGAATACAAAATACACTCGCATCCCAAATATTTCCCTGTGTTCCAGTCGACTATTGGCTTTTATGGAGCGTCAAAGAACGGTGATTGTTTCCATTAACCCACCCATTGGCCCTCTGGGATTTTTTGTTTACATGCGTGACGTCAGAGGTTGAGTCCATTATTTTTACATGGGGGGGGGATGGGCAAAGATTATGTACTACTTATTTCTTTTGATACGGGCAGAGATACTGATGACATCAGAGGTTGAGTCTATTATTTTTACATTGGGGTAGGATGGGCTCATATTGTGTACTACTCATTTCTTTTGACATAGGGAAATACTGGTGATGTCAGCTGTTTAGTCCATTATTCCTAGAGAGGGGAGGAAAGGTTAAGAATAAGTACTGCTCATATATTGTGTCATAGATAAAGTCGGTCCAGTATTAGTGAGTGAGGGTAATAGCTGGTCTCTTATTTGTATGGAAGGACAGGAATATAATAGCTCCATTACTATAAATAATGCACAGAGGATGGAGTGCTCAGCCATTAATGCATAGAGAAGTTAGGGTCATTTTCGTGTGATACTCTGGGGTACGGGTGAGTCCATTGTTACAGTTGAGGGGGGTAAGGGCCAGTCCATTGTTATAGTCCAGGGGGGCAAAGGTTAGTCCATTATTGCAGAAAAGGAGGGTAGGGATAGGTTCACTATCACAGGTGGGTAAGGATCAGTCCATTTGTTAAAGTGGAGGTGGGTTAGGGTAAGTCCATTATTACGAAAGGGGTGAATCATGGTCAGTGTCATAGTGAGGGGGGGTAGGATCAGTCCATTATCGCAGAAAGGGGGAGGTAGGTCCATTAGCACAAGGAGGGGGGTGAAGGTAGGTCTGTTTCATCATCAGAGGGTCAGTCCATTTATAGCATCAGAGGGGGGTACGGGCGAGTCCATTATGAGTAAGGGGGAGTATCAGGACGTGTCAGTGGGTGCTGTTTTGATCATATTCGGTTTAATACAGTATTATGTGCGGATAATTCGCGTGTTTTTTGGCAATTAAGAGCTAATAGAGTGATTCAGGTTATGATTGGATGGGGGAGCGGTGTTTTTATGGTGTGTTTTTACCATATTAAAGAGAGAGAGAGAGAGAGAGAGAGAGAGAGAGAGTGATTTTCCATGGCGTTTTCATTTATCATTTAACCTTCATAGAGAGAGAGAGAGAGAGAGAGAGAGAGAGAGAGAGAGAGAACGTTAAAATTCTTCCTTGACTGATATTTGTTCCCTTTCTGTTTTTCATTCCTCTCATTCCTTCCTTCATTCCTCTTTCCCTCCACTTTCCTGCCTTTCCTCTTATTCCTCCCTCCTTTCTCCTTCCTCGTTCCCTCTTCTTTCCTTTATTCTTCTTCCTCTTTCCTCCTTCCTTCCTTTATTCCCCTTCCTCTTTTCCTTCTTCCTTCCTTTATTTCCCTTCCTCTCTTCCTTCTCTCTTCCTTTATTAGTCTTTCTCTTTCCCTCTTCATTATTCTTTTTCCCCTTTTAATCCTCCTTCATTTATTCATCTTTCACTCTTCCTCCTTCCTTTATTCTTCTTCCTGTCTTCCTTCTTTCTTCCTTTATTC
>NC_136984.1:2410140-2430140 GCF_032717465.1 Coenobita brevimanus | reverse complement strand
GTGAGAAAAACCACCATGCAGCATGGAAAAACTGACATGGAAATTTTATAGGAAACACTGGAAAGGAAAAGTCACATTCTATAATACTTTATCTATAAGCTACCCGATAGAGTAACCTGAAAGAGAAAGTAAACAAATAAAATAATAGTTGCGGCATGACATTATAAACCAGTTACATTGAGTTAATGGGAAGTCTGTGGACATAACGTGGAAGCTACACACTGCACAGTGTGGATGTTTAGGGGTGGTGCAGCAGCCTTGCCTGGCGCTTTTAAGGTAGGCAGCAGTCAATCAGGCCCTAGCTCCGTTTGCTCCACTGAGACAAGGAACTCTCCCATGTGGGACAAGTACACAAGTTTCATCCTGAAGCAGTGACCCCTGGTACATTAAAAAAATCCCGATGGTGGTCACTTGACTAACAGGGACCCTCAGTGATCCACAGCCCATCACAGGTCGAAAGTAAGAGTAGTGACCGTTAACTCAGGGTTATCTGTGCAGCTCCTAATCTGTGCTTATATTGCTTTCTTTGCGCTGGGGAGACTGAAAAGTATATAGGACGGGTGTCTTAGATAAAAGGGGACTGCACAGTGCACAGTGTGGATGTGCAATGCACAGAGTGGATGTTTAGGGGTGGTGCGGCAACCTTCCCTGGCGCTTTTTAGGTAGGCAGCAGTCAATCAGGCAATAGCTCCGTTCACTCCACTGAGACAAGGAACTCTCCCATGTGGGACAGTACACAAGTTTCATCCTGAAGCAGTGACCCCTGGTACATTAAAAAAATCCCGATGGTGGTCACTTGACTAACAGGGACCCTCAGTGATCCACAGCCCATCACAGGTCGAAAGTAAGAGTAGTGACCGTTAACTCATACCCAAGAGGAGGAGGAGGAGCAGGAGGAAAAGGAAGAAGGAAATGATGAAAAGAAGGATGAGGATGAGGAGGAAAAGAGAAAGAGGGGGAAAAGCGCGAAGGAGGAGGAAGAAGTGGAGAATGATAAAGAGAAAGAGGAATGGAGAGGAAGACAAGGAAAGGAGAAAGAGGAGGAGAAAAAGGAGGAAAAAAGACGGAAGAGGAGGAGGAGGAGAGGACAGTAGAGGAAAGAAAGGGAGGAGGAGGAGGAGGAGGGGGAGAGGAAATGAGTGTAATAAGGCCGAGCTACACTGCTTAATACATGATAGGCCTACAGTATTCCCCATAAGGAGGTAGAGGAGGAGGGGGAGGAGGATATAATCAAGCAAAAAAGATGCAACGAGAGGAAATAAGAGAGAGAGGTAATGAAATTCAAGTCCAAAGTAATCTAGGTAACAGTAAGGTGGTCAAGGTAATATTGGGTAATCTAGGTGAGAGAGAGAGAGAGAGAGAGAGAGAGTTGAAGGAGTAATTGGTGTTTGGTCAAGAGCAATAAATTAAGTGTTTTAGCTGTGTGAACTGCAGTAATGTGTGTGTGTGTGTGTGTGTGTGTGTGTGTGTGTGTGTGTGTGTGTGTGTGTGTGTGTGTGTGTGTGTGTGTGTGTGTGTGTGTGATCTGGGAGGCTGGAGGAGGGCAGGAGAGAAGAGGAGAGGGAAGAGGAGGAGAAGAAGATGATGTGTGTGTGAGTTGGGAGAATGAAGGAGGAGGGGAGGGAAGAAAAGTGAAGAGAGGAGAGGAGAGGAGAGGAAAGAAAAAGTAAGCGCATGGCAATTGCTTCACGAGAGAGAGAGAGGGAGAGAGAGAGAGAGAGAGAGAGAGAGAGAGTATTGAAGGAGTAATTGGTGTTTGGTCAAGAGCAATGGATTAAGTGTACTCGCTGTGTGAATTGCTGTGTGTGTGTGTGTGTGTGTGTGTGTGTGTGTGTGTGTGTGTGTGTGTGTGTGTGTGTGTGTGTGTGTGTGTGTGTGTGTGTGTATACTTTAATAGCGTTGATGGTGATGGATGGTTGTGGAAGTGGTGGTGGTGTTAGGAGGTAGTGGTGATAATGATGTGATAGTAGCTTTCTGTGTGATTGATAGTGTTGCAGATAATTGTAGTAGTGGTAGCAGTAGTAGTAGTAGTAGTAGTGGTTGTGGTGGTGGTGGTGTTGTTGGTGGTGCTAGTGATTGGGGTGGCGTTGATGATGATGATAGCATTATGTGTGTGTGTGTGTGTGTGTGTGTGTGTGTGTGTGTGTGTGTGTGTGTGTGTATCTATCATATCTATCTATCTATCAATCTATCCACAAAGACCCACTCTTCCTCCACAAACCCCCTCCCCCTCTCACTCCCCCTCCACATTAATTTTCATTGGGAAAATTAAAGCCAATTAAAGCTCTCTCTCTTTTTCAGAATTTAGGATTGGAATTGACAAAGGACCTCGGTTGATTCCCTAATGAATGGGTTAATTTTTCTGCTGTGAGAGAGAGAGAGAGAGAGAGAGAGAGAGAAAGAAAGAGAGAGAGAGAGAGTCAGGTTGATTTTTACCTGTTAAAGAGACACTAATGCTGGTTATGTTAGAGAGAGACAGACAGACAGACAGAGAGAGAGAGTGACAGAGAGAGAGAGAGTGACAGAGAGAGAGAGAGTCAGGCTGATTTTTCCCCTGTAGAGAGGCACTAGTATTCGTTATATTAGAGAGAGAGAGAGAGAGAGAGAGAGAGAGAGAGAGAGAGAGAGAGAGAAATAGAGAGAGAAAGAGAGGGAGAGAGAGAGAGAGAGAGATTTATGGTCTTGATATCCAGATTAATGAAGAGAGAGAATTAATCTTAATCTTTTGTTATGAGAGGAGTAAAAATGGTGCAATGTGTGTGTGTGTGTGTGTGTGTGTGTGTGTGTGTGTGTGTGTGTGTGTGTGTGTGTGTGTGAGAGAGAGAGAGAGAGAGAGAGGGATTCATCAGTATATTCATTCTATTCATTTTTTCTTTCACCTCCAATTGGGGAAAATATAAAAAAAAAAGGTGAGAGTCATTAAGAAGGTGACGAGGCAGGTAAAAAAAAAATATGAGAGAGAGAGAGAGAGAGAGAGAGAGGTATCGTTATATTCATTTTATTGTTTTTATTTCACATGTAATTGAGGAAAATAAAAAAAGGTAACGAGACAGGTAAAAAAATAAATATCCAGGTAATCAGAGCTAATTAGGGGTCATTTAGAGGGCTAGGTATCCGCTAATTGCCTATGACCTAAGCTGAACGCAAAGTCCTTACTATTCCTCTCTTTCCCTTAGGCAGTAAAGGATTGGATTATTGATAGATGGATAGATAGATAGATTGGTAGATAGATAGGTAGGTAGGTGAATGGATGGTTGGGTGGAGAGATTGATAGATGGATGGATGGATAGATAGATGGATTGATGGATAGATAGATAGATAGATAAACTGATTGATTGATAGGTAGGTAGTAAGTAGTAGGTAGTAAGTAGTAAGTACAGTAGATGAACGTAGACAGATAGATAGATAGATAGACAGATATAAACTAGTGTATATAGATGGATAGATAGATTGTGGAGAGAGAGAGAGAGAGAGAGACAGACAGACAGACAGACAGACAGACAGATAGATAGAATATTCTCCCATACACATTATCAATCTCATCATGGCCCCACTAGGGAATGTGTGGTCAGTGATTGGACGAAATGGAGTAATAGGCTTGATTGGAACGTGGTCTGAGTTTGTACCTGATTTAGTATGACGAGGAAGAGAGAGAGAAATAAGAGGAAGGCAAGAGGCGTTGGAGGAAGAGGAGGATAGGTAGAGAGGGAGAGAGAAAGAACTGGAGGAGAGATGGAAGAGGAAAGAGGAAGAAAGAGAGTGAGATAAAGAGGGAAAGGGAAACATGAGCAAAGAGAGAGGAGGAAGAGGAAAGAAGAGAGGAATAAGAGGAAGAAAAAGGGGAATAAGAGGAAGAAAAAGAGGAATAAGAGGAAGAAAAAGAGGAAGAAGAGGAAGAAAAAGGGGAAGAAGAGGAAGAAAAAGAGGAGTAAGAGGAAGAAACAGGAATAAGAGGAAGAAAAAGAGGAGTAAGAGGAAGAAAAAGAGGAATAAGAGGAAGAAAAAGAGGAATAAGAGGAAGAAAAAGAGGAATAAGAGGAAGAAAAAGAGGAATAAGAGGAAGAAAAAGAGGAATAAGAGGAAGAAAAAGAGGAATAAGAGGAAGAAAAAGAGGAATAAGAGGAAGAAAAAGAGGAATAAGAGGAAGAAAAAGAGGAAGAAAAAGAGGAGTAAGAGGAAGAAAAAGAGGAATAAGAGGAAGAAAAAGAGGAATAAGAGGAAGAAAAAGAGGGATAAGAGGAAGAAAAAGAGGAATAAGAGGAAGAAAAAGAGGAATAAGAGGAAGAAAAAGAGGAGTAAGAGGAAGAAAAAGAGGAGTAAGAGGAAGAAAAAGAGGGATAAGAGGAAGAAAAAGAGGAATAAGAGGAAGAAAAAGAGGTATAAGAGGAAGAAAGAGAGGAATAAGAGGAAGAAAGAGAGGAATAAGAGGAAGAAAGAGAGGAATAAGAGGAAGAAAGAGAGGAATAAGAGGAAGAAAAAGAGAAATAAGAGGAAGAAAGAGAGGAATAAGAGGAAGAAAAAGAGAAATAAGAGGAAGAAAGAGAGGAATAAGAGGAAGAAAAAGAGGAATAAGAGAAAGAAAAAGGGGATTAAGAGGAAGAAAAAGGGGAATAAGAGGAAGAAAAATAGGGATAAGAGGAAGAAAAAGAGGAAGAAAAAGAGGAGTAAGAGGAAGAAAAATAGGGATAAGAGGAAGAAAAAGAGGAAGAAAAAGAGGAGTAAGAGGAAGAAAGAGAGGAATAATT
Organism: Coenobita brevimanus; assembly: GCF_032717465.1. Taxonomy (NCBI): domain Eukaryota; kingdom Metazoa; phylum Arthropoda; class Malacostraca; order Decapoda; family Coenobitidae; genus Coenobita; species Coenobita brevimanus. The sequence continues at coordinate 2,425,395 of NC_136984.1, read as the reverse complement.
TAATAGGACAAGGATAGTACTATGAATGAGTCAGTGGAAGGAGTATTTTCTCTCTTTTGGTGTGATTGTCTCTCCTCTTCTCTCCTCTCTTCTTCTCTCTTCTCTTCTCTTTTCTCCTCTTCTCTCCTCTCTGCTCTTCTTTTCTCTTCTTTCCTCTCTTCTATCCTTTTCTCCCCTCTCTTCTCTTCTCCTCTCCTCTCCTCTCTTCTCTTCACTTCTCTTCTCTTCTCTTCTCTTGGGGACTCTATTGTACGCAGTCAGCTTGAGGAATTTTGTGGACGTGCCCCCATCAGCAGAAAGAGGTACTGTTTTCCAGGAGGTGGACTATGTGATATCACAGAAGCCTGCGATGAGGTCACAAAAGACGCAAATGATCAAACTCTATACGTTATCCATGTTGGTACAAATGATCTGAAGCGCAATAGATCAGAGGAATTGCTAGCAAAGTATCATGAAATGATCAAACAATTCAAAACTAAGTCCACTAATGTGATAATATCTGGTATACTCCCAAGGATCAAGGCAGAAAATAGTTTCTATGATAAGGCCTTCAGCACAAATAACCGGCTTAAATCTCTCTGCATGCAAGAGGGAGTCGACTTTGTCAATCTGTGGGACCAGTTTTATGAGCAACATACTCTATTCCAGAAAGATGGTCTCCATTTGAACTCAGTAGGAGCGGCACGGCTAGGTAGACTTCTACACGATAAAGTCGCCCTCTTCAGATCAAAAAACGCGGCACGTCCAGGAACAGTAACCTTAACGTAAATACCCACAAAGTCAGATCACCAACTGTTCGGAACGGAATTAGAGTCTGCTATGCTAACGCACGTAGTCTACGTAACAAGTTTGAGGATTTAGAATCTCTAATTTACCTAGAAAATTATGACATCATTGGCATCACAGAGTCCTGGATTAACACATCTGACCGTGACTTTCTAGCAGAATACTCACTAACAGGGTACAATATTTTCAGCTGTGAGCGACCACATCGAGCTGGTGGCGGTGTTTTACTATATGTGAAAACTAGTCTCCATCCCCTTGTGCTATCCAAACCCAGTATTACCAACATAGATGCCAGTTATGTTCAGCTAAGTATTAATTCACACAAAATAAATATATGTCTGATCTATCGTCCTCCAGCACAGTCAACTGAGACAGATGAAAAACTTTACGATCAAATTGCGGAAATTTGTTGTCAAGAGGATAGCGTAATTTTTGGAGACTTTAATCTACCGGTAACAAAGTGGGGTGAACCACTGACGGCACACTCAGGACAAGAGCTTTATACGAATCTTCAGGAAAGCGCCCTTTCCCAACACGTAGAATACCCAACGAGAGGAAACAATATCCTAGACATCATCTTGACTACAAATGATAACCTAGTCAACAACGTTGAAATAGGACCTGAGTTTAGTTCCAGTGATCATCGAACTATACAGTTTAATATTACTACTGAAAAAGTAAAAGAAACGGAGAGCAAAGAAAAGGTCCCAGATTATCGTAGAGCTAATTTCAACAGGCTCAGAGCGCTACTTGCAACTGCAGATTGGAATCAAATGTCTGAAACCGATGACATAAACCAAGCATGGGAAATATTCACCGAAAAATTTAATGAAGTGGTAAAGTCATGTGTGCCACTACGTAACAGACGTCCAGCTGGAAATAGTAAACCAAAGTGGTGGTCCAGTGAAATAAAAAGTAACTTAATAGCCAAAAAACAGGCATACCATAAATATAAAGCTACACAAAATAATGATGATAAATTGCAGTACGATAATCTATGCCGCATATCGAAAAGACTTATTAAACAAAGCAAAAGAGCACTAGAGATCAACATTGCTAATACATGCAAATCAAATCCTAAAGAATTTTACAGTTACATTAGAAAGAAAAAGGTTATGACTACATCAATAGGTCCTCTAGAAACAAACAATGGCAAACGCACTGAAAATGAGGTCGAAATGGCAAACATTCTTAACGATTACTTTGCGTCTGTTTTTACAGTAGAAAACACCACCAGAAACCTACTGTTACCCACAAACCAAGCAAATAGCACAGTCCTTAGTAACTATGCTATCCATAATAACGATATCCTTTCAGCCATAAATAGTACGGACATAAACAAAACCCCTGGCCCCGATAAAATATCACCGAGAATTCTCAAAGAAGCAAAACATGAGTTACTGCTGCCACTCTCTGTCTTATTCAATAATTCATTAAGTACCGGGAAAGTTCCACGCAAATGGAAACTAGCAAACGTAACACCAATTTTCAAAAAAGGAAATGAGTCGCACCCAGGAAATTACAGACCAATCAGCTTAACATCAGTAGTGTGCAAGTTAATGGAAAAAATCATAAGAGATAAAATAGTTAATTATCTAGAAGAAAATAATATAATTAAAGACTCGCAACATGGATTCAGACATCGTCGTTCATGCTTAACTAACTTACTGGACTTCTTCCATGATGTTTACAAATCATACGATGACTCAAGAGCAGTAGATATAATTTACCTCGACTTTCAGAAAGCATTTGACACTGTCCCTCACAAGCGTCTCATGAGAAAAATAGAAGCACATGGAATAAAAGGAAAGACGCAAAAATGGTTACAAGACTGGCTGTCAGACCGAAACAGCGAGTTGTGGTAAACGGAAAGGAATCCAAATGGCGTAATGTGATCAGCGGCGTTCCCCAAGGCTCAGTGCTTGGACCGGTACTTTTATTATCTATATAAATGACATTGATGAGGGTCTAAATTGTAAAGTATCCAAATTTGCAGATGATACTAAAATAACCAGTAAAGTCACTTCAAAATTACAGTGGCAGCAGTTACAAAATGACCTTAATACTTTAGCAAGCTGGGCAGAAAAATGGCAAATGAAATTCAACACAGAAAAATGTAAAGTACTTCATATTGGAAGTAACAATGTCCATGCAAATTACAAAATGAACAATATTCAGTTATCAAGTACAGACAGTGAAAAGGATCTTGGTGTGATAATATCAAATGACCTAAAACCAAGCAAGCAGTGTACCGATGCAGTTAAAATTGCAAACAAGCTAATGGGTTTTATTGGAAGAACTTTCGAGTTTAAATCAGAAAAAGTCATACTTGCCTTGTACAACTCGCTAGTGCACCCCTATCTTGAGTATTGTGTGCAATTCTGGTCTCCGTACTACAGAAAGGACATTGAAAAATTAGAGAAAATTCAGCGAAGAATCACAAAAATGATACCACGACTTAGAAACAAACCATATGAGGAACGCCTTGAAGAACTTAAATTATTTAGCCTAACGAAGCGCAGGTTAAGAGGGGACCTTATTGAAGTTTTCAAAATCATGAAGGGATATGACAACTTAGACATGGATAAATATTTTCATATAGACCGGTTGAGTCAAACCAGAAGTAATGGCTGCAAAATCATGGGAAAGCGATTCCAATCCCACGAAGCAAAATACTTCTTCTTTAACAGAGTTGTAAATATCTGGAACAGATTACCCTCAGATACCGTGAACAGTATCTCAATTGAGACATTCAAAAACAAATTAGACAAATATTTGCACGAAAATCCTCAGCTGACTCTTTTTCTGTCCGAATAACTTGCTTTTATAGCTACGGTACATGTAAGTTCATGCCCCTTTAGTCTACAAGACATCCCGTAAACAATGTACCCATACATAGTGTTGCGTCACAATATTATACATTTTCAATTTAGTCGGTGCAAACAAAGCAATATAAGCACAGATTAGGATCTGCACAGATAACCCTGAGTTAACGGTCACTACTCTTACTTTCGACCTGTGATGGGCTGTGGATCACTGAGGGTCCATGTTAGTCAAGTGACCACCATCGGGATTTTTTTAATGTACCAGGGGTCACTGCTTCAGGATGAAACTTGTGTACTTGTCCCATATGGGAGAGTTCCCTATCTCAGTGGAGTGAACGGAGCTAGGGCCTGATTGACTGCTGCCTACCTTAAAAGCACCAGGCAAGGCTGCCACACCACCCCTAAACATCCACACTGTGCAGTCCCCTCGTGTCTACAGGACACCCCGTAAACTTAACATAGCGTCATGTCACGTCATTATACGTTTTTCGATTTACCCAAAGCAAGTCAGGTAATATACAGTAAGCACAGATTAGGATCTGCACAGATAACCCTGAGTTAACGGTCACTACTTTTACTTTCGACCTGTGATGGGATGTGGATCACTGAGGGTCCCTGTTAGTCAAGTGACCACCATCGGGATTTTTTTAATGTACCAGGGGTCACTGCTTCAAGATGAAACTTGTGTACTGTCCCACATGGGAGAGTTCCTTGTCTCAGTGGAGTGAACGGAGCTATTGCCTGATTGACTGCTGCCTACCTAAAAAGCGCCAGGGAAGGTTGCCGCACCACCCCTAAACATCCACTCTGTGCATTGCACATCCACACTGTGCACTGTGCAGTCCCCTTTTATCTAAGACACCCGTCCTATATAGTGTTGAATCCCCCCAGTGCAAAGAAAGCAATATAAGCACAGATTAGGATCTGCACAGATAACCCTGAGCTAACGGTCACTACTCTTACTTTCGACCTGTGATGGGCTGTGGATCACTGAGGGTCCCTGTTAGTCGAGTGACCACCATCGGGATTTTTTTAATGTACCAGGGGTCACTGCTTCAGGATGAAACTTGTGTACTTGTCCCACATGGGAGAGTTCCTTGTCTCAGTGGAACAAACGGAGCTAGGGCCTGATTGACTGCTGCCTACCTTAAAAGCGCCAGGCAAGGCTGCTGCACCACCCCTAAACATCCACACTGTGCAGTGTGTAGCTTCCACGTTATGTCCACAGACTTCCCATTAACTCAATGTAACCGGTTTATAATGTCATGCCGTAACTATTATTTTATTTGTTTACTTTCTCTTTCAGGTTACTCTATCGGGTAGCTTATAGATAAAGTATTATAGAATGTGACTTTTCCTTTCCAGTGTTTCCTATAAAATTTCCATGTCAGTTTTTCCATGCTGCATGGTGGTTTTTCTCACTTTTTCCTGGAGGGTTTGGTGGTGGGGGGAGCCTTCTTGCTTTACTATCCTTATCCTTCAACATGTAGAGTCAGATCTTGTAGTCATAGTGTTCTCTAACAAGCAGCCTCGAAAGGACCATAAGGTCTGTTGCTGTTTGCTTTCCTGTGTAATCCTCCCCTCCCCTCCCCTCCCCTCCCCTTCCCTCCCCTCGTTCTGAAAGGGTTACTAGATTATGCCGAGACCGAACGCAGGAGTCGAATTCTCCATGGATGAACAAACTCAATCATACGGTGCCGAGAGCGTTCAAGAAGCCGAATCCTACCCACCGCTAAAGAGAGAGAGAGAGAGAGAGAGAAAGAGAGAGAGAGAGAGAGAGAGATGGGGTGTAGGAAGGGAATTAGGAGATAGAAAAAGAAAAGAGAGAGAGGGGGGAGGAGGAGAGGAGGGAGATAGATAGATAGAGAGAGAGAGAGAGAGAGAGAGAGAGTTGGGGAGGAGGAAGGGGAGGAGACAGAGAGAGAGAGAGAGAGAGAGAGAGAGAGAGGTGGGGAAGAGGAAGAGGGGAAGGAAATAGAAAGGCAAGAGACAGACAGACAGACAGACAGGATGGGGAGGAGGAAGGGAAGGAGGTAGAAAGGCAAGAGAGAGAGAGAGAGAGTGATGGGGTGGAAAGAGGAAGAAGGGAGAGAGATAGAAGTGGAAGAGGAAGGGGAGAAAAGGAAAGAGAAGGGGAGAGGAAGAGATGGAGGAGGAGGAAGAGAGCGAGAGGGAGAAAAAGAGAGCAAGAGGAACAGGAACACAGAAAAATGGAAGAAGAAAGAGGAGAGGAAGAGAAAAGAGAAATAAGAGGGAGCCAAGAGGCGTAGGAGGAGGAGTAGGAAGAGGAAGAGGAGGAGAAGTAGAGAGGGAAAGAGAAAGAACTGAAGGAGAGATGGAAGAGGAGAGGAGAGAGGAAGAAAAAGAGTAATAAGAGGAAGACAAGTGGCGTTGGAAGAAGAGAAAGATAGATAGAGGGGGAAAGAGAAAGAAAAACTGAAGATGGAAGAGAAAGGACAATTAGAGGAATAAAAAGAGGACTAAGAGGAAGAGTAAGAGGCGTAAGAGAAAGAAAAAGAGGCGTAAGAGCAAGAGTAAGAGACGTAAGAGCAAGAGTAAGAGGCGTAAGAGCAAGAGTAAGGGGCGTAAGAGCAAGAGTAAGAGGACTAAGAGGAAGAGTAAGAGGCAAGTGGGCGTGCCAGGTTCCGGATCCTCTCCACCACAACTACTGTATGTGCATCAGATTCGGTCCACTTAAGCGCCTCGACTCGCTCCATTAGACTTGGGATCCGGGGATTGACGAGGGAGGGAGGGAGGGAGGGAGGAGGAGGAAGAGTGAGGGAGAGGAGGAGGAGGAGGGAGAGAGGGAGGGAGGAATTAGGGAGCAGGAGGAGATATGGAGGGATTAGGGAGAGGACGGAGGAAGGGAGGGGAAGTGGAGGAGGAATGAGGGAGAGAGGGAGGGAGGGAGGAATTAGGGAGAGGAGGGAGGAAGAGGAGGAAATAGCGGAATTAGGAGAGGATGGAGAGAGGAGGAGGAGGAGGAAGAGTGTGGTAGGAAAGGAGGAAGAGAAAGAAATGGAGGAATTAGGAGAGGATGGAGAGAGGAGGAGGCCGAGGAAGAGCAAGAGTCTGGTGGGGGAGGAAGGAAAGTGATGGAGGGAGAGGAGGAGGAATTCTGATGTTTGGAGTTTGTGGGAGGAAGGAGCGAGGAAGAAATGGGGAGAGGGAGAGATGGAGGGGAGGGAAGGAAGAAGGAGGTGGAGGGGAAGGGAGAAAGTGTGGCGTGGAGGGAGGGAGGGCTGAAGGTATTAGGCGAAGGAAGACGAGGAAGAGTCTCAGGAAGAAGAGAGGATTACACAAGGAAGGAAGTGGGTTATACGAGGAGAGGAGGAACAGGGAAGAGGAAGAGAGATGATGGAGGAAGGAGAAGATGTGATGATGGTGATGATGATGATGATGATGGTGATGGTGGTGATGATGATAATGGTGATAATGATGATGATGATGATGGTGATGATGGTGGTAGTGGTGATTATGATGATGATGATGATGATGGTGATGATGATGATGATGATGATGATGGTGATGATGATGGTGATGATGATGATGATGATGATGATGATGATGATGATGGTGATAATAATGGTGATGGTGATGATGATGGTGGTGGTGGTGATTATGATGATAATGATGATGGTGATGATGATGATGATGATGATGGTGATAATAATGGTGATGGTGATGATGATGATGGTGATGGTGATGATGATGAGATTAAGTGATGATGAAATTAGTTCAAGAAGAAGAAGGGAAGAGAGAGAGAGAGAGAGAGAGAGAGAGAGAGAGAGAGAGAGAGAGAGAGAGAGAGGCTTCTTGGAACAGGAATTTAAGAGTGGAAGGAAAGAGGATGTAAAGAGGAAGAGGAGAGAGAAGACTTCAGGGAGAGAGCATTATAAGTAAGAAAAAGAGTGGCAGAGAAGGAAAAGAGAGAGAAGAGAGAAAGAGCGGAGGAAACTGTGAGGAGGAGGAGCCGTTAAGAGGAGGGGAAGAAGAAGAGGGAGAGAGAGAGAGAGAGAGAATTTTCTACACTTCGAGGAGTATCTAAACAAGTTAAATTGACAAATGGACACACTGAGAGAGAGAGAGAGAGAGAGAGAGAGAGAGAGAATGAGCGATCCGAGATTATGAATAAATTTCTCGTCACCAAAGTCTCTCTTGACGTTACCAGTTTTTCCTCCTCCTCCTCCTCCTCCTCCTCCTCCTTCTCCTTTAGCCCCCCTTCCCTCTCCTCCCCTTTCCCCCTCTTCTGTTCCTTCTCTTCCTCTTCCGCTTGTCTTTCTCCCTCTTCCCATGTATGCAACAGGTCAACTCTGGAACTATCTCCCTCAGTATTTCCCACTGCCTGCGATCTCCAGTCTTTCAAACGCAGTGTGTCCAGGCATCTCGAAAAGAACGGATCTTGAATTTGGCTCTCTGTTAGCTTGTTTTGGTTTTTTCTTAGAGGGAATAATTTGTGCACTCCTGGCCTTGGGTTCCTTCTTCCTTGCATACAAAAACGTACATACATACACACACCCACACAAAAACACACATATATACAAACATCCTTCCTGTCCTTCCCTTACCCCTTCCCTGTCCTTCCCTTTGGCCTTGCATGAGTATTTTCCTCTTGACTACGACCTCCTGCTTTCCCCGTTATATGAGAAGCCTGCGTGTTTCGGCGGGTGCCCTTTTCGTTGGTTTTCGTGGTGTTAGTGGGGTTGTTCCTGGCGCTGTTTTTAATGTGAGTGAGAGGCTGGAATTTCTCTCTCTCTCTCTCTCTCTCTCTCTCTCTCTCTCTCTCTCTCTCTCTCTCTCTCTCTCTCTCTCTCTCTCTCTTCGTGGACACTCATTGATCGAGCCGTTTACATCCTTTCCTCACTACCTCTCCCCTATATTTCTCCTCCCTCCTCTGCCATCAACTCTCTCTCTCATCTCTCCCTCCCTCCTTCCCTCCCTCTATCCTTCTCCCTGTCCACTCTCTCTCATCCCTCTCTCTCTCCCTCCCCCTATCCTTCTCTCTTCCCTCCTCTCCCTAACTTTCTTTTTGTCACTATTTCCTCTCCCTCTTCTCCTCTCCCCATCTCTCTCTTTTCCTATCGTTGGCTCCCCTTTTACCCTCCCCCCCTCTTTCCCCTCCCCTCCCTCCCCTCCCCAACCCCCTGTCCCAAACGCCTAAGGGATTTTTCCTACAAGATAACTTAATCCTGCTCTCAGCCTCGGTTTCCTCCTCCTCCTCCTCCTCCTCCTCCTCCTCCTCTTCCTCTTCCTTCAGCATGTAGAATTAGATCTCGTAGTCAAAGTCTACTCTGTAACAAGCAGCCTTGAAAAGACTGTTAAGTTTGCTGGTGTTTGCTTTGCTTTGTATATTCCTCCTCCTCCCCTTCCTCCTCCTCCTCCTTCTCCCTCTCTCTCTCTCTCTCTCTCTCTCTCTCTCTCATCTAACCTAGAAGAAATTTGCATATATACGGTACATAGGGTCCATCCCCCCACCCCCCACCTCTCTCTCTCTCTCTCTCTCTCTCTCTCTCTCTCTCTCACACACACACACACACACACACACACACACACTCCAGCCTTACCTTCCTTCTCCCTCTGTTCTTTATTACTCTCTCAATCTCTCTCCTGTTTTATTCTCTCTTGCGTCTCCTTCTTCCTCCTCTCTCTTCTCTCCCCTCTCTCTCTCCTCTTTATCTCCCCCTCCCTTCTTCCCCGTCTCTCCCTCTCCCTTTCATTCCCTCTCCTCCGTCTCCCCTCTCTTCCTCTCTCTCCCCTCTCTTCCTCTCTCTCCCCTCTCTTCCTCTCTCTCCCCTCTCTTCCTCTCTCTCCCCTCTCTTCCTCTCTCTCCCCTCTCTTCCTCTCTCTCCCCTCTCTTCCTCTCTCTCCCCTCTCTTCCTCTCTCTCCCCTCTCTTCCTCTCTCTCCCTTCACTCCTTCAATTCCTTCTTTCTCCCACTTCCTTTCCTTTGTTTCTTCTTCCTTCCCTCCCTCCCTTTCCTCCACTCCAGTTCCTTCTTCCCACTTCCATTCCTCTCTTTCTTTTCCCTTCCAATTTCTTCCCTTCCCTTCATCACTTCCCTCCCTCTTCGTTTCTCTACCTCCTATATTTTTCCTCCTACCCCCTCCCCATCCCCACATCCCCTCTTTGTATCCATCCCATACTTTCCTCTCTCTTTCCTTCCCTCCCCCACCCCTCCTCCCCCCTTCCTTTTCCCTCTCGTCCCGTCTTCTCTTCTTCCTCTCTCATTTCCCCTCTTCTCTTCCCCCCCCCTCTCCTCACCCTGTTCTTTCTCTCCTCCCTTCCCTCCTCCCTTCTCGTTCCTTTCCTTCTCCCTCTTCTTCCTTTCTCTTACCTCCTCCCTTCCTCTCTTCCCCTTCTTTCCTTCCCCTCCTGTCCTTCCCCTTCCCTCCTCTCTTTCCTCCTCCCCCTCCTCTTTCCCCTTCCCCTCCACATTCACATAAACACCAGAAGAGGAGGTAACGCCACTGTCCACCTCATAGTTTTAAATCTCTCTCTCTCTCTCTCTCTCTCTCTCTCTCTCTCTCTCTCTCTCTCAACTTCACTAAGCAGAGTTTTTCACGTCTCTTTAATCAATTTAATGTTTGCGAACTTTGGTGTGCAATTACCCTAGAGTTTTGCCTCACATAATCGTGCAGTGTGGTGTGGTGTGGTGTGGTATTGTGTAGTGTTGTGTGGCGTGGTGTAGTGTGGTGTGGTGTGGCGTGGTGTCGTGTGGTGTGGTGTGGTGGTGTGGTGTGGTGTGGTGTGGCTTGGTGTGGTGTGGCGTGGTACGGTGTGGCGTGGTGTGGTGTGGTGCAGCGTAGTGTAGTTGTGGTTAAAGCAGTGAGGTGTCTCGCGGGAAACATCATTTTTGAGACAAACTCTCTCCATTTTTCCTCTGCACAATTTACCAAGGAATTTATGTTGTTTTAAGATCATCATTAATTTTACCTGTTTTTCCGTCACTACCTGCATTCATTTCACGGGGGGGGTTTGCAGACAGGCTGACAAATGAGGAAGTGAAGGAGCGTTGTGGTGTGGATGTGGATGTGATAGGAAGCGTTAGGAGAAGCGCAATGACCTGGTTTGGCCATGTGGAGAGGATGGAGAGTGAGAGACTGACAAGGAGAGTGTATGTGAGTGAGGTGGAGGGGAGGAGAGGGAGGGAGAGGCCAAGGATGAGATGGAGGAATGGAGTGGAGAGGTATATGAGAGAGGGGAGTGTGAGCTGGGAGCAGGGCAGTGAAATGACGGGGGACAGGGCGACATGGAAGCGATTTGTTTGTGGCGATTTGTGTTAGGCTGTCTTTACGTATGCACAGGGAAGACATTGTGAGCGGGATTTGGAGAGGATTGTTGTGTAAGCAACCGTTTTATCTTTCTTTCTTTCTTTTTCTTTTTTCCTACCCCCTGGAGTGTCGTGGTAAGCAAGATACCGGCGTTTATACTCATTTGTTTATGTTAAAAGGATACCGGCGTCTATAGTCATGTGTTTATGTTACAGGGATACCGGCGTTTATACTTGTTTATGTTACAGGGATACCGGCGTTTATACTTGTTTATGTTACAGGGATACCGGCGTTTATACTCTATTGTTTATGTTACAGGGATACCGCCGTCTATAGTCTTGTGTTTACGTTACAGGGATACCGACGTTTATACTTGTTTACATTACAGGGATACCGACGTTTATACTTGTTTATGTTACAGGGATACCGTCGTCTATAGTCTTGTGTTTACGTTACAGGGATACCGGCGTTTATACTCTATTGTTTATGTTAGAGGGATACCGGCGTTTATACTCTATTGTTTATGTTAGAGGGATACCGGCGTTTATACTCTGGTGTTTACGTTACAGGGATACCGTCGTCTATACTCTTGTGTTTATGTTATGGCTGCTGACTGTTTATTTTTATTTTATTTTATTTTATTATTATTATTATTATTTTTAGAGAGAGAGAGAGAGCAGTGTTCTTGAAAGGGTGGTGTGGGAAATAACAGCTTGGCGCAAATGGTGGACAACGATAAAAGCAACAGCCAGAAGTAAAAGTTTTCCTCCATTCCACTGCGTCTACTTCACACTTACTCCATGACCTCGTCTGACCTTACTCTTGCTCTGCTCTTACTCATACGACGGCAGTGACCTGTTTTACGCTGCCTTGACCTTTCTACTGCATTTCTCCTTTCCCCTCCCTCCATCCACTCCCATTCCTCCTTCCCGGTCCCTCCTTTCCCCTCCCTCCATCCACTCCCTTTCCTCCTTCCTTATCCATCCTCTCATATTTTTTTTAGTCATTTGTTTTTCCTTCCTCTTTTCTGTTAGTAAAAAAAAAAATAGCAGTCATTCCTCCTTGACGCATCATATCAGAGAGAATCATCTATGGTCAGAGAAGCATAACAAGCCTCTCTCAGGAATATTAGCCAGGTGGGGAAATTGAGAGAAGAGGTGAATATATTAGTAGAGGAATATGCCAAGCCTCTCTGAGCATATCTATGAGGAGAGGAGTATACCAAGCCTCTCTCAGCATATCTTTGAGGAGAGAAATATACTAAGCCTTTCTCAGCTTGGAAATATTACACACAGAAACATACCAAGCCTTTCTCACGTTAGGAATATTAGCCAGCTGGGGAGATTGAGAGAAGAGGTGAATTTATGAGTAGAGGAATATGCCAAGCCTCTCTCAGCATATCTATGAGGAGAGGAGTATATCAAGCCTTTCTCAGCTTGGTTATATTACACACAGAAACATACCAAGCCTTTCTCACGTTAGGAATATTAGCCAGCAGAGGAGATTGAGAGAAGAGGTGAATTTATGAGTAGAGGAATATGCCAAGCCTCTCTCAGCATATCTATGAGGAGAGGAGTATATCAAGCCTTTCTCAGCTTGGTTATATTACACACAGAAACATACCAAGCCTTTCTCACGTTAGGAATATTAGCCAGCAGGGGAGATTGAGAGAAGAGGTGAATTTATGAGTAGAGGAATATGCCAAGCCTCTCTGAGCATATCTGTGAGGAGAGGAGTATACCAAGCCTCTCTCAGCATCTGTATAAGCAGAGAAATATACTAAGCCTCTCTCAGATTAGGAATACTAGCCAGCAAAGAAACATACCAAGCCTTTCTCAGTCATATTATCCAGCAGAGGAAGGTGAGAGGTAGAAGAGGTGAATTTACGTGCAGAGAAACATACCTAGCCATTCTCAGACTATTATTATTATTATTATTATTATTATTTTGATTATTTTTTCTTTTTATCTTTCAGGTGAGAGTGCCAGAAGAAGTTTGGGAAGTCTGCGGTGGTAAGTAGCTGTGTGTGTGTGTGTGTGTGTGTGTGTGTGTGTGTGTGTGTGTGTGTGTGTGTTAAAGAAAGACATGTTAACAAGATACCTTTTAAAAATTGTGTGTGTGTGTGTTAGAGAGAGAGAGAGAGAATTCCCAACCATATTTTACCTTTATTTCATTAAGTCGAAAATCCCTAAATATATCGTTCACAGGTAACCCAATCATACTGGGCTTTCATCTGCATTGTCCTCCTTCCCAGATTGCATCGCACAAAGGCTGGTTGAAAATAGGATTCTTGCATCAGGAAAATTGAAAAGGGGGCGAACAAATGAGATGCAGTGAGATGGAAAACGAAGATGAGGTGAAAGGAAATGAAAAAAATGAATATGAATGTGGTAAATGAGATGGTGCATGAGGATGAGGTGAAAGGAAATGAAGAAAATGAATATGAATGTGGTAAATGAGATGGTGAAATGAGGAAGGGGTGAAAGGAAACGAAGAAAATGAATATGAATGTGGTAAATGAGATGGTGAAATGAGGAAGGGGTGAAAGGAAATGAAGAAAATGAATATGAATGTGGTAAATGAGATGGTGAATGAGGATGGGGTGAAAGGAAATGAAAAAAAATGAATATGAATGTGGTAAATGAGATGGTGAATGAGGAAGGGGTGAAAGGAAATGAAGAAAATGAATATGAATGTGGTAAATGAGATGGTGCATGAGGAAGGGGTGAAAGGAAATGAAGAAAATGAATATAACACATGTGTGAAATGAGGGGAACATTTTTAGAGAGGCTTTAGGTTAATTTAGAGATAGTACAAAAGAGAGAAATTAGAGATAGTACAGAAGAGAGAAATTAGAGATAGTACAGAAGAGAGAAATTAGAGATAGTACAGAAGAGGGAATTTAGAGATAGTACAAAAGAGAGAAATTAGAGATAGTACAAAAGAGGGAATTTAGAGATAGTACAGAAGAGAGAAATTAGAGATAGTACAGATGAGGGAATTTAGAGATAGTACAGAAGAGAGAAATTAGAGATAGTACAAAAGAGGGAAATTAGAGATAGTACAGAAGAGGGAAATTAGAGATAGTACAGAAGAGGGAATTTAGAGATAGTACAGAAGAGAGAAATTAGAGATAGTACAAAAGAGGGAATTTAGAGATAGTACAGAAGAGAGTAAATTGGAGAGAGTCATTTTATATTCTTGCCAAAGGTTTTTCATTTCCATTCACCCATTGATTAATCTCTCTCTCTCTCTCTCTCTCTCTCTCTCTCTCTCTCTCTCTCTCTCTCTCTCTCTCTCTCTCTCAGAATACTGTACTATGTTCGGCTTTAATTTGTTCTCTGCAAAATAGAGAGAGAGAGAGAGAGAGAGCAAGAGGGGGGGGCGAGTAGGCCTAAAGGAAGGTCCTGTGTGGAGATGAGGCACAACTGAAAGAGAGAGAGAGAGAGAGAGAGAGAGAGAGGGTGAAAAAAATCTACGTTACTCCGGGGTAGAATGAATGAATTTGAGAGGGAGAGAGAGAGAGAGAGAGAGAGAGTTACATAGAGTTACATAGATACACAGACCACACAGACCTTACAGTCCCTACGAGGTGGTCCGGCCTTAATCCTAATATAGTGCATAGGAGCAGGAGAAAAGGATAGCACAGACAGACAGAGAGAGAGAGAGACAGAGAGAGAGAGAGGGAGGGAGGGAAAAAACTCTGCGTTACTCCTGGCCAGAATGAATTAATTCTTTACCCATTTTTTTTCTCTCCTACTCGTCAACCATTTTTCCCTTGCCGTGGACAGGGTTAGTAAATATTAGGCTGCCTTTTATTAATATCTTTTCGTGTGTGTGTGTGTGTGTGTGTGTGTGAGAGAGAGAGAGAGAGAGAGAGAGGGAGTGAGGAATGGAAATGGTGGAAAGAGAGAGGGAGTGGAGAAGAAATTGGAAGGGGTAAGCGTGAGGGGAAAGAGAATGAAATACTAAGAGAGAGAGAGAGAGAGAGAGAGAGAGAGAGAGGGAGTGAGGAATGGAAATGGTGGAAAGAGAGAGGGAGTGGAGAAGAAATTGGAAGGGGTAAGCGTGAGGGGAAAGAGAATGAAATACTAAGAGAGAGAGAGAGAGAGAGAGAGAGAGAGGCGAGGGTGAAGAAGGTAAGAAAAAGAAGATGGGAGAGGAAAGAGAGTGAAAGAAGGAGAGAGGAGAGGAAAAGAAGTGACGGAGGAGGAGGGAGGGAGGAGACGAGAGGAAAAGGAGTGAAGGAGGAGGAGGAGGAGGAAGAAGAAGAAGGAAGAGAAGAAGAGGAAGAACAAGGGAGAAGAGAAGAGGAGGAGAGAGGGAATGCGTGAGAAGAGAAGGGAGGGAGAAATATAAGAGAACTTGGAAAT
>NC_136984.1:2375140-2382640 GCF_032717465.1 Coenobita brevimanus | reverse complement strand
ATCTATCTACACTGGGCTGGGGATCGAACCCACGACTTTCAGATAGCAGTCAGGCAGCCTACGATTGTTATTCATTGTAAACAGTAAGAGGCAATTGATTTTTTTAACAAGGCCACCTCAATTTGAACACTAAGTTACGCTAAATTCATTGAGTCATAGCCGTGATACAGGGGTGAGTCTCCTTGGTTACTAGTCAAATTTTACTCCGTGGCTAATAAATGAGCTAAAAAAGAGCTAGGAATCGATGTCAGGAGGAAAAAACAAGCGAGTGTACCGGAGGGAAAGTTCGCCACTATGCCGGAAGAGAGTAGCGCAGACAAAATGAGGGTATGATGGTTGGCAACACTCGGACGTGACAGAAAACGTACCAGATACCTCCAGACGCGTAATTGGTGCCTCTTTTTTGTTATTTCATAATTGCTCTAAGGTAATTTCGTATGAAGGGCTATTTAGGTGTAATTAACCCTTTACGTTTATTATAGAATCACCGAGAAATGTGGCTGGATTTAAAAATACGGAGGTTTGTTTATATCAGACGGCAATACCGAATCCAAGATGGCTGACTGCGAGGAAGCGATGTTGCCATATGAAGTGCTTATATTTTAGTCATCTGTGAGCTAGCTTGTTTAAATTACGCTTGCTACCTCCAGGCGGTTTTATTTCATTATTTCTCACTGAATTGACAGTCGTATTGTCGTCAGTTAAGGGAGCTCCCAAACACCTTTTCCTAAGCGATTTATTTTGCTTATTCCTCACTATCCTACGTCGCTTAAATCATTCAAATACCACGATCCTCAATATAAGTAACGCATAAATTCATATTAAGTAGCAGTGTCCAACAATAAATCGCTAAGAAGAGGCGTTAGGGAGCTTCCTTACTGCACGAGAGGTGGAGGTCTGTGTGATTAATGGAGACGATATATCAGTGACAAACAGCATGCGAGAAACTGTTACGGTATATGCGAAATGAATCGCTGAGGAGAAGGTTAGGCAAAAATTATTAGCCTCTTAAAAGGGTGATGATGATGATGAGGAGGAGAGAGAGAGAGAGAGAGAGAGAGAGAGAGAGAGTGAGCAAGGAAAAGAGGGTGAGAATGTAAGAATGAAATATGTGAAAGAAATAGAGGAGATAAAAGCAGAAATGGAGAGAGCGAGGCGAGAGAGAACTGAAAGAGGAAGAATGGAGAGAGAGAGAGAGAGAGAGAGAGAGGTGGTTGGAGAAGAGGGAGGAACGAGAGGAGAGAATGAAGGAGGGAGGAAAGATATGATGGAGGGAAAGGGAGAAACAGGAGGGAGTTAGAGAAAAAGGAGAGAGAGGAGAGGAGAAAAGGGAGGGAGGAGAAAGGAGGAACAGGAGAGGAGGGAAGGGGAATGAGGATGAGTGAAAGAGAGAAGAGAAAAAAGGGGGAAGGAGAGGAGGGAGGGAAGATGAGGGGTGGTTCGTGAAGAGAGAGGGACAAAGGAGGAGAGAGGAGGAAAGTAGGAAGATGGAGGAAAGATGTAAGGGAAACCAGGTGGTGTGGAGACACATACAGGTAAACAAAGGTGACTTCCAGAAAGCGTGACCTTGCGCTGGCTTCATTACCAGGGAGGGGAGGAGAGGAGAGGAGAGGGGAGAGGAGGGGAGGGAGGGGAAGGGAAAGTAATGGAAGAGGAAATGTAAAATGAAGGAGAGAGGAGGTGAAGGGAAAGGGAAGGGGGACAGAGGAAAAGGAGGAGGGGAGGGGAGGAAGGGGAAGGGAAAGTAATGGAAGAGGAAATGTAAATGAAGGAGAGAGGAGGTGAAGGGAAAGGGAAAGGGGGACAGAGGAAAAGGAGGAGGGGAGGGGAGGAAGGGGAAGGGAAAGTAATGGAAGAGGAAATGTAAATGAAGGAGAGAGGAGGTGAAGGGAAAGGGGGAAGAGGAAGAGGAGATCAGTGAAAGAGGGGTAGATGGTAGAGGGGAAAGAGGAAGAGGAGGCAGAAGAAGAGGAGGCAGAGGGAAGGAGAGGTAAGGAAAGAGAAAGGAAAAGGAGGAGGGAGAAAGGGAAGAGGAAAGAGAGGCAAGGAAGAGGAAGTAAAATAGAGAGGTAAGAAAAGAGGGAGGAAATGAGACCAAAGATATGAGAGAGAGAGAGAGAGAGAGAGAGAGAGAGGAGCATTTGTAAACAGGGATGAGAAAAGAGTTGGAAAGAGGAAGACATATTGTGATCCGTCAGTTTCACACACACACACACACACACACACACACACACGAGAAAGCAAAGAATAAGTTCGTAGGAAAATTATTTTGATATTCTGCCGTGACGTTGTTGTTGTTGCTGTTGCTTAACCCAGAGAGAGAGAGAGAGAGAGAGCAATGGAACAGGTGCGAGGTGGGGATTTGGGATGTTAGGGAATGTGTGTGGGTGAGGGTGATTGATGGAGAGAGAGAGAGAGAGAGAGAGAAAGAGTAAAGATGAACATAAGAAAGGGAGGAAAGAAATATGTATATGTATGTATGTATGAGTGAGAGGGAGAGAGAGAGAGAGACAGGAGGGGGTTGAGTTAGGGTATGTGTGTGTGTGTGTGTGTGTGTGTGTGTGTGTGTGTGTGTGTGTGTGTGTCGCTACCCAGTCCACTCGCCTTTAATGGCCTTAATAGGGGGTCATTATAGGAGAGAGAGAGAGAGAGAGGGAGGGAGGGAGGGAGAGAAAATGTTGGGGAAAAGAAAGGAAACAGGGAGAGAAAATGAAGATGTATTGGAGAGGAAAATGACAAGAATTGCAGGAACAGTGAGAGAGAGAGAGAGAGAGAGAGAGAGAGGGGGGGGGAGAGAGAGAGAGAGAGAGAGAGAGAGAGAGAGGACTCAGGAGTAAATGTGTCTCATACGGTGTGACATCTGAACATGGAAACTACACACACACACACACACAATCTGTACAAACAAATTCAGTCCAATACATATCAACACACACACACACACACACACACACACACACACACACACACACACACACACACACACACACACACACACACACACACACGCGCGCGCGCGGTGAACTGTGTGTTACAGCCTCATGAATATGGTGATGAAAGTCCCCTTCATGATGGTCCCTGTCACCATGTACACACAGACTGACGCACATGTGTAGGTATGTATGTATGTATGTATGTATGTAGGTACGAAAGTATGTGTGTGTTAATGTACAGTGTGTCTGTTCATATGCAGAGAGTATGTACGTGTGTATGTATGTATGTATGTATGTGCGTATGTGCGTCCCAGAGAGAGAGAGAGAGACTTTGATGTTAATGCTAATGTGCAATTACTTGAGTGCTTTCAATGACGTGTTTGCATATAATGTGTGTGTGTGTGTGTGTGTGTGTGTGTGTGTGTGTGTGTGTGTGTGTGTGTGTGGTGTGTGTGTGTGTGTTAATATTTCTTTCCTTCATTTTTCCATCAGGGGCTAACTCCCCACCATGGCCCTCCCCGTGGTGGTAGCTGTGGTTAATGTGGTAGTTGTGGTGGTGGTGGTAGTTGTGTATGTGTAGTAATATGTTTTACTTTCAATTTCCAACTGTAATTTCTTGTTTTTTCTTTTTCAGGGGCCAACTCTCCACCATGGCCCTCCCCGTGGTGGTAGTTGTGGTAGCTGTGGTGGTTGTGGTGGTGGTTGCCGTGGGTGGTGGTGCGGCGTACTTTGTCTACAAGCGCCGTCTCAAACTCGCCCACACCACCCTCTTCGACGACTCTGCTTCCTTCGGGTCGCATGAGGAAAGTCGCATCGCAAGTACCCTCAAGACGCCTTTACTTCGCTTCCAGAGTGTACCGTAAGTAGCTCCCTTAGCGATTTATTTTGTTGAGTAATCCCCTGTACCCTAAGTCTCCTGTACCTCCCTAACACCTCTTCCTAACCGATTTACTCTGGTCGCACAAGGAAAGTCGCCTCGCAAGCACGCTCAACACTCCCTTATTTCGCTTCCAGAGTGTCCCGTAGGTAGCTCCCTGGCACATTTACCTTAGCGATTTATCATCACCATCATCTGGACCTCCTTTCCCACCCTAGGGCAGGGTGAGGAGTAGCAACGTCCTGGCAGGCCAAATTTGCCCAATCCAATGAGCCACACTCATCATTCAAGCCCCCGGAATCCTGGCTGTATCTGATACGCTGAAAACATTCACCACGTTCTGTAGCTTCACATAAACGTATCCGATAGAGTCAGTCCAGACGCTGCCACGTTAAAAAGGGGTGCCAAATCCCTGATCATGCACTTCTCACAACATTCATCCAGCCAGCTCGATCTCTTGTCAGTTCCCTAGCCTCACCGACTTCCAAACCTCTCTTCCTCACACACTCATCCACCATATCTCTCCACCTTCTCCTTGGCCTACCTCGCCTCCTCCCTCCTTCAAATTCGCTCAGATATACCTTTTTCACCACTCTATTGTTATCCATTCTCTCCACATGACCATACCATCTCAGTACACTCTCTTCGATTCTGGTGTCCACCGACTTCCTCACTCCACATCTTTCACGAATTACATTATTTCGTATCCTATCCATCCTCTGTACTCCACATACATTCCTCAGCAGTCCCATCTCCACTTCCTCACTCCACATCTTTCACGAATCACATTATTTCGTATCCTATCCACTCTCTGTACTCCACATACATTCCTCAGCAGTCCCATCTCCACTTCCTCACTCCACATCTTTCACGAATCACATTATTTCGTATCCTATCCACTCTCTGTACTCCACATACATTCCTCAGCAGTCCCATCTCCACTGCTCTCACTCTTGACTTTTCATTTTCATGCCACACCATAGTCTCACATCCATATGTTAAAGTTGGCACTAACACTCCTTCATGTAAGCCTCGTGCAGCTGCAACACTCAAGCCTCTGTTTCTTATCAAGGTCTCCCCCTTCACTTCACTCACACTTCAAGTCAGTCTCTCAGCCTTTCCAAGTGTATCAGAAAAGTATATAGTGTAAAAAAAAGAAAAAAATCAGTGTACCAGATTGAAAAGAGAGATAGAGAGAGACTATCGCCTATGTTTTTGAAAATTTTTAAGTGTCCCAAAGTTTTGAGTGAGAGAGAAAACGAAGCTGACCATAGAAAACAGGGAAGTGCATGACTTTAGCGGTAACTTTTATATATTGAACTGCCTTTGCTTTCTATCTATCTGTCTATCTATCTGTCTATCTGTCTGTTCATATTCCATCTACGGTATCTATCCATGTCTTTCTGTCTATCTATCTATCTATCTATCCATGTCCATCTACGGTATCTATCTGTGTATGTCTTTCTATCTATCCGTCTGTCTGTTCATATATTGCCAGACGCCTTAATCCTGTAAGGGGTGGCCACAGACAAATCGCCTCCATGTCACTGTCCTCTGCTATTTGTCTGTCCTCCCTCCAACACACACCTTTCTCTCTCTCATCTCCACTTTATCCCTCCCTCTCATCCTCGGTCTCCCCCTCCTACTCACTCACATACACTCTTCCAGTCAGTCTCTCACAATCGATAGAGAGAAAATTTCGCCATCTGTAATATTAAAGCTGTTTCTAATTTATCTCACATATATTCTTCCAGCTGATAGGGAAAATTAAAGCTAGCTCTAATCTCACTTTTTTTTTCTCTTGCAATCGCTCACAGGAATATCGACAAAAGGAAACTGTAAGTTGAAATAGTATATATGTTGAATTATTATTATTATTATTATTATTATTATTATTATTATTATTATTATTATTATTATTGTTGTTGTTGTTGTTGTTGTTGTTGTTGTTCTTGCTGTTCTTCTTCTTCTTCTTCCTCCTCCTCCTCCTCCTCCTCCTCCTCTTCTTCTTTTTCTTCTTCTTCTTCGTTCCCATCCTTCCCTTCTGCTCTCATGATTCCCCCCATCTTCCCTCCACTCTCTTCTACGTCACTTCCTTTTTTCCCTCCCTCCCTCCTTCCTTCCTTCTTTCCTTCCTTCGTTCCTCCCTTCCTTCCTCCATTCCTTCCCTCCCTCCCTCCTTCCTTCTTTTCATCCTTCCTTCCTTCCTTTTTTCCTTCCTTCCTTCCTTCTTTCCTTCCTTCCTTCCTAGTGTTATGGCTACAACATATATTGTCTCTCTGGGGAGGAAAGTTGAGGGGATCGTGTGTGTGTGTGTGTGTGTGTGTGTGTGTGTGTGTGTGTGTGTGTGTGTGTGTGTGTGTCATTGAATGAGAACGAGAGATAGAGAGAAAGAGAGGGAGAGAGAGAACGAACTCATTTGAGAACAGAGAAAATGGATGTATTGAGGTAGGAAGGAAAGGAAAGAGAGAGAGGGAAAAAAGAGGGAGAAGAAAGAAGAGTGGAGAGAGAGAGAGAGAGAGAGAGAGAGAGAGAGAGAGAGAGAGATGAGATATACTGAATATACGTTCCCTGTAATCTTATTTTCCAATTTCCTCTCCCATGTCTCTCTCTCTCTCTCTCTCTCTCTCTCTCTTCTTTTCTCCTCTCCTCTCCTCTCCTCTCCATTGCATCATAAACACTATTTTCACTAACGCTTTTGGCCATACTCATAGATTGTCCTGACCGTCGAGAGAGAGAGAGAGAATGGTGGTGTCTTGTGGCTAATGTACTTAAGTGCACGTGTACCTCTTTTCATGTACGTGTGTGTGTGTGTGTGTGTGTACTGAATCATACACATGTGCGTGTGCGTGTCGTTTTGCGTTAGTATTAATATGTATTGATAGTGTGTGTGTGTGTGTGTGTGTGTGTGTGTGTGTGTGTGTGTGTGTGTGTGTGTGTGAGAGAGAGAGAGACCTGGATAAGAACTGCCTCCCTCTATTGCCTATTCTGGAGAGGCGATACTGGAGAGAAGAGAGGAGGGTAGAGGAGAGGAGGGAAGAATGGAAGAAAAGAGGAGGGAAGGAGGAAAGAAAAGAAGAGGGAAGGAGGGAAGAAAAGAGGAGGGAAGGAGGAAAGAAAAGAAGAGGGAAGGAGGGAAGAGGAGAGGAGGGAAGAAGGGAAGAAAAGAAGAGTGAAGGAGGGAAGAGAAGAGGAGTTGGAGGAAAGAAAAGAAGTGAGGAGGAAACAGAAGATGAAGAAGGAGGGAGGAGGAGAAGGAGGGAAGGAGAGAGGAGGAGGAGGAAGAAGAGGAGGAGGAGGAGGGAAGGAAGGAGAGGCCAAAGATGTGAAAGGGAAGACTTAAAAGTGAGGATGAATGAATGAGTGGAGAGGTAAAGAGGAGGAGAAGGAGGAAGAGGAGAAAAGGAGAGAGAAGGAGGAGGTGGAGAGGAGGAAAAGGGGAGGAGGGAAGGAAGAAGTGAGGAAGGAAAAACTGAATCTAATAATATACACGAATGAGGAAGAGGAGGAAAGGAGGAGGAGGAGGAGGAGAGGAAGGTGGAATAGAGGAGGAGGAAAGGGAGGAGAAGGGAAGGAGGAAGGAAAGAAGGAGGAAATAAGGAAAGGTGAGAAGGAAGGAATAAAGGAAGGAGGAAAGAATGAATGAAGGAAGAAAGGAAAAGCTGAGAAAAATGAGTGATATAATATTAG
>NC_136984.1:2340140-2345140 GCF_032717465.1 Coenobita brevimanus | reverse complement strand
TCCTTCTCTCTCCTCTTCTTTCTCTCCTCTCTTCCTCTTCTCTCTTTCCCTCTCTTCCTCTCTTCTCTTTCTATTCATCTATCCTCCCTTTCCCCTTCGTATTTTCTCTCCTCTCCTCTGCTCTCTCTCTTTTCTCTTCTCTCCTCTCTTCCCTTTCTCTCTCTTCATCTCTCTCTCCTCTCTTCTTCCTTTTTTTCCCTCCTCCTCCTCCTCCTCCTCCTCCTCCTCTGGAATTATTCAGAACACTTGAGTTTGGGTTTTGACTTGATTCTCTCTCTCTCTCTCTCTCTCTCTCTCTCTCTCTCTCTCTCTCTCTCTCTCTCTCTCTCTCTCTCACACACACACACACACACACACACATTCTCCTTCCCTCTCTCTCTTTTGTTCACTCACCTGTCGCCTCTCTCTCCCTCTCCTCTCTTTCTCTCTCTCCTCTCTTTCTCTCTTTCCTCCAGATTTTTCCTCCGTCAATATTTTCCTCCTCCTACTCTTTTCCCTTCATCCTTGGCATGTACTTCCCTCTTCCTGTCACTATAATTCCCTCCCTCCCTCCTTCCCTCCTTCCTTCCTTCCTTCCCTCCCTCCCTCCTTCCTTCCTTCCTTCCCTCTTTCCTTCCTTCCTTCCTTCCTTCCTTCCTTCCTTTCTTCCTTCTTTCCTTCCTTCCTTCCTTCCTTCCTTCTTTCTTTCCTTCCTTCCTTCTTTCTTTCCTTCCTTCCTTCCTTCCTTCCTTCCTTCCTTCCTTCCTTCCTTCCTTCCCTCCTTCCATCCATCCATCTACCTTATTTGTTACCCTCCTTCCTTCCATTCTCTCTCCTCCTCCTCCTCCTCCTCCTCTTCCTCCTCCTCCTCCTCCTGTCTCACCTGTCTCAATATTTTACCTCACTCTGGCAAATCCTCCTCTACCTTCCCTCCTAAATATCTCAAACCTTTACCAAATCTTACAAAAATCTATCTGTCTATCTATCTATCTATCTATGTAGTAACTATCTATCTACTTCTATCTATCTATCCATCTCTATCTATCTGTTTACCTTTTATTACTTTATTCTCCCTTCTCTTCCTTCCTTCCCTCACTCATCTCCCTAACCTTCCTTCCTCCTCCTCCTCCTCCTCCTCCTCCTCCTCCTCCTCCTCCTCCTCCTCCCTAGCCCAGGTGTGCATGTCTTACCTACCTGTAATTAACACTAAATGACCAGGTAAACTATCACCCCATTTATCATAGTCTATCATCTCTCTCTCTCTCTCTCTCTCTCTCTCTCTCTCTCTCTCTCTCTCTCTCTCTCTCTCTCTCTCTCTCAAGCCACCGGGAAACTCATTGTCTTTCTCACTTCCTCCATTATAATTGGTTGGTTTGGGGGAGGAGGGAGGGAGGGAGGGAGGAAGGAAGGGAGGTAGGTAGGGAGGAAGGAACGGAAGCAAGGGAGAAAGAAGGGAGGAAGGGCGGAAGGAATGGAGGGAGGGAAGAAGGAAGGAAGGAAAGAAGGAAGAGTAGGAGTGAGGGAGGAAGGAAGGATCTATGGATCGAAGGATGGATAGATTGAAGGAAGGAAGGCAGGGAGGAATGAATGAAGGAGAGAGAGAGAGAGAGAGAGAGAGAGAAGAGAGAGATTTGTAAGTACTCCCTAACACCTTTTCCTAAGCGATTTATTTTGCCACGTCGTAGAGCTGTTGTGTGTCCTTTTGGGAGCATTCATTCGTGGTACACCCTACCGAACCCCATATTGAAAGAGAGAGAGAGAGAGAGAGAGAGAGAGAGAGAGAGAGAGGATGGGGGACTCTGATAGATAAAGAAAAATAGATTGTTTACATTTCAGATCTTCATGCATATATTTCTCCTTCTGTGTACACAAGAAACCATCCACACACACACACACACACACACACACACACACACACACACACACACACACACACACACACACACACACACACACACACACACACCTCCTGTCTCTCACTGTCCCTCCCCCCCTCCTTCTCTCTCCTTCCTTCCTCCCTACACCCTTACACACACACACACACACACACACACACACACACACACACACACACACACACACACACACCTTGCAGAGTTATAATTAGGTTTCGCCTCTTCATTATGCATATCTTTATTCTCTCTACTGTACTACTCTCTCTCTCTCTCTCTCTCTCTCTCTCTCTCTCTCTCTCTCTCTCTCTCTCTCTCTCTCTCTCTCTCTCTCACAAAGCCTGTCCAATATAAGTCATTTGGCCTCCATTTGTTGAGAGAAAAAGAGAGAGAGAGAGAGAGATAGAGAGAGAGGGTGTGTGTGTGTGTGTGTGTGTGTGTGTGTGTGTGTGTGTGTGTGTGTGTGTGTGTGTGTGTGTGTGTAAGCTATATAGAAATTCATCACCACCATCATCGATAATAATAATAATAATAATAACAATAATAATAATAATAATAATAATAATAAAAGTTAAGGGTTAATTTACACACACACACACACACACACACACACACACACACACACACACACACACACACACATTCTCTCTCTCTCTCTCTCTCTCTCTCTCTCTCTCTCTCTCCGCTGAATTCAAAATCGCCCAACCATTTTAAAAGCGAAGAAAAAGAATTCTCCGTAAGGCGTAGAGAGAGAGAGAGAGAGAGAGAGAGAGAAGGTGTGTGTGTGTGTGTGTGTGTGTGTGTGTGTGTGTGTGTGTGTGTGTGTGTGTGTGTGTGTGCGTGCGTGTGCGTGCACGCGCGTCTGCTTAAGCCAAGGATAAACTGAGATTAATATTTAACGACCTAAAAGTGAGGATGAGAGAAAGAGAGAAAGAGAGAGAGAGAGTAAATAGGAAGAGAGCCAGGTAAAGAAAACGATAATTAAAGGTAAACTGAAAAATTGTACAGAAAACGAGAGATGAAAAAGTAGGCGAGGAGATGACGTTAAGGGGGAGAGAGAGAGAGAGAGAGAGAGAGAGAGAGAGAGAGAGAGAGAGGGGGAGAGAGAGAGAGAGTTTATGGCCCAGATAATTATAATGAATATGTTTGATAGGATACTTGCCTCTGTATAAATATTGTCTCTTGCAGGAAGGATGGAGGGAGGGAGGAATGGAGGGAGGGAAGGAGGGAGGGAAAGGTAATTGGTTTGAGGGAGGGAGGGAGAGTAGGTAGGTATTTGGTTGGATGGATGGATGGGTGGATGGATGGATAGGTAAGTGGGTGGGTGGGTGGAGGGATGGGTGGGTGGATGGATGGATGGATGAGAAAGAGTAAGTAAAAGAAAGTAAGAATGAGAGAGAGAGAGAGAGAGAGAGGGAGGGGGTGAATGATGGAAGATGACAGGATGATATCACACACACACACACACACACACACACACACACACACACACACACACACACACACACACACACACACACACGCAGAAAGAGGAGGAAAAGGTGATGATGATGATGGTGATGAAGACGACCATCTCTCTCTCTCTCTCTCTCTCTCTCTCTCTCTCTCTCTCTCTCTCTCTCTCTCTCTCTCTCTCTCTCTCTCTCTCTCTCTCTCTCTCTCTCTCTCTCTCTCTCTCTCTCTCTCTCATTTTTGCAAATCGCTTGAAAGAGAGAGAGAGAGAGAGAGAGAGAGAGTCCAATTCTCTCCTATTAATGCCTTTATTGCTCGTAATCAATTCTTTTCCAGGTATTGGATAGATAGATAGATAGATAGATAGACAGATAGATAGATAGAAAGATTGAATGACTGATAGAAAAATAGATAGATAGGAAGATTAGTAGATAGATAGACAGGGATATAGGCATAGGTATGGATAGATAGATAGATAGATAGATAGATAGATAGACGTAGCGAAAGTGATAGAGATTGAAGAAGTACGCCGATAGATAGATAGGAAGATAGATAGATAGATAGATAGGTAGGTTGGAAGGCAGGTAGGTAGATATATAAATAGATGGATAGATAGATAGATAGGTAGGTGAAGAGAGAGAGAGAGAGAGAGAGAGAGAGAGAGAGAGAGAGCATTTATTGATGCACAAATCTGGTAGTCACAGTTAACGACCCTATCATTTTGCCTCTCTCTCTCTCTCTCTCTCTCTCTCTCTCTCTCTCTCTCTCTCTCAATGTATCTTTCTATCTATCTGTGAGATCTATCTATCTGTATGAGAGAGAGAGAGAGAGAGATTATTTTGCTGATAACCATGTGTAAAATCCATGTAAACACAAATACCTGTGTACGTAACGATCTACATGTGTGTGTGTGTGTGTGTGTGTGTGTGTGTGTGTGTGTGTGTGTGTGTGTGTGTGTGCTCCAATAAAACGCTCATAAACCAGCTCCCTTCACAGGCTGTAATTGCACCAAACTAGTTACGATATTCAATCCCATGGTATACATGTGTACGTAGTAGTGTGTGTACCCGTATGACCGTCGTGTGTGTACGTACAGGATGCGTGCGTCTCAAGAACCTCTCATGTCGGTTATTGTCTGAGGTCGCCTTGTGTCAGAAATTGGGTTATTCCGGATGTGATGACCTAAGGTGACCTGTACAAGATCATTCACCTTGACCTCAATGTTCTTCTTTTTTTATTTTTATGTATCAAAAAAATTTCCTAGGACATTTTAATGGTGTTCTAGTTACTGCTATTATTATTATTATTATTTTCAGTGGTAGGTGGTGGCGACCATCATCCACTCACTTGATGTAGTGCTGCCTACTTCTTCCTTAGCCGTTATCATTCTCTTTCTGTGCCTGCCCTCCTCTCTTCCTATTTCTCACCATCATCCACTCACTTGATGTAGTGCTGCCTACTTCTTCCTTAGCCTTTATCATTCTTTTTCTGTGCCTGTCCTCCTCTCTTCCTATTTCTCACCATCATCCACTCACTTGATGTAGTGCTGCCTACTTCTTCCTTAGCCTTTATCATTCTTTTGTGCCTGTCCTCCTCTCTTCCTATTTCTCACCATCATCCACTCACTTGTAGTGCTGCCTACTTCTTCCTTAGCCTTTACCATTCTTTTTCTATGCC